>NC_056744.1:1836081334-1836091334 GCF_019279795.1 Protopterus annectens
GACTGAGTGTTGAGGTTGTATGTCAATGCATACAGTGTGTGTCTGAAACTGTCTTTCACACTATTAGTGTTGCGGAAAGGGTTTTTCCTAAGGCAATGTGTAGGGTTAGGATTAGGGACAGGGACAGCAGTTTTTAATAAGGTGGGCTGTGGGAACAAGGGTTAGAGTTACGGTTAGCAAGTATTACTAAGGTGTGTCCTGCCACAGGCCCAGGTGGATTAAGCCAGTTAACAAAAGAAAGTAATTAAATAATGACAAAATGCCAAAAACCACTATAACTCGAAGCCAAAAACACACCAAGCGAGATCCCAGAACACAGCTCCTCAAAGTGAAAAGTTTATTCAATGTGAAAATGAATAAATGGGAAATAAATGGGAATAAACTTTTCACTTTGAGGAGCTGTGTTCTGGGATCTCGCTTGGTGTGTTTTTGGCTTCGAGTTAAAGTAATTAAATAAATAAATGCTTTTTGGTTCATATGGTTATTTAGCAGTTCTAGCTGATATAGAAAAGTAAGGCTTCCGAAGAAGACGCATGAAAACTTTCTTGTAAGTAATTTTTGCACGTGTTTAAATGTGTCTTTGACATTATTTTGTTTTGTTTTGATTTGTTTCTGTTTGGCAGAATCTCTAGCCAAAATTATGAGACAGGCATAGTTAGAAAGATGACCCTCCCCTGATAATGTTTTGAAGAAATAAGAATTTTTCCTATTTCAGCACGTGTTCTCTATGAGACAATTTTGAATTGCCTGAACTGACAGAACAGCAATGAAAAACAAAAGGGTCTGCAACAAACATATTTCATGTTGCTGATTTTGAAACACCAGCTCAATCCAAAGTCTTCCCTTTTACTATTAAATATGTTTCATAGCATCAGCACGTTACAGATTGTGTTTCCATAAAGATCCTAAGTGAGAGGTCACAAATCAGTGGTGCCTCACTTCAAGACTCAAACGTCATTTGTGTTTCCTTTCTGCTAACCCCAAACAATTCCTGTCTTAAAGATCTCTTACTTCTGACTTTGAATGTTGAGATAGGGATTACATTGTATTTCCTTTTGCAGACTTCAAGAGCTACGAATATTAGAGAATAACCTTGTTCCCACAGAACTGGTGCAAGATTTTCATTACGCCTGTGAGTATTAAAATGGGATGATAACATTAATGTGCACAGAGACCTCCTCAACCTATCCCTAGTACTTCAAGAGGTCATTAGTTCAGGGCAAAAGTTATTTTTGCAAACGGTGTTTCAAAAGTAGAAAATAGGGGTACATTCTCTTTATAGAGGAACAATTATTATTCCATATTCTATCATGCTCCAAAGAAAGAGATCAGATATGATCCATTTTGGATCTTTTCAGTAAACCAAACAGAAAATAGAAGCACTAGGAGCCACGAACCACAGGAACAGACTTTATTAAATCCAAGCACTAAAATCCACAAAGAAACGTTGAACTACATAATAGATATATTCAAACTGTTATTTTATATAATCTTGTGACATAACCTAGCCAAAAAGTGCATCAGTTTAATTACATCAAATACTTTCAGAGTAATTTGGATGATTAATTTCATATATACAACCGTTTGAATGTCTCCATATGAATAAATAAAACTTACAATGTAATAATTAATCCATATTATCTAAAACATCTTATTTAAATCAATGTTTTAAAAGCAATATTTTTAAAAAACCTTTTCTAATGGAAATTTTACCACACTAAATTAGTATCAGATCATTTATTTGTTAAAGAAGCTACACTCAGCTTTGTTTAAAACTAGTAACAAGTTCAGGGACTCAGTGAATGAAAATAACTATTTAACATCATTACCATCTTATTTAGATCAATGTTTTAATGTTTTAAAAACAATAATTTGAAATCCACTACTAGAGGGATGTATAAACACCATGTTTATATCGGATCATTTAGCCGCGGTAGTGGTGCTGCGGTAGCGTTGTCGCCTCACAGTAAGACGCTGTCTGGTTCGATTCTCAGTTAGAGCGTCTTCTGCAAGGAGACATGCGTGAATGGGTGTACCTTCGTTGAAGGTTGTGCGTCAGGGCTGGTAACTCGGCACGTAAAAATCCACTACCAAACATTAGCGGACCGGAGTTCCGCTGTGGCGACCCTTAACCGGGATAAGCTGAAAGACACAACAACTAAGCTTCATTTAAAAAATGAGACCAAAATCAGGGATGCAGTAAGAGAGATAGCTAAATATCACCAGCAAAAGTATACTATTATAAAATTCTTCACGCTATAAATGCATCTACTCCCTCTAAGCACATACGTATTCCATAACTTGTACATAAATATATTAAAAACCTTAAGAAATATATATATAAATTAATTATACAATATTGTTAATAGAAAACCTAGTTCATATTCTAATTATTCTAAATCTTTTCAGTAAAGTCAATCCATTTTGGATCTTTCCTCCCTAAGCAGGCATGTAAATGTTCCACAGGTCAAGACGATAACCTTACAAATGTTCCTTCTCTTGATTCATCATGGACGTTGAATGGTTGCTTTAGATGTTGAAGTTGTTTTGACATAAATGCATTTACAGACATTAAACATTTGTCAGGTTATGTTTCAAGTGGATTAAAACATCTGATGATCTTGTTGCTCCGCTGTGGTTCTGGGACTGATTCCATACTATTTCCAAATATTTGTCTGATTTCTGTGGTGGCAGCACAAAGGCAGGAAATAATTCACATTTCATTTATAGATAGCTGCCTCATTCAGTCTCAACACCAGGAGTACTTTTAAAGGACTTGGCTTTAATGATTTCTTTCTAGATTTCCTAGGGTAATTATTCATCAAAGACAAATCAAGCCCTTTTCCAACTTTTTTTCCTGTGATACATACTGGACAGTGCTCAGAAAAATGTTTTCTTGGCTCAGGACAAGATTCAAAATATGGGTATTGTTTTTCATTTTGCTATTAAACAGCCTAACCTATTTCAAAGATAATTTACTGGTATCCCAGGCCACATGTCTGCCATTTTCTGGAGTCTGAAAAGTTACAGGCTGCATATGATACACACATTGCCACTTAAGAAATCTTTGTCACCAGGCCACAGATTCTTTGGAAAGGACTTTCTTTGGTTATGTCTCTCACAAAGGAATGGTCATGATAGATGAATGACATATGCAGATCAGTACAGGAAATCCATTCTCTGTCCATCTTTCTACACAAGTCGTGCTAACATATCTGTCACACATAGAGCAGGATTGCACATGGATAGTCTACCTTGTCAGGAAAAGTAGCCTCAGGCTCACATTGTTTGGTGCATTAATCTGAAGGACACAATGACGGTGAGGAAGCTATTTACCAGCATTCAAGAATTGCTTCTGCTCAGATGTCCAACAGGTACAGACAGGCAGTACTACAGTTATTATGGTATATAATCAAATGAGGGGAACTCCATCATAGGGCACAAAAGCACCCCCCACACACACACTATATTTGATCCTGCACAGGATTTTCCAGAAAAATACACGTTTAACAACGAAGACACCTATGAAGATATGTGAAGGCTGCCAGCCTACCTAGATAGAACTTTGTAAATAATTATATGCCATTGTAGATATTATTACGTAAGAAAACTAAATGTAAAGAAAACTGTTTATGTTCTGAGCTTCAAAAATGTAGGAAGTTATTATCAGCAAGTACATGGAGTAGCCATGGGGGCACCATGTGCCCCCATGTATGCAAACCTTATCATGAGTTATTGGGAACATAACTATTTGTTTCAGTCAGATTTCCGCAAACATCTTATAATGTATACTAGATATTTAGATGATATCTTTATTATTTGGGACCATGAAAAAGATATGTTAGAGACCTTTTTGGAATATATAAATACTACAGTAAAATTTTTAAGATTTACACATCATGTCCATGAGGAAAAAATTACTTTTTTGGATGTAGATATAGTATATAATAAAGAAACAAACATCTTAAAAACACAAATACATAGAAAACCCACCTTTTCTAATGCATATTTGCATTTCAATAGCTGGCACCCTGACCATCAGAAAAAAGCTATTATTAAAGGGCAGATGGTCAGGGCAGCCAGAATGGTAAGTGAAGAACAGGACTTTATAGAAGAACTTAAATATATTATGCAACTATTTATGAATAGAGGATATCCAGAACAGTTTTATGTTAGAATATACAATGAAGTAAAAAATAAGAGACAAAATGGAATCTATACTGCAATATTAAAAACTGGTTCTTTAAATAAAACAACATTAGATAGTAAAAGAATGTTAGAGAAAGACTACTTTAATAATGTTCCATTGTATATTATTAATTATAATGATTGTTTTAAAGAGATAGAGAGCATAATCAGAAAAAAATGGGATTTCTTTATGAGTGAAAAAACTTGGAGACAACTTTTTCAAGGTCCAATAAAATTTGTATATAAAAAGAGTCCATCTTTCAAAAACATATTAGAAAACAAAGGAAATATTAATAAGTATAGTAACAGAAGTAAAGGCAACTTTAAATGTGGAACATGTACCACATGTAGTTACATATATTGTTCTGGTACAGAAATAATGATCAATGGTTGTAAAATTAGGATAAACGGGCATTATAACTGTTTAACATCAAATGTAGTGTATATGGCTTTGTGCCAACAATGTAAAGCCTTCTATGTAGGGAAAACAAAAAGACAATTTAGAGAGCGGATCAAAGAACACCTTTTGGATATACAACATCACAAGAGTACTAATGCTTTAGCGAGACATATTATTGATAATAATGACCACAAATTTAAATTTATGGTCATTAATCAAATTAAATATGATTTACAGGGGAAGACGACTATGTACCATTTGGACATGGAGGAACTGAAATGGCAAATATGTCTGAATTCATGTATTCCACCAGGTATAAATGAATATCTGACTATTATGCCATTATTGAAATTGAATAGAGTTTATGGGAAATAGCTGATGTGTTATAAAAATAATAAAATACACATACACATCAACACTATTCATGTATCATATATATGGTTTGATTAATGTTAAAATATCAATTATATTAACTTTTGATTTTAGTGGGTTAAATGGATGGATTATATACAATTATATACAACACAATAAAATTAATTAAAGTAATACTTGTCAGCAGTGTCAATAATATATATTTGTTTAATCTATTTCATTCTATTATGAACTTATGGTAGCATACATATTATATTATATTAGACCTCCAGTATATTGTTACAATTCCATATAATATAATATATAAACAATAGTTAGATGAGGTATTATATATATTTTTTTATTTTTAAACATACACATTATACACATTACACAAGATAGGTGTGTTTTAATATATGTAAAGTATAAAGTAGGGTACAATTTTATGAATTGTTATAGTTGATTATTTGTATATTTATTTAAGTAGTTTTTAGCATAAAATAGTTTAAAATATTTTTATAAATCAGAATGCATATATATATTTGATTTAGGTTCATTACAATATTGTAGTTATAATGGCTTTCAATAGACATGAAATGTGTTGTAAAAGAGATATTTCTCTTTTAAGAATTCATCATTGAAAATCAATGACATCAATTAAGTAATTATTCAATATATTATATTGTATAAAAACCTTGTGTTGAAGTAGTAGTATGTATTCTGAAGAAGTTCGTATGGACGAAACCTAGGTCAATAAAGAAGTCTTGGAGAAGGAACGTGTGATGGCTTTTTGATTGAGTTGGTTCCAGTGTTACAAGCATTTTTTCCAACAAATCTGGGTTTGCTTTTCATCTCCTTATTGGCATCGACTACATCTTGCTTTTTAACAATAATTTACTGGTATCCCAGGCCACATGTCTGCCATTTTCTGGAGTCTGAAAAGTTACAGGCTGCATATGATACACACATTGCCACTTAAGAAATCTTTGTCACCAGGCCACAGATTCTTTGGAAAGGACTTTCTTTGGTTATGTCTCTCACAAAGGAATGGTCATGATAGATGAATGACATATGCAGATCAGTACAGGAAATCCATTCTCTGTCCATCTTTCTACACAAGTCGTGCTAACATATCTGTCACACATAGAGCAGGATTGCATATGGATAGTCTACCTTATCAGGAAAAGTAGGCTCAGGCTCACATTGTTCAGTGCATTAATCTGAAGGACTCAATGACGGTGAGGAAGCTATTTACCAGCATTCAAGAATTGCTTCTGCTCAGATGTCCAACAGGTACAGACAGGCAGTACTACAGTTATTATGGTATATAATCAAATGAGGGGAACTCCATCATAGGGCACAAAAGCACCCCCCACACACACACTATATTTGATCCTGCACAGGATTTTCCAGAAAAATACACGTTAAACAACGAAGACACCTATGAAGATATGTGAAGGCTGCCAGCCTACCTAGATAGAACTTTGTAAATAATTATATGCCATTGTAGATATTATTACGTAAGAAAACTAAATGTAAAGAAAACTGTTTATGTTCTGAGCTTCAAAAATGTAACCACAGTGCACTCTGCTGGAAGAAAGCTGGTAAAGTAAAGCATATTTTGATTGTTTGATCTAAGCTTGGAGTCAGTCTGTCTGGGCCAGCACATTATTTCTATTGTCTTAACTTAAGGAATAATTACTAGATTTTACATGTGGAATGTCTTTTATTTATTGCTGTAGCTTCCTGCATGTGCAAGATAACAAAAGATATGTTAAAAATGAAACTGTGGAGTTTCTGTTGGCCTGGGAACTAAATGACAGGTGACAAGAATGATGCAAAATGGGAGGGCCCAGCAGAAATGTTTGTTAGTGATTTTAAAAACTATCTTTCAGAGAAAAGTATTATATCTTACAGTTTCTCTTAGTGATAGATAGAAATATAGACAGACTAGTGTAGATGTTTTCTATATTTATGTCAGACTATCCTTCAGTATTCGTTTAAAGCATTTTCATGTGATCTCTGAACTCTGTAATGTCATTGTGTTGCATGAATGAGCATTGCTTTGTGTTTTTAGTATTATCAACTATTTTTAATTTTTTCAGCTGTCACTGTTTTATGTAGAGGTAATTTAACCTCTTAAGAGTACTTGCATGTATTTGGTGATACTGCACAAGTCGCTCCTAAATAGCCTTCAAGTCTTGGTTAACACTACTAATTGATTAATAATAATATTACACAGTAAGATGGGGCACCCTTTGGTAAGGGCCTTTATAGTAGCTGATAAGAGTGGGTGGTGGTAATCTGTACTACCTTATAGACTGAGAAGAAAAGGGGCACAGCTGGAGAACCTGTGCCAGCCTTTCCCAGGAGTGTCTGTGTGTTTGTATATAAACCGAATCTCAAAGTGTGTCTGTGTCAGCTACTTAGGCAGGAACATGAAGCACTGGTTGGACAGAGAGGGTACTGGAGATTTTGGCTTGACTACTTGGCTGGAATGTTAACCCTCTAGCTGTGACAGTGGGAAGCCCTATTGGGGATCTGGAGAGAAAGGGGGAAACCAGCCTCAGACTGACTGTGATCTCTGTGTACTCTTAAGGGAAATTGTACTTTACTGTGTGTGTACTGGTTATCCTTCCCAACGTGCACACTCGTAACTGGTGTTAGTGGTGAGGATTGAGGCTTCCTTGATTACTGGGCCAGGGTTCGGGTATCACATAATTATTGATTGGCAGTGGTGAGATAGCCACATCAAATATTAATTGTTTGAGAGTGGTGGGTTAGCCACATCACATACTAATTGGCTTGTAGTGGTGTGGACATTGAATTCTTGTAGCTTGTGTGCAGTGATCACTGAAGATGATTTTGTCCTCTAAATCAGCCATGCAGTGAATACCCAGAGTTCAGATAACAATTGTTTTATTTCTTTTGTTAGCTTAGTTAGTCAGGGAGAGCAGGCAAGCATGTCAACAGAGGAGTATGCCAAGCTGACAAGGAGCCAGTTGGCTGAGATGTGCCAGGTTAAGGGACTGGTACATGGAGACCTAACTAAAGCAGATATGATTGCAGCTTTGTTCACAGCTGCATCAGAGAATACCAACCAGGGGGATGATCAGACTGGCTGTGGAGATGTACAACACTCAGAGAATGGAGAGCTCAGCCTTTCCGCAGAGGACTTAACATTTCATCTGGAGCTAAAGAGACTTGAGTTGGAGGCCAGGTGTTTGGAAACAGAAGCCGCAGAGAGACTGAGGCATTTAGAGATTGAGGAGAATGGGAAACTGCTATGCCTGGAAGCTAAAATGAAGGAGAGGCAGAAGCAGCATCAAAATGAGTCATGGAGGTAATGGGGAGGGGAGTAACCAGACCCTAGAAGCACAAAAGGTCAGTAAACTTCTTCCGCAGTTTACAGAGGGGGGTACTTTTGATAGTTTCATTCAGATGTTTGAGAGGGAATGTAAACAGAATGATGTTAACCAAGGGTTATGGCTACGGTTCCTGACCCTCTTACTTCATGGCAAACCTGTAACTGTTTTGTCAAAACTGTCTGATCAGGACTTTTCAAAGTACAATGTTGTAAAGAACTGTTTATTAGAATTCTTTAAGCTAACACCTGAAACTTACAGGAAACAGTTTTGTGAGCATAGACGCAAGGCAGATGAAAATGTATGTGAATATGTTGCTGAACTGAGCACTTATTTTCATAGGTGGGTGAGTGGATGTCAGGTCACCACTTTTGAAGGGCTGGTAGACCTTTTGCTGAGGGAACAAGCCCTTAGCACTTTGCCTGAGGACATGAGGATCTGGTTAGCTGATAGACAATGTGCTACTTCAGATGAGTGGGGGAGAAGGGAGACCTATACCTAGCAAGCAGGGCATCACTGCACAGGAAAAGGGACCCCCAGTGCTGCTTATGGGCCTAAAGGAACCCATGGTGGGCAGCTTGGACAGCCCCAGTAGCAGGGGAAGCTACTAGTCTGGGTACACGTCCAGGACCTAGGGTTAAATGTTTTGAATGCAACCAGTGGGGCCATGTGGCATATAAATGTCCATGAAGGCAAAGTGGGGAACAAAAAGTGAGGGAGCCAGTAAGTGGGAAAGACAAAATGCCAATAGTTGGTTGTCTTGAGACAACAGGTGTACCAAACTACCATCCTGTAGATGTCCTGGTAGGGAAGGTTTTTGATGAGGCAGTGCCATGTGTTTATGCAGTTACATGCAGTCAGACTAGGAGACAAGCATGTAGGTCTGGTAGCCTGGGGAGACTCAGTCAGACCGCATACTTGCAGCCAGGACTGGTGAGGTGGTTACGTCAGGGAGGGAGCTACCCTGTAGCAGTAAGCCTGAAGGTGAGCCATGGCTGCTGGTTGGTACTGATGGTCCCTTGCAGAGAGTGACTGCAAAGGAAGTGGTGAGTAGTAGTACCCAGGCAGACAATGAGGCACCGTTGTCAGAGAATCCCAGACTTCCTGTGGAAGGGGAGCTGAGAAGGGGTACAAAGAGAGAGTTGAGACAGGCTTAGCTCTCAGATCCTACATTACAAGGCCTGAGGCAGGTAGCTAGTAAGGCACCTGATTCTCAAGGGAAGGGGGAATCTGTATACTGGGACAAAGGGTTATTGTATACAAAGTGGACCCCTGAGGGAGGGCTAGAAGGTGAGAGAATACACCAGTTGGTAGTGTCCAGATCCTACTATCTGGCACTTCTAGCCATAGCCCATGATATTCCCTTTGCAGGTCATACGGGCATAAAACGTACAAAGAGACGTATTATGCGGAACTTGTATTGGCCTGGAATTTCCAGAGATGTAACAGGGTACTGCAGGACCTGTGAGCAATACCAAAATGTAGGCAAGGCAGGAGACAAGGTGAGAGCTCCATTGATGCCTTTGCCTGTGATTGAGGAGCCATTTCAGAGGGTAGCTATGGATATTGTGGGGCCTCTGAGTACCCCAGGTTCCACAGGGAAAAAGTATATCCTAGAGGAAGTAGAATATGCTTCTAGATACCCTGAGGTGGTGGCTTTGTCCTCCATTGAGGCAGAAAAGGTGGCAAATGCTTT
>NC_056744.1:1836096334-1836183834 GCF_019279795.1 Protopterus annectens
CTTTATCCAGAGACAGCCATACCTCCCAACCTCTCAGCACAAGAATCATGGACAAGCCAGAAATAATGGGAGAGCTGGTCTTAACATAACACAGCAAGGTCAGTCATGCTTTGTCCAGAGACAGCCATACCTCCCAACCTCTCAGCCCAAGAATCATGGACAAGCCAGAAATAATGGGAGGGCTGGTCTTAACATAACACAGCATGGTCAGTCATGCTTTATCCAGAGACAGCCATACCTCCCAACCTCTCAGCCCAAGAATCATGGACAAGCCAGAAATAATGGGAGAGCTGGTCTTAACATAACACAGCATGGTCAGTCATGCTTTATCCAGAGACAGCCATACCTCCCAACCTCTCAGCCCAAGAATCATGGACAAGCCAGAAATAATGGGAGGGCTGGTCTTAACATAACACAGCATGGTGAGTCATGCTTTATCCAGAGACAGCCGTACCTCCCAACCTCTCAGCCCAAGAATCATGGACAAGCCAGAAATAATGGGAGGGCTGGTCTTAACATAACACAGCATGGTCAGTCATGCTTTATCCAGAGACAGCCATACCTCCCAACCTCTCAACCCAAGAATCATGGACAAGCCAGAAATAATGGGAGGGCTGGTCTTAACATAACACAGCATGGTCAGTCATGCTTTATCCAGAGACAGCCATACCTCCCAACCTCTCAGCCCAAGAATCATGGACAAGCCAGAAATAATGGGAGAGCTGGTCTTAACATAACACAGCATGGTCAGTCATGCTTTATCCAGAGACAGCCATACCTCCCAACCTCTCAGCCCAAGAATCATGGACAAGCCAGAAATAATGGGAGGCTGGTCTTAACATAACACAGCATGGTCAGTCATGCTTTATCCAGAGACAGCCATACCTCCCAACCTCTCAGCCCAAGAATCATGGACAAGCCAGAAATAATGGGAGAGCTGGTCTTAACATAACACAGCATGGTCAGTCATGCTTTATCCAGAGACAGCCATACCTCCCAACCTCTCAGCCCAAGAATCATGGACAAGCCAGAAATAATGGGAGGGCTGGTCTTAACATAACACAGCATGGTCAGTCATGCTTTATCCAGAGACAGCCATACCTCCCAACCTCTCAGCCCAAGAATCATGGACAAGCCAGAAATAATGGGAGGCTGGTCTTAACATAACACAGCATGGTCAGTCATGCTTTATCCAGAGACAGCCATACCTCCCAACCTCTCAGCCCAAGAATCATGGACAAGCCAGAAATAATGGGAGAGCTGGTCTTAACATAACACAGCATGGTCAGTCATGCTTTATCCAGAGACAGCCATACCTCCCAACCTCTCAGCCCAAGAATCATGGACAAGCCAGAAATAATGGGAGGCTGGTCTTAACATAACACAGCATGGTCAGTCATGCTTTATCCAGAGACAGCCATACCTCCCAACCTCTCAGCCCAAGAATCATGGACAAGCCAGAAATAATGGGAGGGCTGGTCTTAACATAACACAGCATGGTCAGTCATGCTTTATCCAGAGACAGCCATACCTCCCAACCTCTCAGCCCAAGAATCATGGACAAGCCAGAAATAATGGGAGGGCTGGTCTTAACATAACACAGCATGGTCAGTCATGCTTTATCCAGAGACAGCCATACCTCTCACCCTCTCAGCCCAAGAATCATGGACAAGCCAGAAATAATGGGAGGGCTGGTCTTAACATAACACAGCATGGTCAGTCATACTTTATCCAGAGACAGCCATACCTCCCAACCTCTCAGCCCAATAATCATGGACAAGCCAGAAATAATGGGAGGGCTGGTCTTAACATAACACAGCATGGTCAGTCATGCTTTATCCAGAGACAGCCATACCTCCCTACCTCTCAGCCCAAGAATCATGGACAAGCCAGAAATAATGGGAGGGCTGGTCTTAACATAACACAGCATGGTCAGTCATGCTTTATCCAGAGACAGCCATACCTCCCACCCTCTCAGCCCAAGAATCATGGACTAGCCAGAAATAATGGGAGGGCTGGTCTTAACATAACACAGCATGGTCAGTCATGCTTTATCCAGAGACAGCCATACCTCCCAACCTCTCAGCCCAAGAATCATAGACAAGCCAGAAATAATGGGAGAGCTGGTCTTAACATAACACAGCATGGTCATTCATGCTTTATCCAGAGACAGCCATACCTCCCAACCTCTCAGCCCAAGAATCATGGACAAGCCAGAAATAATGGGAGAGCTGGTCTTAACATAACACAGCATGGTCAGTCATGCTTTATCCAGAGACGGCCATACCTCCCAACCTCTCAGCCCAAGAATCATGGACAAGCCAGAAATAATGGGAGGGCTGGTCTTAACATAACACAGCATGGTCAGTCATGCTTTATCCAGAGACAGCCATACCTCCCAACCTCTCAGCCCAAGAATCATGGACAAGCCAGAAATAATGGGAGGGCTGGTCTTAACATAACACAGCATGGTCAGTCATGCTTTATCCAGAGACAGCCATACCTCCCAACCTCTCAGCCCAAGAATCATGGACAAGCCAGAAATAATGGGAGGGCTGGCCTTAACATAACACAGCATGGTCAGTCATGCTTTATCCAGAGACAGCCATACCTCCCAACCTCTCAGCCCAAGAATCATGGATAAGCCAGAAATAATGGGAGGGCTGGTCTTAACATAACACAGCATGGTCAGTCATGCTTTATCCAGAGACAGCCATACCTCCCACCCTCTCAGCCCAAGAATCATGGACAAGCCAGAAATAATGGGAGGGCTGGTCTTAACATAACACAGCATGGTCAGTCATGCTTTATCCAGAGACAGCCATACCTCCCACCCTCTCAGCCCAAGAATCATGGACAAGCCAGAAATAATGGGAGGGCTGGTCTTAACATAACACAGCATGGTCAGTTATGCTTTATCCAGAGACAGCCATACCTCCCAACCTCTCAGCCCAAGAATCATGGACAAGCCAGAAATAATGGGAGGGCTGGTCTTAACATAACACAGCATGGTCAGTCATGCTTTATCCAGAGACAGCCATACCTCCCAACCTCTCAGCCCATGAATCATGGACAAGCCAGAAATAATGGGAGGGCTGGTCTTAACATAACACAGCATGGTCAGTCATGCTTTATCCAGAGACAGCCATACCTCCCAACCTCTCAGCCCAAGAATCATGGACAAGCCAGAAATAATGGGAGGGCTGGTCTTAACATAACACAGCATGGTCAGTCATGCTTTATCCAGAGACAGCCATACCTCCCAACCTCTCAGCCCAAGAATCATGGACAAGCCAGAAATAATGGGAGGGCTGGTCTTAACATAACACAGCATGGTCAGTCATGCTTTATCCAGAGACAGCCATACCTCCCAACCTCTCAGCCCAAGAATCATGGACAAGCCAGAAATAATGGGAGAGCTGGTCTTAACATAACACAGCATGGTCAGTCATGCTTTATCCAGAGACAGCCATACCTCCCAACCTCTCAGCCCAAGAATCATGGACAAGCCAGAAATAATGGGAGGCTGGTCTTAACTTAACACAGCATGGTCAGTCATGCTTTATCCAGAGACAGCCATACCTCCCAACCTCTCAGCCCAAGAATCATGGACAAGCCAGAAATAATGGGAGGGCTGGTCTTAACTTAACACAGCATGGTCAGTCATGCTTTATCCAGAGACAGCCATACCTCTCACCCTCTCAGCCCAAGAATCATGGACAAGCCAGAAATAATGGGAGGGCTGGTCTTAACATAACACAGCATGGTCAGTCATACTTTATCCAGAGACAGCCATACCTCCCAACCTCTCAGCCCAAGAATCATGGACAAGCCAGAAATAATGGGAGGGCTGGTCTTAACATAACACAGCATGGTCAGTCATGCTTTATCCAGAGACAGCCATACCTCCCAACCTCTCAGCCCATGAATCATGGACAAGCCAGAAATAATGGGAGGGCTGGTCTTAACATAACACAGCATGGTCAGTCATGCTTTATCCAGAGACAGCCATACCTCCCAACCTCTCAGCCCAAGAATCATGGACAAGCCAGAAATAATGGGAGGGCTGGTCTTAACATAACACAGCATGGTCAGTCATGCTTTATCCAGAGACAGCCGTACCTCCCAACCTCTCGGCCCAAGAATCATGGACAAGCCAGAAATAATGGGAGGGCTGGTCTTAACATAACACAGCATGGTCAGTCATGCTTTATCCAGAGACAGCCATACCTCCCACCCTCTCAGCCCAAGAATCATGGACAAGCCAGAAATAATGGGAGGGCTGGTCTTAACATAACACAGCATGGTCAGTCATGCTTTATCCAGAGACAGCCATACCTCCCAACCTCTCAGCCCAAGAATCATGGACAAGCCAGAAATAATGGGAGGGCTGGTCTTAACATAACACAGCATGGTCAGTCATACTTTATCCAGAGACAGCCATACCTCCCAACCTCTCAGCCCAAGAATCATGGACAAGCCAGAAATAATGGGAGAGCTGGTCTTAACATAACACAGCATGGTCAGTCATGCTTTATCCAGAGACAGCCATACCTCCCAACCTCTCAGCCCAAGAATCATGGACAAGCCAGAAATAATGGGAGGGCTGGTCTTAACTTAACACAGCATGGTCAGTCATGCTTTATCCAGAGACAGCCATACCTCCCAACCTCTCAGCCCAAGAATCATGGACAAGCCAGAAATAATGGGAGGGCTGGTCTTAACTTAACACAGCATGGTCAGTCATGCTTTATCCAGAGACAGCCATACCTCTCACCCTCTCAGCCCAAGAATCATGGACAAGCCAGAAATAATGGGAGGGCTGGTCTTAACATAACACAGCATGGTCAGTCATTCTTTATCCAGAGACAGCCATACCTCCCACCCTCTCAGCCCAAGAATCATGGACAAGCCAGAAATAATGGGAGGGCTGGTCTTAACATAACACAGCATGGTCAGTCATGCTTTATCCAGAGACAGCCATACCTCCCAACCTCTCAGCCCAAGAATCATGGACAAGCCAGAAATAATGGGAGGGCTGGTCTTAACATAACACAGCATGGTCAGTCATGCTTTATCCAGCGACAGCCATACCTCCCAACCTCTCAGCCCAAGAATCATGGACAAGCCAGAAATAATGGGAGGGCTGGTCTTAACATAACACAGCATGGTCAGTCATGCTTTATCCAGAGACAGCCATACCTCTCACCCTCTCAGCCCAAGAATCATGGACAAGCCAGAAATAATGGGAGAGCTGGTCTTAACTTAACACAGCATGGTCAGTCATACTTTATCCAGAGACAGCCATACCTCTCACCCTCTCAGCCCAAGAATCATGGACAAGCCAGAAATAATGGGAGAGCTGTTCTTAATTTTGGCATCACAATGTATAAGGTAACAAGTAAAACAGCACACATTAAATTAAGGATGACCTTAACAAAGTATTTTACTTTAAAGGAGGTGATGACATTGATGCATTTAGCTTCACCTTGGGTGCTGTTCTCAGAGGTTACTTTGGCAGGTAACAGCAACATCCTGAATGCACTACAGAGAAAGAAAGCTTTACAATATTTGTGTCAGATAATCTGTTTGCCTATTCCAGAATCAGTACTTATCAAGAACAATGACAAAATCTACACTTGTCATTCTTCCTAAAGCTGTAAATTGACTATGTTGCCTGTTGAGTACATGAACAAACAAAATCTCTATCGCAGGCATTCAGAGCTTCACCATGAAAAGTTGCCTTACATCCTTCACATACCTTTAAATAAGGCTCAACATGCAGATGTAGAATTCAGGGACTAAGCCCCTGAAAATCAGCAACATTTGTCCAAAATCTGGGGCAGGGAATTGGCATAAAATTTGAATATTCCTTGAATTATAGATCTTCCCATTTTCAGTAGACTTAAGGAATACATGGCACTTTAATTTACTTAGAGGGAATCCATAAACTGCAAGTCTTAGAGGACTCTGCATGGGGGCAAAAATGTGCATATGTTCCAGGACAAAGTATTATTGTTTTACTTTGGTCATAAGATGAATCCACTAAACACTAAGCATCTGTTTTCAAGGCTGAGCATAGAGCACTATCTACTTAGGTAACCTGAGCTGTAAAAAAGGCAATGAGGGAATGAAAGACTCAAACCCAGGACAGCAGAATGAAATGCATTAACATCTTATAGCCTTAATCCTCTGAGTTAACCAATCCTTTCACATATACACCCCAACCACCCCACAGACACAGGCTGTAGATGACTGGAAAAGTTATTGTAACTGCACAGTGCAATCTAAAAACAGGTAGTGAGGGCAGGAACATGTTGCTCAGGCACACTGCTATACATATTAGGTACTGTGAGACAACAAACATATCCTCTTCCAACTGATATTAAACTACAATACTAAATAGTCACTGCACATGTAGCACTGTAAATGGCTGGATAAGTACTCCACCTGATATTAAACTGGAATACGAAATAGTCACTGCACATATAGCAGTATAAATGCCTCAATAAGTACCCCCATCTGATATTAAACTACAATATTAAATAGCTACAGCACATGTAGCACTGCAAATGACTGGATAAGTCCCCCAGCCCGATATTAAACTTTAATACTAAATAGTCACTGCACACATAGCACTGCAAATGAGTAGATAAGTGCCCACACCTGATATTAAACTGCAATACTAAATAGTCACTGCACATATAACAGTGTAAATGACTGGATAAGTGCCCCCACCCGATATTAAACTACAATACTAAATAGTCACTGCACATGTAGCACTGCAAATGACTGGATAAGTGCCCCCACCTGATATTAACTACAATACTAAATAGTCACTGCACATATAGCAGTGTAAGTGACTCAGTAAGGCCCCACCTGATATTAAACTACAATACTAAATAGTCACTGCACACATAGCGCTGCAAATGAGTGGATAAGTGTCCCCACCTGATATTAAACTACAATACTAAATAGTCACTGCACATGTAATAGTGTAAATGACTGGATAAATGCCCCCACCTGATATTAAACTACAATACTCAATAGTAACTGCACATGCAGCACTGTAAATGACTGGATACGTGCCCCCACCTGGCATTAAACTACAATACTAAATAGTCACTGCACATGGAGCACTTTAAATGACAGGATAAGTGCCCCCACCTGATATTAAACTAAAATACTAAATAGTCACTGCACATATAGCAGTGTAAATGAGTGGATAAGTGCCCCCACCTGATATTAAACTACAATACTAAATAGTCACTGCACATGTAACAGTGTAAATGACTGGATAAGTGCCCCTACCCAATATTAAACTACAATACTAAATAGTCACTGCACATGTAGCACTGCAAATGACTGGATAAGTGCCCCCACCTGATATTAACTGCAATACTAAATAGTCACTGCACATGTAGCAGTGTAAATGACTGGATAAGGTCCCCCACCTGATATTAAACTAGAATACTAAATAGTCACTGCACATATAGCAGTGTAAATGACTGGATACGTGCCCCTACCTGACATTAAACTACAATGCTAAATAGTCACTGCACATATAGCAGTGTAATGACTCAGTAAGGCCCCCACCTGATATTAAACTACAATACTAAATAGTCACTGCACACATATCACTGCAAATGAGTGGATAAGTGTCCCCACCTGATATTAAACTACAATACTAAATAGTCACTGCACATGTAACAGTGTAAATGACTGGATAAGTGCCCCCACCTGACATTAAACTACAATACTAAATAGTCACTGCACATATAGCACTGCAAATTATTGGATACGTGCCCCCAATTGATATTAAACTAAAATACTAAATAGTCATTGCACATGTAACAGTGTAAATGAATGGATAAGTGCCCCCACCTGATATTAAACTACAATACTAAATAGTCACTGCACATGTAGCACTGTAAATGACTGGATATGTTCCCCCACCTGACATTAAACTACAATACTAAATAGTCACTGCACATGTAGCACTCTAAATGACAGGATAAGTGCCCCCACCTGATACTAAACTAGAATACTAAATAGTCTATCCACATATAGCAGTGTAAATGAGTGGATAAGTGCCCCCACCTGATATTAAACTGCAATACTAAATAGTCACTGCACATGTAGCAGTGTAAATGACTGGGTACATGCCCCTACCTGACATTAAACTACAATACTAAATAGTCACTGCACATATAGCAGTGTAAGTGACTCAATAAGGCCCCACCTGATATTAAACTACAATACTAAATAGTCACTGCACATGTAGCAGTGTAAATGACTGGATAAGCTCCCCCACCTGATATTAACTACAATACTAAATAGTCACTGCACATGTAGCAGTGTACATGACTGGATAAGCTCCCCCACCTGATATTAAACTAGAATACTAAATAGTCACTGCACATATAGCAGTGTAAATGACTGGATACGTGCCCCTACCTGACATTAAACTACAATACTAAATAGTCACTGCACATGTAGCAGTGTAAATGACTGGATAAGCTCCCCCACCTGATATTAAACTAGAATACTAAATAGTCACTGCACATATAGCAGTGTAAATGACTGGATACGTGCCCCTACCTGAAATTAAACTACAATGCTAAGTAGTCACTGCACATATAGCAGTGTAAATGACTGGATAAGTGCCCCCACCGGATATTAAACTACAATACTAAATAGTCACTACACATGTAGCACTGCAAATAACTGGATAAGTGCCCCCACCTGACATTAAACTACAATACTAAATAGTCACTGCACATGTAGCACTCTAAATGACTGGATGTGCCCCCACCTGATATTAAACTAGAGTACTAAATAGTCACTGCACATGTAGCAGTGTAAATGAGCAGATAATTGCCCCCACCTGATATTAAACTGCAATACTAAATAGTCACTGCACATGTAGCAGTGTAAATGACTGGATAAGTGCCCCCACCTGATATTAAACTACAATACTAAATAGTCACTGCACATGTAGCAGTGTAAATGACTGGATAAGCTCCCCCACCTGATATTAAACTAGAATACTAAATAGTCACTGCACATATAGCAGTGTAAATGACTGGATACGTGCCCCTACCTGATATTAAACTAGAATACTAAATAGTCACTGCACGTGTAGCACTGCAAATGACTGTATAAGTGCCCCCACCTGACATTAAACTACAGTACTAAATAGTCACTGCACATGTAGCAGTGTAAATGACTGGATAAGTGCCCCCACCTGATATTAAACTACAATACTAAATAGTCACTGCACATGTAGCAGTGTAAATGACTGGATAAGTGCCTCACCTGACATTGAACTACAATACTAAATAGTCACTGCATATGTAGCAGTGTAAATGACTGGATAAGTGCCCCACCTGATATTAAACTACAATACATAAACACAGACCGAAACACAAAAGGAGGGGGTGTATCCATATTTACCAAGGATACCTACACCTCCAGGTTAGTGGTGCAGCATGATACCTCTGAGATCATCCATGTACAACTAACATTGGGCAAATCTGTAATGCAAATTGTGGCCTGCTACAGATCACCCTCCATGACCCAGGGCCACTACTCCACCTTTCTGGAGACACTGGAAAACATGAAGGTCCTACCACACACCCTGATAGTGGGCGATTTCAATTACCCTACCATTCACTGGGAAAACTACTCGAGTACAAATTCCCAGGCCCAGCGCTTCCTGGAATTCATCAACTCAAATGCCCTGGATCACCTAGTAAACTCTCCTACCAAAGGTGAAAACATATTGGACCTGGTCATCACCAACATGGGCGACACATGTTCCACACAGGAGGTCAACCCATCACTGGTTAGATCAGACCATAAACTAATCACTCTGGATGTCCACACCCCACCACCACCCCCAACTAAGGAAACCACAGTAAAAAACTTTTCTAAAGCAAACTTCACCTTACTTAAGACAGAAGTGGTAAGTTTCACAGCCCCCACACTAAAGGATAACATTGCCCAAGATGCAGAAACATTTACAAATGCACTCTATGAGCACCTACAAGGATGCATGGATCATGCCATCCCTAGCAAAACCAAGACTCACTCTTCTAAGAAAAGAAAACCAGTTTGGTGGACCCCTGCAATAAACAGGCTATACAATAGAAGAAGGAAACTAGTTCAGAAAAAAAGCAAATCCCAAGAAGGAAAGACATCCCTGATCAGTAACAGTAAGAAACTGAGGTCCCTCATGAAATCATTCATGGCTAACTTCGAAAGAAAAATAGCCAAGGATTCAAAAGATAACCAGAAAGCCTTCTTTAGCTATGTTAAGAATCTAAGTGGCAACTGGCAGATATGCACTGAACTAGTGCAAAATAGCACAAAATATACTGAACCTACTGATATTGCTAACATCCTGGTAGATAGATTCAGTGCAAACTTCACCCCCCTCTCACCCCCAAAAGGGCCCATAACAATACCGGAAAAGTGTAGTGTCCCAAAAATCACAGATGCACAGGTGAAAACAGCCCTTTCAAAAGCCAAAAACACAGTGTCAATGGGACCAGATGGTGTCCCAGGCTGCGTCTTGCACAAACTACAGAACAAACTAACCCCCCACCCAAACATACTGTTCAACCTCAGCCTCTCCACAGGCTACGTGCCCATAGAATGGTGCACAGCAATGGTTAATCCTCTCCACAAAGGAGGGGCCACAACTGACCCTGGAAACTATTGCCCCATAAGCCTGACTAGCCTGGTCTGCAAGGCTATGGAGCGCATCATCATGGAACTCATTAACAAAGACATTGGGAACCTCCAAACACTTGCCCCAACCCAGTTCAGCTTTGTTAAGGGCAGATCATGCCTACTAAACCTGGTTGACTTCTTCGAGACAGTCACCAAGGCCATAGACAAGGGAAAGGTGCTTTACACAGCCTACCTTGACCTTGCCAAGGCTTTCAACACCATTCCACACTTGGGTATTACAGAAAAACTCACCAGCCTGAACATAAATCCCTACGTCATGAGATGGGTTGCCAACTGGCTTACAGACAGAACTCACACAGTAAGAATAGTGGGCTCCAGGTCCAACTCTAAACTAGTCACAAGTGGTGTCCTGCAAGGCTCGGTCCTGGGACCTCTACTGTTTGGCATATAGGTTCATAGATTAATACTAAGCTAACTGCCCTTTCAAGCCATTTTAAGCCTAGCCAATTATCCCTTGCGAGACTCAAACCCTGCACCTTGTGCTTGCAAGGCACACACCTTAACCATTAGGCCACCCTCCCATATACTTTTCAGAAGTACAGGCAAACACAGGAGGAATATGGCTAACCAAGTTCGCCAATGACTGCAAACTGGGAGCCATAATTGACTTTCTGGCTGACACAGACATCCTCCAAAAGGGCCTTACTGAGACGGACACCTGGTGTCAAAGTCATGGCCTCAAGATAAATGCCAAAAAATGCATAGTCATCCTATTTTTGGAAAAACAAAACACCCACGAATTACCACATAGGTGGCAGCCCCCTTAATACAGAAGAGGTAATAAGAGATCTGGAGACCCAGGTAGATAGTAATCTCTCCTTTGACAATCATATTGCCAAAGTAGTTAGGAAATCCTTCTATGTGGCCCATCTAATTACTAAAGGGTTCGCATCTAGAAATAAAGAGGTTATAGTGCCCCTCTACTCATCACTCATCAGACCCATCATAGAGTACAATGCCCCAATTTGGGATGTACCTCACAAGACACTTCCAACAGCTGGAAAGACCACAAATGTACCTCACCAAGAGGATTACTGGTCTCAAACATATGTCCAATGCAGCCTGACTGAAAAAAACTTTGGCTGTACTCAGTGGCATATCGCTTACTCAGAGGTGATCTCTGCCTGACTTACAAAGCCACGTCCAACTCAGAACTGATGGACATGCTCCACCTAAAGAAATCCAAGTCACTGCGAGCCATGCGCTCTAGTGAGCTAAACCTTGCCACAACAATAAATAGAACATGCTGCAGGGATAAATTCCTTTCAAAGAGACTCCCCCATGCTTTGGAACAAAATTCCAAATTACATCAGGCAGAGCCCCTCACTAACACTGTTCAAGAGAAACCTTGACGAGTGGATGGGTAACAGAAAATACACCCCTGGGTTCACTTCATTGGCTCTGCTTGACAGAGGATCAGTTAATTAATCAATGGGGCGGTGAAAGCCGACACACTCTGGATAGGCTTATAAATGCCCTCGGGCAGATAGCCTAGTACCTACCTATGAACCTATACTAAATAGTCACTGCACATGTAGCACTGTAAATGGCTGGATAGGTGCCACCACCTGATATTAAACTACAATACTAAATAGCCACTGCACATGTAGCACTGTAAATGAATGGATAAGTGCCCCACCTGATATTAACTACAATACTAAATAGTCACTGCACATGTAGCAGTATATATGACTGGATAAGTGCCCCACCTGACATTAAACTACAATATTAAATAGTCACTGCACATATAGCACTGTAAATGACTATATAAGTGCCTCCACCTGACATTAAACTACAATACTAAATAGCCACTGCACATGTAGCAGTGTAAATGACTGGATAAGTGCCCCCACCTGATATTAAGCTACAATACGAAATAGTCACTGCACATGTAGCAGTGTAAATGACTGGATACACTCCCCCACCTGATATTAAACTACAATACTAAATAGTCACTGCACATGTAGCACTACAAATGACTGGATAAGTGCCCCACCTGATATTAAACTAGAATACTAAATAGTCACTGCACATGTAGCAGTGTAAATGACTGGATACACTCCCCCACCTGATATTAAACTACAATACTAAATAGTCACTGCACATGTAGCACTACAAATGACTGGATAAGTGCCCCACCTGATATTAAACTAGAATACTAAATAGTCACTGCACATGTAGCAGTGTAAATGACTGGATACACTCCCCCACCTGATATTAAACTACAATACTAAATAGTCACTGCACATGTAGCAGTGTAAATGACTGGATACACTCCCCCACCTGATATTAAACTAGAATACTAAATAGTCACTGCACATATAGCACTGTAAATGACTGGATAAGTGCCCCCACCTGATATTAAACTACAATACTAAATAGTCACTGCACATGTAGCACTCTAAATGACTGGATGTGCCCCCACCTGATATTAAACTAGAGTACTAAATAGTCACTGCACATGTAGCAGTGTAATTGAGCAGATAATTGCCCCCACCTGATATTAAACTGCAATACTAAATAGTCACTGCACATGTAGCAGTGTAAATGACTGGGTAAGTGCCCCCACCTGATATTAAACTACAATACGAAATAGTCACTGCACATGTAGCACTACAAATGACTGGATAAGTGCCCCCACCTGATATTAAACTAGAATACTAAATAGTCACTGCACATGTAGCAGTGTAAATGAGCAGATAATTGCCCCCACCTGATATTAAACTGCAATACTAAATAGTCACTGCGCATGTAACAGTGTAAATGACTGGTTAAGTGCCCCCACCTGATATTAAACTACAATACTAAATAGTCACTGCACATGTAGCGGTGTAAATGACTGGATAAGTGCCCCCACCTGATATTAAACTAGAATACTAAATAGTCACTGCACATGTAGCAGTGTAAATGACTGGATACACTCCCCCACCTGATATTAAACTACAATATTAAATAGTCACTGCACATGTAGCAATGTAAATGACTGGATAAGGGCCCCACCTGACATTAAACTACAATATTAAATAGTCACTGCACATGTAGCAGTGAAAATGACTGGATACACTCCCTCACCTGATATTAAACTACAATATTAAATAGTCACTGCACATATAGCAGTGTAAGTGACTCAATAAGTTTTAAGTTTCTTTTGATGCTATGAAAATCATAAAACTGTGGATGATTTCTTTACAGCACATCATGTATAAAGACACTGCATTTCTTGGAATTCTCTGTTTTTATTTTCTTTGGTAATGTGTCTCTACCTAATGACTGACTAACGATATCACCATCACCTTATCTTTGATCCTGCCAGGTACTCCTCCTATGTGTCAGGATGCATGTCTATTTTACAGCAGCTGTGTGATGTAAACTTGCTAAAATGTCATTTCTGACTGTTTGTGAAAATCAGTTCCAATGCCAAAAGAGAGAACACATTGGGAAAGCATACTGTGTTGCATATAGAGGACTATGTACAATTAAATGTATTCTGGGTACCTAAATATATCCGTCTACATTCTGCAATGTGCCGTGCAGTAGCCATATATGTCACCTAACAGCAATGCTTTAACCAATGCTGAATATACTGCTGGATAAAATGCTCTCTCAGGGGTGGTAAAGCTATTCCTGCACCCCAGATGACTCATGTTGGACTAGCGGAATGAGTCCTGGAGGGACTGGTTGGGGAGGAGATGGGAGAGAGTAGTAGATATCGTCATTTAGGGGGATATTTTCAGTGGTCCCTTCCATTTCTTTTGTTTTGATTATTTTTAAAGCAGAATTGTGCTTGTGTGTGTGTGTGTGTGTGTGTCTTGGTCTGGAAGTGATTTAGATGGAGCTATACAGCAGTTAGAAGAGGGAGATGTGAATTCTCTGGATGTCAGAAGGTGAGAGTTGTCCTGAAGATGTTTTGATGAATTCTATATGAAAAAGGTCTACTGCGTAGTTTTGACCTGTTATCTTGTTTACTAGGTTCTACATTTTTCTTTGATTTTAATTTATGGTATTATGAGAACTTGTGAGTTAGTTTTGTGACTTCCAGTGGCTTTCTTTTAATTGCATAGCAGGGTGTAATGATCTTGGTTCTTTTTGGTTGGACTTTTTTTCTCATGTCTTCCAAGCAGCATCCCAAAGTTTATAGACTGATTTTAATTCCTTTGCTAATCATATGTTGTGTTTTTTAATCTAGAGATTAAGGAGAAGCCTGTGCTTTAAAGCGAAACAAGGTTAGTCAGTGAGGTAGCTGGGTTTCTGGGTCATTGAGATTTAAGAATTTTTCTCAATGGGTTAGTGAAAGCTTTTGTTTCAGTTTGTGGGTCTGCTGTTGAATCTTTGCATGGAAGGTTTGAAGTTGGGGTGGTTCTTTTATGATGAGAGGTATAAAGTGGTCACTTATTGAGGGTGGTAGGATGGTGAAATTATAGAGGGTTCATTGGTGATAACGTGATCCAGAATAATGTGGTTCCCAGAGTGTAGGCTTGGTCCGGTAAAGTCTTGAATAAATTTGAACAAGATATGGTTGGTAAGAAAGTTGATGTAAGAGTTTTGAGGATTAAGAAGGTTGATGCTGAAGTCAACCAGGATAAGTCGACTTTTATATGGACTGTTACTTCTCAATATGTCAAGGATCACTGTTTTACATTTTGGAAGATTGTCAGAAGGGGGAACATATGCAACTATTATTGTTAGTGGGCAGTGGTTGCTAAGGTGGAAAGTGATTACAGTCCAGTCGGAGTCATGGTCATTACAAGAGGAGTTCTGCTTGTGGGATGTTGGCTTCATGTTTTCTTTACTGATGAAAGGAGCTCCACCACCTGATCTGTTCTCTGTTCTTGCAATGAAGATGCAATTATAGTTTGGGAAGAGGATCTTAAGGTTGGGAGTGTCATGTTTAAGCCATGATTCTTTGATAGCCAGGATGACTATGCTGTTTGTTTCAGTGAAGGAGCAGAATTGTCTGGACTATTTAAAATGCCATCTGCATTAATCATAGCAACAGAGAATGGTTTTAGTTAGGCATGCTGTGAGCCAGGGTTTTATTCTATATACAGTTTAGATGAGTGGTAGAAGTTTGATGGAGAAGCAGGAATTTTTGGAAGAAGTTAAAGTGAGTAATGTTGTGGGAATTTCTTGCAACAGGGAAATAGTATGTTTTAGTTAATGGGCATGTGAGGACCGGGTTACTGTACTTTGTTAGGATGGAAAGCTGCAATGCTTCATGGGAAAGTAGTGAAAAAGTGTTTAAACTGAGAGACTGGAAATAATATTTGTTTGTGGCTTGTCTGGAGATATTATGACAGGTGATTATTTGTAGCAGAGTGTAAAATGTGGTTAGGGTTAAACAAAGGCATGCTTTTTTCTGACACTGTTAACTACATTTTGTGGCAGTAGCAGACTATAGTTAGTAGGTATAGTGGAGCAAGCAGACTAGTTAGTAGGTATAGTGGAGCAAGCAGACTATAGTTAGTAGGTGTAGTGGAGCAAGCAGACTATAGTTAGTAGGTGTAGTGGAGCAAGCAGACTAGTTAGTAGGTGTAGTGAAGCAAGCAGACTATAGTTAGTAGGTGTAGTGGAGCAAGCGGACTATAGTTAGTAGGTATAGTGGAGCAAGCAGACTATAGTTAGTAGGTGTAGTGGAGCAAGCAGACTATAGTTAGTAGGTATAGTGGAGCAAGCAGACTATAGTTAGTAGGCATAGTGGGGCAAGCAGACTGTAGTTAGTAGGTGTAGTGGGGCAAGCAGACTATAGTTAGTAGGTGTAGGGAGCACGCAGACTATAGTTAGTAGGTGTAGTGGAGCAAGCAGACTATAGTTAGTAGGTGTAGTGGAGCAAGCAGACTATAGTTAGTAGGTGGAGTGCAGCAAGTAGACTATAGTTAGTAGGTGTAGTGGGGCAAGCAGACTATAGTTAGTAGGTATAGTGGGGCAAGCAGACTATAGTTAGTAGGTATAGTGGAGCAAGCAGACTATAGTTAGTAGGTGTAGTGGAGCAAGCAGACTATAGTTAATAGGTGTAGTGGAGCAAGCAGACTAGTTGGTAGGTATAGTGGAGCAAGCAGACTATAGTTAGTAGGTGTAGTGGAGCAAGCAGACTATAGTTAGTAGGTGTAGTGGGGCAAGCAGACTATAGTTAGTAGGTATAGTGGGGCAAGCAGACTATAGTTAGTAGGTGTAGTGGAGCAAGCAGACTATAGTTAGTAGGTGTAGTGGGGCAAGCAGACTATAGTTAGTAGGTATAGTGGGGCAAGCAGACTATAGTTAGTAGGTATAGTGGAGCAAGGAGACTATAGTTAGTAAGTGTAGTGGAGCAAGCAGACTATAGTTAGTAGGTGTAGTGTGGCAAGCAGACTATAGTTAGTAGGTATAGTGGAGCAAGCAGACTATAGTTAGTAGGTGTAGTGGAGCAAGCAGACTAGTTAGTAGGTATAGTGGAGCAAGCAGACTATAGTTAGTAGGTGTAGTGCAGCAAGTAGACTATAGTTAGTAGGTGTAGTGGGGCAAGCAGACTATAGTTAGTAGGTATAGTGGGGCAAGCAGACTATAGTTAGTAGGTATAGTGGAGCAAGCAGACTATAGTTAGTAGGTGTAGTGGAGCAAGCAGACTATAGTTAGTAGGTGTAGTGGAGCAAGCAGACTAGTTGGTAGGTATAGTGGAGCAAGCAGACTATAGTTAGTAGGTGTAGTGGAGCAAGCAGACTATAGTTAGTAGGTGTAGTGGGGCAAGCAGACTATAGTTAGTAGGTATAGTGGGGCAAGCAGACTATAGTTAGTAGGTGTAGTGGAGCAAGCAGACTATAGTTAGTAGGTGTAGTGGGGCAAGCAGACTATAGTTAGTAGATATAGTGGGGCAAGCAGACTATAGTTAGTAGGTATAGTGGAGCAAGGAGACTATAGTTAGTAGGTGTAGTGGAGCAAGCAGACTATAGTTAGTAGGTGTAGTGTGGCAAGCAGACTATAGTTAGTAGGTATAGTGGATCAAGCAGACTATAGTTAGTAGGTGTATTGGAGCAAGCAGACTATAGTTAGTAGGTGTAGTGGAGCAAGCAGACTATAGTTATTAGGTGTAGTGGAGCAAGCAGACTATAGTTAGTAGGTGTAGTGGAGCAAGCAGACTAGTTAGTAGGTATAGTGGAGCAAGCAGACTATAGTTAGTAGGTGTATTGGAGCAAGCAGACTAGTTAGGAGGTGTAGTGGAGCAAGCAGACTATAGTTAGTAGGTGTAGTGGAGCAAGCAGACTATAGTTAGTAGGTGTAGTGGAGCAAGCAGACGAGTTAGAAAGTATAGTGGAGCAAGCAGACTATAGTTAGTAGGTATAGTGGGGCAAGCAGACTATAGTTAGTAGGTATAGTGGAGCAAGCAGACTATAGTTAGTAGGTGTAGTGGGGCAAGCAGACTATAGTTAGTAGGTGTAGTGTGGCAAGCAGACTATAGTTAGTAGGTATAGTGGGGAAAGCAGACTATAGTTAGTAGGTATAGTGGAGCGAGCAGACTATAGTTAGTAGGTGTAGTGGATCAAGCAGACTATAGTTAGTAGGTGTAGTGGGCAAAGCAGACTATAGTTAGTAGGTATAGTGGAGCAGGCAGACTATAGTTAGTAGGTGTAGTGGAGCAAGCAGATTATAGTTAGTAGGTGTAGTGGAGCAAGCAGACTATAGTTAGTAGGTGTAGTGGAGCAAGCAGACTATAGTTAGTAGGTACAGTGGAGCAAGCAGACTATAGTTAGTAGGTGTAGTGGAGCAAGCAGACTATAGTTAGTAGGTGTAGTGGAGCAAGCAGACTATAGTTAGTAGGTGTAGTGAAGCAAGCAGACTATAGTTAGTAGGTGTAGTGGAGCAAGCAGACTGTAGTTAGTAGGTGTAGTGGGGCAAGCAGACTGTAGTTAGTAGGTGTAGTGGGGCAAGCAGACTATAGTTAGTAGGTGTAGTGGAGCAAGCAGACTATAGTTAGTAGGTGTAGTGGAGCAAGCAGACTATAGTTAGTAGGTGTAGTGGAGCAAGTAGATTATAGTTAGTAGGTGTAGTGGAGCAAGCAGACTATAGTTAGTAGGTGTAGTGGAGCAAGCAGACTATAGTTAGTAGGTGTAGTGGAGCAAGCAGACTATAGTTAGTAGGTGTAGTGGAGCAAGCAGACTATAGTTAGTAGGTACAGTGGAGCAAGCAGACTATAGTTAGTAGGTGTAGTGGAGCAAGCAGACTATAGTTAGTAGGTGTAGTGGAGCAAGCAGACTATAGTTAGTAGGTGTAGTGAAGCAAGCAGACTATAGTTAGTAGGTGTAGTGGAGCAAGCAGACTGTAGTTAGTAGGTGTAGTGGGGCAAGCAGACTGTAGTTAGTAGGTGTAGTGGGGCAAGCAGACTATAGTTAGTAGGTGTAGTGGAGCAAGCAGACTATATTTAGTAGGTGTAGTGGAGCAAGCAGACTATAGTTAGTAGGTGTAGTGGAGCAAGTAGATTATAGTTAGTAGGCGTAGTGGAGCAAGCAGACTATAGTTAGTAGGTGTAGTGGAGCAAGCAGACTATAGTTAGTAGGTATAGTGGAGCAAGCAGACTATAGTTAGTAGGTGTAGTGAAGCAAGCAGACTATAGTTAGTAGGTGTAGTGGAGCAAGCAGACTATAGTTAGTAGGTGTAGTGGAGCAAGCAGGCTATAGTTAGTAGGTGTAGTGGAGCAGGCAGACTGTAGTTAGTAGGTGTAGTGGGGCAAGCAGACTGTAGTTAGTAGGTGTAGTGGGGCAAGCAGACTATAGTTAGTAGGTGTAGTGGAGCAAGCAGACTATAGTTAGTAGGTGTAGTGGAGCAAGCAGACTATAGTTAGTAGGTGTAGTGGAGCAAGCAGACTATAGTAAGTAGGTGTAGTGGAGCAAGCAGACTATAGTTAGTAGGTATAGTGGAGCAAGCAGATTATAGTTAGTAGGTGTAGTGGAGCAAGCAGACTATAGTTAGTAGGTGTAGTGGAGCAGAGTTTACATGAATGTGGAGACTTTCTTTAAGTGGGGAAAGGAGAGAAGGAGAGTACTGAAAGTGGAATGGAAACATTGGAAGTACAGTTGATGGTCTGGTGGGGGTGGCTGGGTAATTGGGGGTGGGATGGGGAGTAATGCAGGCCACAGCAATTGGTTTAGTTGGAGCCAATCAGTCTGAGAACGCCCAAAACAAAAACGGCCAGCACTGCTGTGAAGAAGTATTTAAGTACAGTCTGTGTTTAAAAAAAAATAGTAATGCTCAGATAAATATAGGGAAGTGTGTGCATTCTGGACACACAGTACATTTAGCATATACAGTTACAAGACTATCTGTATATCAGAAGTCAAGCAAACAGTAGAGGGGGCAGGCATTGTAACAGAAGCAGGAACTTTTGGAGACAAAGACAGTATAAATTAATTATAAATACAAATTGACAACAGTTCACGAATTACAGAAAAACTGACGCAAATCTAATATGATAATCAGTGAGAAAGGCCTGTTACAGCAGTGTCATCTTAATTCTGTCATATTGGTCTAGTAGTTCAGGGGGATTAGAGGCTGTGTTCTAGTTACGCAACAAAGTATTAACTGTTAACGCCTGGGTACAGCTAAGCAGGGCTGCCTAATAGAAAAAAGGAGACACAAATTTATATTATAATACAGCTCAGCATTTTAAAACGTCAAACATTGCACAATAGAAATGCAAAGTTTAAGACACAGCAGAAAACCGAGTTACTAAATAATATATTTAGACATTTATTCAAAGAAAAGATCAAAATAAAGGCAAAAAAGTTACCTAAAAATATATTTAGACCTTTCAGGTAACAGAAACAGCTGAAATTAGTTATTGCATCTAAGCATTATCCAATTTATGCTAAAATAACAGTTTGCAAACACATCTAAACATCAGAGTAACAAAAACTGTTTGTATTAAACATTCAGATATTGCATATACTACCAGTGTTTGCATATAAACATTATCCAACATTTCTGTCAATTACCACTTGAGAGTTCAGAGTAAGTCCATTTACAGATTGCTGGGTTTCAGACTTCAGAGTAAGTACATTTACAGATTGCTGGGTTTCAGACTTCAGAGTAAGTCCATTTACAGATTGTGAGGTAGGGGGCTTGTACCCACATTGGTGGTGCTAGTGACAAAAAATTTTTTGTGTCTTTTGTAATCTCAGGAGTGCTACTGTTTTCAGATGGCAGCTTTAGCCAGGGTGTCCACCCTCCATTATTCAGTGTGTATCTCCTCACTGTTGTAACGTAAAACAAAAGTTTCAGCAGCTTGTTGAGGGCTATATAAAATGTTTTGTTGGCCTGGATTGTGGCCCAGGGGCCACCTTTTGGACTCTTTTGCTTCAGATCTTTTTTGGTCCAGTGTTTTGTATTTGTTTTTGTGAGTTTTGTGATATTGCGAATGCCACTGCTTTGAAATTGCAGTGTCCCAAGGCTTTAAACCTTTCAGTTTGTTGTATTTTGTGTGTTGACTGAATGTCACATTATTAATGACAGTTAAGTCATCAGATGTTTTTCCTGTGCACTCCTAATATTGTCAGGGAATGACCTCTCTTCTCACTCCACTCCTCTACCCTACCCCGAATTCCACCCACCCCAGGGGTCCTACTCTTATACCATCTAACCACACCCCTTCCCTCTTCCACAAATCACAAAGCCTTCACCATTGGCCACTTAACTCCAATTCCCTCCTTTCACTTACCATTCCCTATCTCTCCCACCACACCCTCCACCTATTCCTTTCCACACCTGGTATACCTCCAAGCCTATAACAGCAACCTAACATCTTACCCTTCCAGATGTATAAGCTACCCACCCCAGCGCTCTTACAGAGGTTACTCATACTTACACTTCTACCACCTCTAACTTTAGCTTACCAACTAACCTTTTATGAACACCTATTATATCCACACCTTCTCTACCTCAATAAGCTATCTACCTCTCCTTCTCTACCTATTTTCACTAGCCATGTTAACATAACATCTACATCCAGCTATTTCCTAGCAAAATACCATAGGATAGCCCACATTAGATATGACTCTCCCAATCACAGAAAATCTCTGCAACTATATAGTAAATTCCCAAATCCTAGACTTCAAACACTACTCTTCTCTTTAAAAGATGGAGACATTCACCCAAACCCAGGCCCAATAACTGCTACTACCACTCAACTCCTCAACTCCAACCCCTCTACTATCCATTCCCTTACCAAACCACCTAACTCACTCTTATTAGCTCACCTCAACATACATAGCATTAATAACAAAGTTGCACCTCAACATACGTAGCATTAATAACAAAGCTGCACCTCAACATACGGAGCATTAATAACAAAGTTGCACCTCAACATACGTAGCCTTAATAACAAAGTTGCACAACTCCATGCTCTCCTGGACGTCTCCTCCTCTGACATTCTTTGTTTAACAGAAACTTGGTTAAAACCTGTAACTAAAGACAATGAAGTCATCCCACCCAGTTATAATATTTTGCCACTTGACCGTGCAACCAAAAAGGGTGGCGGTGTAGCTATCCTATTTAAATCTGTGTTACAGATTACTACCTATGACTATAAACCACCTCAAGACTCCAACACTGAAATTCTTATTACCAAGCTTCAACTTAACACATTCAAATCCATCTATATTATCTGTATCTATCTTCCTCCTGGTAATAACATTGCCACCATAGAAAATATCCTTTGTTGGTTATCCTAAAATTTACCCCAAGAAACCATAATCCTGGGTGATTTTTAACATCGATTGGAAGGGTTGTAGCAGTAGCCACCCTACCAGCCATATTAACCTTTTTGGTTTTTCTCAAACCATTACCTCCCCTACCAGGATAAACAAGCCTAATATGAAAGAAAGTACCTTAGATTGGATTCTCATAAATAATCATCCCCAGACATATGAATCTGGAACCCTCCCTGATAATGTAAGTGACCACTCACTAACCTACACCATCAGGCTTAAAACCAATCTACCTAACCCAACCATATCTAGGTTAATTAGAACCAAGAAAAACTTCAACCCCGATCTCTTCCAGAGAGAACTAAGGGCATGTAACTGGTCTCCCTTAAAATACCTCACACTGGTGGAAGCTGTTATTTACTTTAATTCTAACTTCCTAGCCATACTAGACCACCATGCCCCAACCCACTCTATTAGGGGGAGAACTAAATCTGCCCCATGGCTTTCAAAGGAAACCAGGCAAAAAATCCATCTCAGAAATAAATACTGGAATAAATCTCGTGTAACTAAACATGAAGTAGACCAACAAAACATCAGACAGCTGAGAAATGAAACTAAAAAAGCTATACTGTCTGACAAAAGAAACTACTACCTACAATTCCAGCGGACTCACCATAATAAACCACAAAAGTTCTGGGCGAGTATTAATCAATTATTACACCCAGGTCAGTCCATCACACCAAACACACAAGGCAGAGACCAGGAGAATCCCAAGCAGACTGCTAATGCCTTTAATACCTTTTTCACTGAGGCCATTCAAACTCTTGCCAGTCAGTTATCTACTCAGAACTTAACTATATCCAACTCTAACTCTAACCCATCCCATCCATTTCTCTTCCAACCAGTCCTAACAACATATATTCTTACCCTTATCCAAAAACTGAAACCGTGCACTCCTTCAGCAGACCAACTACCCATTGAATATCTACAAAAGGCAGCCAAATCCATCACCTATCCCATTTCCATTCTCATCAATAGAACCATCAGTGAAGGACGCATCACTGAAATCTGGAAAGTATCCCATATTATCCCCCTTCACAAGGGTGGGAACTCTACTGGACTCTCCAATTACTGTCTCATAGCCGTACTTTCTCCCTTAGCAAAGATCATGGAAAAATGCATCCACAGACAATTGCTAGACCACCTAATCCAAAATAACTTACTTTCCAACTCTCAACATGGTTTCAGACCTTCCCACAGCACTACTACTGCCCTCCTTTCCTTTACTGACTGTATTAACAAAAACTGTAACCTCAATATGCTTTCCTCTGCACTGTTTATAGATCTGTCTAGGGCATTTGATATGGTAAATCACCAGATACTTATAAATATCCTCAAATCCCTGTCACTAGATGCACTAGCTATAAAATGGTTCCAGTTCTACTTAGATAACAGACAACAGGCTGTACTTTGGGATAACATTCTATCTACCCATCTGCCCGTTAAAATTGGTGTTCCTCAAGGGTCCATATTAGGACCTCTCCTGTTTTCTATATTTATCAACGACCTTCACCTAGCAATCCCCCAAGCTACATGCATACAATATGAAGAAGATTCCACACTTATATGGTCAGCCACATCTATATATGAACTTCACTCCCTTACACAAAATGTGTTTACGACAGTTGAACAATGGTTTACACAGCGCTGTCTCCTGCTGAATCCCATAAAAACTAAACTCCTCCTTTTTACTCCTACTTGTAAGTCCCCCCCAATAGACTTCACAGTAACATCCAATAATGGTGCTCTCATATCTCCAGACCCAACTACCAAACTACTAGGTATCACCATAGACAACCTTAACTTCGACACCCATATTAACAATACCTTAAAATCTGTTAATAGAAAACTAGGCTCTCTACAGGATCAAACCCTTCCTCTCTCCTGCAGCTAGAATAACTATTGCTCACACCCATCTAATTCCAACTCTCCTCTATGCCTCACCCATATATACACTAATCTCTCTAAAAACAACCTTAATAAAATGGAAAACTCCTACAATAACACAGCCAGATTTGCTACAGGTAACCCTTTCAGAACCCACCACTGTTTTAATCTAAAGCAGCTAGGATGGCTTGACTTACAAAATCAGCTTAAGTTCCACCAACTGACCATCGCCCATAAAACCCTTTACCAACCTACCAATACCCCTATACTATCTACCCTTATTACCCCCTACAACAATCTAAAGACCTTACAATCATCACATAAACTTCTTGTTAATATTTGTAAATCAAACAACAGGGCTGGGGACTCTCTGTTCTCTAATACTGTTGGAAAATCCTGGAACCTTCTTCCTAAAGGATTTTCCTGTCATCCCTCTATATCACTCTTTAAAACCAAATGTAAACGTTTCCTCAGAACACACTGGTTGTGCCCCTGTACTAAACCTGACTGATAACTAGCTCTTCTTACTTGGTTCACCCTGCCCTCCTCTCCTCAGTAATCAAGTTCCTTTTCTTAATAACAACTTACCTTGTCCTTCTATACTATTACTTATGTCTTCAGAATCTCATTAAGGAGACTATTACTAATATATTGCATAATTTCAGCTCCTACTTTTTCTTTATGACTACTTGTATACTAATACATTGTGTAATTCAGCTGCCATCTTTTTCTTTATGATGTATTGTAACTACATTTTGTATTGTACTAATTGTATCTGTATATTTTGAACAAATGACCTCTGATTATTCTCTGTACTGCACCTGCAATGGTCATTGTATACATTATTTATTTATTTATTTATTTTACATTTGTTGACCGGGATGGTCCGTCTGGATACATGTCCATTTTCAGCGGAGGCCCGGGGAGAAAAGCTCCACATAGTCAGGAAATTACATACATGTTACATAGAGTACATATTTTCTCCTTTGTTAATTAAACAAAAGAGGAGACACCATTAAGTATTTATTTTATAAAAACAATTGTGAATAAGAGACACAGACTGCGACATACTTTTTCTCTTTCTAGGCTGTCCATTTAGCATAGTTTAAAAGATTTTCATTTAAGAACAACATTAAAAAGATTCACAAGGAAAATCTGGGGTGGGCCAGTTGAGAGAAAGGTCCATAGGATAATTATTTGGTTAGACCTGAAAAAGAAAGAAATTTGCTAGCTGAGGAAGAGTTAATCTGGGTTTGAGCATTGGCAAAGCCAGTGTGACTTGAAATGGTGATTTAGCCTTTTTTTGAATTGGCATAGGGAGGTAATACTGATGAGGCTGGGAGGAAGGGAGTTCCATATTTTTCCGATGGCATTGGCAAAGAGTGTATCACCCCCTGCGTTGCTGGATATGACTGTTTGTACTAGTAGCTTGTTTGAAGAGCATAGACTATTGAGATTGTTGTAGGGTTTGATTAAATTTTTCAGTGCAGGAGTGTTGTCGGGTTGTTTGAGTATTTTAAATGCCTCTATAAGCTGGCTCTGCTGAAGAAGGTTTGGAAATTCTATCCAACCAAGGTTTTGTAGGTTAATACAGTGATGGATCCTGTAGGGCATGCCGGTTGCAAATCTGACAATATTATTATAACAACATGATAGTTTATTAAGGTCAGATTTGTTAAGATTAGTAAGCATGGGGGAGGCATATAGGAGGGCAGAGAGAAGATGCGAGCGGGCAACGGACATTTTTGCAATTGGAGTTAGAAAGGATTTAATTCGATATAGTGACCCAAGTTTCTTATTAACGGTTTTGATAGTCTGATTGATATGAATATCAAATCTAAGTTTATTATCAATGGTAACTCCTAATAGTTTAGTATAGGAGTCGGGGTAGATAATTGTTCCATTTTTGGATTGTATAGAAAAGGATGCGGGTGTGGTCTTGTGGGTGGGGTGGAATAGTAATAATTTGGTTTTGTTTGGGTTCAGAATCAGTTGACGCCCTGATAGCCAGTTCTCTACTGCTATGAAACAGGATTGTGTTTTGAGTGATAGGTTGACTGGAGATGCATCAGAACAGACTAATGTCGAGTCATCTGCGTATTGAATACAGGTGGTGTCAGGGATGGCTTTGTAAAGGTCGTTTATGAAGACTGAAAAGAGAAGAGGTCCCAGTATAGAACCTTGAGGAACCCCTATGGTATTAGGTAGGAGGCTAGAGAGCTTATTCTGCCAGAGTACAGCTTGTTGCCTATTAGAGAGATAGGCATGAAACCAATCCAGGGTTTGGTTGTCTAAATTGAGATTTTTTAGAGTGTCATGAAGTAGTTGATGGTTAACCATGTCAAAGGCCTTTGATAGGTCCAGAAAGAGAGCTGATGATATTTTTTTCTTATTCCAGTTTTGGTTAATTGTATCAGTAAAAGAGAGGAGGGCAGTGGTTGTACTATGGTGGGGTCTGAAACCATGTTGAGAACTGTTTAGTAGATTGTTCTGGATAAGATAGTAAAGAAGTTGTTTGTGTATATACTTTTCCATGATTTTGGCCAATAGTGACAATATGGCTATGGGCCTATAATTTGATAGTTCTGTGGATGGGCTACCTTTATGGAGTGGAATTACATAGGATATTTTCCATATTGAGGGGATTGTGGATTCTGCTATGGTACGATTGATTAGTATCGTGATGGGGTAAGCTATGACATCTGCAGCTTTTTGTAAATATTCAGCTGGGAGAAGGTCTGCAGAGAGAGTGGTTGGTTTTAGCTTCTTCAGTAAGGATCGTATATAGGCAGTTGAGACAGGTTGTAATTTGAAGGAGGGTTCGGACTTTTGGATGGTATCTGTTTTAGGGGAGCTGGTAGCTGGTAGTTGGTTAGCTAAGGATTGTATAGTGTCGGTAAAGAAGGTATTAAAAGTATTGGCTACTTTATCTGGGTTTTTATCACATAGTTTTTCTGTGGTAGGAGTTGAGGATTTTCCTGGATGGAGAAGATTTTCCTGGATGGAGAAGATTAATTTTTGTACATGTAATTTTGTTTGTTTCCTCGGAGCTTATCTCCCCGGGCCTCTACTGAAAATGGACATATATCCAGCTAGACTAGCCCGGTCAACAAATGTAAAATAAATACATAAAATAAATATAGCTGCAGCTTTATATAGACATTAGGCTGGCACTGTAGTATGACTGTGGGGTGAAAGCTTGATGTTATTTCCATTCATTCCTTCTCCAATAACTGCTTTATCCTATTCAGGGTCACAGGGGAGCCTGACTCTATCTTAGCATTCAGCAGGCAGAGAACTACTTCTGGATGGGATGCCAGTCCATCTCAGCACACACAAACACAAACACACCCACATATGTAAATTTGTACCTACACATCCACACACACACACACACACACACACACACACACTGACACACGAGGAGTATATGGAGACATACACAAACACACACACACACACACAAGTACATGTGCACAGACAGACACACACATGAATGCACAGACACACACAAACACACATGTACATGCACACACAGGGAAACATGGAATACATGGAGACATACACAAACACACACATATGCACACATACACAAACACACACAGACACATGCACATGCACACACAGACACAAACACACACACACACGCATGCACAAATGCACACACACATAATCGCACACGCAGAAAAATACACACACCAACACACACACACACACACACACACACACACACACACACACACACACACACACACACACACGCACTGACTCACACATGTGCAAACACATACACACATACACACTCATGCACACCACACAGGCATACATACTCATGTACACAGCCACATAGGCAGAGACACACACAGATGCGCAATAATACACACACACACACACACACACACACACACACACACACACACACACACACACACACACACACACACACACACACACACACACACACACACACACAGGCATAGACATGCACACAGACAGACACATTCAGACACGCACACACATGCACACCACACAGACATATATACTCATGTACACAGCCACAGAGACACACACAGATGCACAATAATACACATGCACACACACAGACACACAGACATGTGGCAGGGTGACACACATGTGCAAACACTGAGTCCTTTGTATACCACTACATTGTTAATTTGGAGGATCAGCACTTTGCCTATAACAAGTGTTTGTAATGTGACAGGAAACCAAAATACCTAGTGAGAACCCACTTGGGCAAGAGAAGGGCAATCAGATACTGTGGAGCAGGAAAATATATATTTTAATAGGGTGTTAATATCTTCTAGATGATTCAAACCAGTGTCTTGAAAATGTATCCCAGTATTTTGTATGTTTTTTCTATGTAAACTCTATTTTTATTCTACACAATGTTTTTTCTACTTTTTCATCTGTTTTGTCCTGGAGTTTTTCTCCCTGGGCCTCTACTGAAAATGGACATATATCCAGTTAGACTAGCCCGGTCAACAAATGTAAAATAAAATAAAATAAAATAAAATAAATAAATAAATAAATGTGCTAAGAATCAAACCTGCAAGCAAGCAGGCTAAGACTCAAACATGACAACAAACAGGCTAAGAATCAATCCTGAAAACAAACAGGCTAAGACTCAAACATGACAACAAGCAGGCTAAGAATCAAACCAAACAACAAGCAGGCTAAAACTCAGACTTGCAAACAAGCAGGCTAAGAATCAATTCTGAAAACAGACAGGCTAAGACTCAAACATGACAACAAACAGGCTAAGAATCAAACCTGCAAACAAGCAGGCTAAGAATCAGATCTGCAAACAAGCAGGCTAAGACTCAAACCTGAAAACAAGCAGGCTAAGACTCAAACATGACAACAAACAGGCTAAGAATCAAACCTGAAAACAAGCAGGCTAAGAATCAGACCTGAAAACAAACAGGCTAAGGCTCAAACATGACAACAAACAGGCTAAGAATCAAACCTGAAAACAAGCAGGCTAAGACTCAGACCTACAAACAAGCAGGCTAAGAATCAGTCCTGACAACAAACAGGCTAAGAATCAAACCTGAAAACAAGCAGGATAAGAATCAGACCTGAAAACAAACAGGCTAAGGCTCAAACATGACAACAAACAGGCTAAGAATCAAACCTGAAAACAAGCAGGCTAAGACTCAAACATGACAACAAACAGGCTAAGAATCAGTCCTGAAAACAAGCAGGCTAAGACTCAAACATGACAACAAGCAGGCAAAGACTCAAACATGACAACAAACAGGCTAAGAATCAAACCAGAAAACAAGCAGGCTAAGACTCAAACATGCAAACAAGCAGGCTAAGACTCAGACATGACAACAAGCAGGCTAAGAATCAAACATGACAACAAACAGGCTAAGAATCAAACCAGAAAACAAGCAGGCTAAGACTCAAACCTGCAAACAAGCAGGCTAAGACTCAAACCTGAAAACAAGCAGGCTAAGACTCAAACATGACAACAAGCAGGCTAAGACTCAAACATGACAACAAACAGGCTAAGAATCAAACCAGAAAGCAAGCAGGCTAAGACTCAAACCTGCAAACAAGCAGGCTAAGAATCAATCCTGAAAACAAACAGGCTAAGAATCAAACCTGAAAACAAGCAGGCTAAGACTCACACATGACAACAAACAGTTAAGAATCAAACCAGAAAACAAGCAGGCTAAGACTCAAACCTGCAAACAAGCAGGCTAAGACTCAAACATGACAACAAACAGACTAAGAATCAAACCTGAAAACAAGCAGGCTAAGAGTCAGACCTGCAAACAAGCAGGCTAAGAATCAATCCTGAAAACAAACAGGCTAAGAATTAAGCCTGAAAACAAGCAGACTAAGACTCAAACATGACAACAAACAGGCTAAGAATCAAACCTGAAAACAAGTAGGCTAAGACTCAAACCTGCAAAAAAGCAGGCTAAGACTCAAACCTGAAAACAATCAAGCTAATACTCAAACATGACAACAAACAGGCTAAGAATCAAACCAGAAAGCAAACAGGTAAAGACTCAAACCTGCAAACAAGCAGGCTGAGACTCAAACCTGCAAACAAGCAGGCTAAGACTCAGACCTGCAGACAAGCAGGCTAAGACTCAAACCTGCAGACAAACAGGCTAAGAATCAAACATGAAAACAAACAGGCTAAGACTCAAACCTGCAGACAAACAGGCTAAGGCTCAAACATAAAAACAAATAGGTTTAGACAGACCTGAAAACAAGCAGGCTAAGACTCAGACCTGCAAACAAGCAGGCTAAGAATCAAACCTGCAAACAAGCAGGCTAAGACTCAAACCTGAAAACAAGCAGGTGAAGACCTGACCATTTTTGGTCATAGTTTGTCCCTTCATGTTGCCAGGATTATCGTATTTGACATGTATGGGTTTTGCCTGAAATTATATCCATTACATTTCCTATCAATATTCTGAGAAAAGTGCCCTTTGGATGGTATAAAAATCTGCAGATTTGTATTTCATTATTTGTGCTTTTAACTGGGTCATTGATGGTATGTTTTACATGACGCAGTTTCCTTTTGAGTGCAGAAATACAAAGATCATCCTAGGTAGTCAGAAGTACTGCATTACATTTCTGTATTCTGAATTTCTAAACACCTTTCCCCTTACAACACAAAACCAGTGGTTTGCTAATTAGGTGCGTTTGTTTCTGCATTTTCATTTTGTCATACTAAGGAATATACAATTCTCTATGGTGCAGTTATCTACATCAGCTCTTTTAAATATGGTTTGTTAAAAAATTGAAATTCTGCAGCCCCTTCCATTTTTTCAGAACCGCATTATGTAAGCCAGAGCTGGTTTAGCAATGCAGTGGTTTACTAATCTGTAACACAATAGTGCAGGTTAGAGATGGACTGAGGCAATTCTACATTTTAACAGAATTTCATTGTGGGAGGAGACAGATATAAGTTCATTGTGTCATTATAGCCAGAACGTCTGCAGAAGAAGGTTAAATGTTTAAGGCAAGTTCAGGTCATTTTTGCTGGCGGGATCAATATATTTTTGATCCTGCCTCTTTGAACCTCAGTGACATTAACAGGAAAGCCAAATCACGTAATCTCGTTAGGCCATGAATCAGGCACATTCCATTCTTTATTAGTTTATTAAATTGCCATGCCCTGCCCCTAAGCAATGCTTTTAAGATGTTGGTATGGTTTTATTTTTAGTTTGCCTGTTTATCAAGGAAGAAAAAAAATCAAATGAAGTGAAATACGGACAAAGCCTAAAATAATGGGGGACAAAGGACCAGAAATAGTGACTGAATTTGCATATTTCTCTTACAAACTTAGAAAGTTGCTAGAATAACAGGATTTGTGTTAGAATGCATTTTTTGAAGGTTGTGAGGTCTGAAACTGAAATGTATGTCATTATTTAGAGACTTCAGTCCTCAGTGATTTGATAGAAAATCACAAGGTTTATGAGGAACAGTTCAAAAATATGAAGCAAAAATCTGCACATTCTGCATAACTGTGGCCAGTTGGGAGGCATGTCATGAGAACTATGATAAGGCAATGAAAACTATAAGGCAGCATCAGACTTCTGTAAGGTTTACAGTAACAACGTCATATTTAATTTGCTTATTAGCCACTAAGCCCATTATGGATGTTGGCTTTTCACAGGGCGTGAATGTAAAGCATTGTGCGGTTAAATGACTTGTTTAGTGTCACACAGTGTGCAAACAGAGCCTGAGGAAATCAACCCAGGAATGAGGGTTTAAGTGCACTGGCAGCTCACAACAATATTTTACAGCCTGGCGATAGCTTATTGCAGGTGAGATGTGAATCCGTATATTCAGCACTGTAAGTACAAGGTGAAAAGTTAATTTATGCCATCAACATACCAGCGAATATTATGTTTGTCTGTACTTCACAGAGTAAATCTGGAGTCAGTGTTAAGAATATTTGATGCGAAGGAGCTTAACTCTGTAATCTTGGGTTTGAATCCCTCAGTTTGCACTTGTTTACTGTGTAACCATGGAAAAAATCAGTTAATCAAATAAACTTTCTGGGTCATCCCTGTAAGGATCACTTGTACTTAGTGGGTTTTCTTGATCTATCTATTTATTTATTTAAATCTATTAACCAAGGTAGAGCTCTGAACAGACAGTAAATAGTGAGAACATCAAATAACAAAACCACTGTAGGAGGTGTGTAACAAATGATATCATGATATAATCTAAATAAATAGATGCTAGTAGGAGTAATGATATTTAGTATGGTCTATATCTTTTTGGTGAAACTCAAATGAGCGAATGCTCATTTGTTGAATACCTATTCAGCAAAAACACTATTCATTGAATGACGTTTTCAGCAAAAAGTTTCCTAGGGCAAACCGATGGTTGGCCACCATCTGGAGTTTGCCCTTTTCCCCCTGTAGTGTGATCTCTGAGTTGGTATATTTAGTTGGAGTGGTGTGGGGGGGGGGGCGCATCCCCCCACCTGCATAGGTGTTAAGTTTTATGGTTTTGTCTATGGTTGCTACTGTTGCTACGGTGGACTGCCATCAGTTTGCCCTAGGAAACTTTTCACTTTAAATGTCATTCGATGAATAGTGTTTTTGCTGAATAGGTGTTCAACAAATGAGCGTTTGCTCATTTGTGTTTCAACAGTGTTATAGACCCTATTTAGTGTGGTGAATGCATCTGTGGAAGTGAGCTATACATCATAATCGATATGTGCAATCACCTAAGACTTGCTATAGCTGTGTTGACGACAGCATTTAGTATTGGACTGGTGGGACAGCAGTAGACATTGTGACAGTTTTGTGTTGATTTGCAAGGAAGTAGAATTGCTGATTTGCTATTACCATGGACAGCATGATGGCCGTGTGTGTGTGAGTGTGTGTGTGTGTGTGTGTGTGTGTGTGTGTGTGTGTGTGTGTGTGTGTGTGTGTGTGTGTGTGTGTGTGTATCTTCCAAGTTATCTGAGACTTCAGTAGAACAGACCTCCATTCTGGTAAGTCAGTGAGAATTAATGGAGTTTCATAGTTATTGTTCAGAAACTATTCTTTATTTTTCACAACCAGTGAGGTTAACTGACTTGCTCAGAGTCACACAGTAGGACAATTGAGGTAGAAGAAGTCAGACCATATACATTCGACTACACAAAATAGCTCATTAAGATATTGGAGCCGTAATCTATGCTGTATGAACTGCCAAACCTCCATTAAATCCATTTTCTGATAAATCACTAAGGATTACTTACTGTCAGTCAGTAATGCCAGACATTAGAGTTTTATGATTCTTATTATTAAGAAAATGCATGTCCATGCAACACATGTTGTGTTAACTTTTTAAGTGAATTGGAGTTGGCAGGCAGGTAAGGCTTCCTGTAGTCAAAAGAACAGAGTATGAATCCTTCCACCTTCATTTGTCTACTGTGTGATTTAGAGCAAGTTAGTCAGACAATGTTCCTGGGTCACCCCTGAAAAGTAACATTTTGTCCAGTGGGTTTACCTGCTTAACAAATTAATAAAAGAAAATGATGCTTAAAATTTGTCCCTGTTTGCCCTCCCACTTCTGACCTCCATTATTTTTTCGATTTGTTCAGAATTCTTTGACAAAGAAGTTGAGATGTATTTTATGTGGTTCCTTGTTAAATGTGTAATTTTCCAGCAAATACTTGAGGGTGGTAAGCATTAAATAATAACCGGCATGTGAGTTTCAGGCTTTGCATCATTTAGGAAGTGCATACTAATGCAAATCTTGTTATCCTACCAACTTTTGTAGCATGTAAGAGAAATATTTAAAAAGTATTCCTGATTTTTGGATTTTTGTCTCTGATTCTTGAGGTAAGAGGTTGAGAGGGCATGGGGCTGCAGCAGTACCTGCTCCGTGGTCCTCGCACCAGCGAGCTGAAATACACTTCTCAGCATTATTTCTGTATTTGTTCATTCATATGATCGCGAGCAAATATCTGAATGCTTGCAGCTGGACAAGGTGTTGTAACTGACAGGCACATCTGTGTATGTGTGTGTGTGTGTGTGTGTGTGTGTGCGTGTGTGTGTGTGTGTGTGTGTGTGTGTGTGTGTGTGTGTGTGTGTGTGTGTGTGCATATATGTGTGTGTGTGTGTGTGTGTGCGTATGTGTGCGTGTGTCCCTGTACGTGTGTGTGTGTGTGTGTGTGTGTGTGCATATGTGTGTGTGTGCATGTGTGTGTGTATGCATGCATGTATGTGCATATGTGTGCGTGTGTGCGCGTGCATGTGTGTGCATATATTTGTGTGTGTGTGTGTGTGCGCATGCATGTGTGCATCTGTGTGTGCGTGTACATCTGTGTGTGTGTGTGTGTGTGTGTGTGTGTGTGTGTGTGTGTGTGTGTGTGTGTGTGTGTGTGTGTGTGTGCGTATGTGTGCGTGTGTCCCTGTACGTGTGTGTGTGTGTGTGTGTGTGTGTGTGCATATGTGTGTGTGTGCATGTGTGTGTGTATGCATGCATGTATGTGCATATGTGTGCGTGTGTGCGCGTGCATGTGTGTGCATATATTTGTGTGTGTGTGTGTGTGCGCGCATGCATGTGTGCGCATATGTGTGTGTGTGTGTGTGTGTGTGTGTGTGTGTGTGTGTGTGTGTGTCTGTATGTGTGTGTGTGTGTGTGTGCATTCATGAGTGTGCATATATATATGTGTGTGTATTTGTGTGTATGTGTGTTGTGTGTGTGCATGCGTGTGTGCGTGTGTGTATGTGTGCATGTGCGTGCGTGTGTGTGCATGCGTGTGTGTGCGTGTGTGTGTGCGTGTGGGTGTATATGCAAACATGCATGTAAATACTTAATCCCTGTGTCTAACAGTAGTTTTGGTGTAAAAGAAGGCATTGAGAATAGTAAACAGGAGCATCATCATATGAACCACATTCTTTGGTTCAGCGATTCCTAAGTGATTACTACACTAACAACCCCAGAGGGCATTTTTATGCCTAGCCATACTTGTCAGATGTATTGGAGAGGCTTGTCTTGCATTCCAATCCATAAAGGACCCAGCCATCTTTCATCTCCTTCATTTCCACAAAAGAAACTGCTCATTAAAACTAGAACTAAGGATTTAAAGTTCCACCAAACTATAAATAAAACATACTCATGGAACATATTTATTACCTAACATTTGCTCCATCTCTGGAGTAGAATATCCTTTTATGTTAAACAGAGTGACACTCTCATACTATTCATAATTATCCTGGAGGTGTGGACAGGCATCCATAAATTCATCCCTGGCCTGAATTAGGCAGTGCTTCATTCAGGTGGCTATTGGCAAGGTGCAAATGGTCTTATGACTTACTATCATCCCAAGTAAGTGACTATAGGTAGGAAGGTGAGGTACAGTGGATATAAAAGTGTACACACCCCTGTTAAAATTCCAGGTTTGTGTGATATAAAAAAAGACACCACAATAAATCATTTCAAAACCTTTCCCACCTTTAATGTGACCTATAACCTGTACAATTCAATTGAAAAACAAGCAAAGCTGTTAGGGGAAAAACCCTTAAACTAATACTTTGTTGAAGCACCTTTTGATTTAATTACAGCATTCAGCCTTCTTGGGTAGGAGTCTGTCAGCATGGCACATCTTGACTTGGCGATATTTGCACATACTTATTTATTTTACTTATTTGACATTTGTTAACCGGGTTGGTCTGACTGGGCAGAGCCCTTTTTTAGCATGATGTCTCAGGTTGATGCTAATAAAGTGTAGAAGAGAATTTGAAGAAAAGTTAATGGAGTGGAGGTAGAAAAAACAGAGAGCAGGTGGGGGGGCTGTAATAGGACTAATGTGGTAGTAGTTGTGAGGGCAGAACTTAGTGGTAGTGGAAGGTAGCTTATGTTGGGTCCTGGCAGAGGAATGTCCATGATTTGTGGAAGTAGTCTTTAATTGCTGTTTTAAAGGTGTTTGGTTCAGTGATACCGCTGATATTGTGGGGTAGTTTATTCCAGGAATTTGCAATGGAATAGATTTAAAGTAATTTCCAATATTTTGATTGGGCCTGTATACTTGCAAAAGGTTATGTTGGGAGCTGTGGAGGGAGCATTTGGAAGTATAGGGTTGTATGAGAGTGAAGACTGAAGGACAGTAAGAAGGTTGATGTAGAACAGAATGGGCCAAGAGAAGTTGTGGTATTAGGATTTGATGATGGAATTCCAGTCACTGCAAATTTCTTAGTGCGATGCAATGGTGGGTGTAGTAAGATAAGTTGGAGGCAAATCGAGCTATTTTGTTGTAGGTAAGTTCAAGTTTAGTAAGAATATGTGACTGAAGGTGTGTGAGAATTGGAGCAGCATAGAGGAGAGTGGGGATTAGATAGGCTTGTGCAAGGGAGAGTCTGAGGTATTTGTAAGGTATTTGTTATGTCTATAGAGTACACCTAGTTTTTGATGGGTCTTTTTAATGCACTGCTCAGTGTAAAGGCCAAATTTGAGATGGTCATCAATTATGACACCTAAGAGTTTGGTGTGGGGTTCAGGTGTGATGGTAGTATTAACCAGGGAGGAGACAGAGAGGAATATTTATGATGCTGCAGGGAGGGAAGGAGAAACAAGAGGAGTTTAGCTTTCTTAGGATTTAGTAGAAGTTGGCAGGAAGTAAGCCATCTTTCAACGGAGGGGAGGGATTCTTGGGTGAGGGTATGAAGGTGTGTGATGCTGTCAGAGCAGGAGATAATTGTAGACGAGAAAATGCTGAGAGAAGAAAGGAGCCACTTTTGAGATTTTAAGTATTTTCTTCTGATTTATTTCTTAGAAAAACTGCATTGCTGCCTACCTTTCGGCATTTTCTTGCTTGCAAAAGTTGATATCTGTGTTAGAAACAGTACTTAGAACATACCTAAAGCCTGTTTATTGCATTTTTTGTGTTGCACTTAATTTAAAATCGTTTTTTCTTAAAATTGCATTTTACCTGCCTCTGACTAGCACACACGTGTTGGGGTCATTTATTGCACTGTTCTGACTAGTTTGCTACTTGTGTGTCTCTGCTATCCTTAAACAAAAACAAAACAAAAAAATCTTGCTATTTTCCCACTTTCTATAATTTAAAAAAAGTTCAGTTACAGAGTTGCTGTTCTGAACTGTTTGTAAGTTTCTTGGAGGCCAGTGCTTACTTGGGCTAAAGGGAAGTCTCTGTGTTCACCAGTGGCAGTGGTTAACACTGAGCAGACTGCCTGTCCCTGTAGGAGTGGTTACTGCCTAGAAACTGTAGTTTTATTGGCCATTTTGGGTCAATTCCAAACTTCTTGATTTCTCTCTTAAAACCCTGCAACTCTCTTTTTGCGCAGTCTTGCAGAGCAGCGTCGGGCAGTGCCGGTTAGCTGGGTTATACTATTTCTGGCTCCACAAAGTCTGCGCTGCAAATTTTCCCTTAGAACTAGGCAAGCCTCAACTCAAGTGCTTCAGATCAACTGCTCTCATTGCAGCACTTGCATAACCTAAATCAGCACTTGTCCAAATCTCCTAGACAGCACTATTATAATACAGCATAAGACCCTCGATTGTCCGCAAGACAAGTGAAACTTACTTTTCCACGCATGTCCAGATGTCAGCTTCAGGTGTACTCTCCAGTTCAGCTGGTGGAATTGGGCATCCTGAGGCAATGTCACAACTGCCTCATGTATACAGACAACCCTCTCCTCTTACCTCTAGTCACAAGCACTTGTGAGAGATGCAAATACACAGCCAGACTGCAGGCTAAGCGCTCTCAACTCATGACTGTAACAGACAGTCAAGAGGAGAAGAGACACACTAGCATCATACCACCAGTCACCCATGGATCTACAAAACAAGCACCGGCAAAACATACACATAAATACACAAAAACATATTCGGAGGCACTAGGTACAAATCTGAAAAAGAAACAGTGCCCTCCAAAGCAGACAAGCAAGCAACCTGCACCTCCAAACACAAACCAGAAAACACATAATTCACCTCGGCAGTGTGCCTCACGACAGCCCCTAAGGCAAAACACCATACCCAACACGCTAGTAATAGGAGACTCTATAGTAAGGCACACAAATGTTCCACTCACCAGGCTGAACAAGGAGAAGGTTACTGTCAGCTGCCTGTCGGGTGCTAGGATCCGCCACATAACAGAGGCACTTAGGTCACTCCAGAATAAGTACAAGTATGATGCTGTCATTGTACATGTTGGTGTGAATGATCTAAGACGTACCTACCTGGACTACATGAAAAGAGACATTGAGGAGCTCTCTGATCATGTAGCCCAAGCTGGTATGACCCTGACCTTGAGTAGCATACTACCTTCACCTAGAATGATACCACAATACAAAGACAAAATGATCAATTTCAACAATTGGCTAAGCTTCTGGTGTCAGTCTAAGGGGATCCAGTGTCTGTCTGCCTGAGATGACATGATGGACAAGCCTCGCTGTTTTGCCAGAGATGGTTTGCACCTGTCACCCCTAGGCTTTCGAATACTGGCCAAGGCTCTTGCCATCCCCATAGTGCCTTTTTTAGGCAAGGCTCAAAGGACAAACCAACCACTGTAACCACACAGGTAACCAAAAACTAAGGGTAATGCTACTCAACGCCAGAAGTTTCAACCTCCAAATGCACGCACTCGAGGCACTCCTCAGTACGGAGAAAATAGATGTTTGTGCAGTGACTGAAACCGGGTTCAAGGCTCCAGAGAGCACCCCAGCACTACCAGGTTACAATTCATATCATACCTTCCAGCCTCAGTTACTGGATCGCAGTACAAAGGGTGGAGGTTTATCCATATTCATCAAGGATACCCACATCTCCAGGTTAGTGGCGCAGCATGATGCCCCAGAGATCATCCATGTGCAACTATCCATGCGCAACTATCAGCAGGCAAAAGCACATTTCAAGTCGTAGCCTGTTATAGATCACCCACCATGTCCCAAGATGCTCACTCAGCATTCCTTGAGGCATTGGAAAATATAAAGGTCCTACCCAACACCATAATTTTGGGTGATTTCAACTACCCTGGCATAGACTGGGCAAACTACCAAAGTTCTAACTCCTATGCCCAGCGGTTTATAGAATTTATAAATTCAAATGCCTTTGAACAACTGGTATGTTCTCCCACTAGAGGGGACAACACATTGGATTTAGTCATCACAAATATGGGCGCCCATTGTACCACACCCTTTATCACTCCGTCTCTGGTCAGATCAGACCACAAACTGATAACCCTAGACATCCTCACCCCTCCACCTCCCCCAGTCAAAGAAACCATCGTAAAAAACCTTTCCAAAGCAAACTTCAAACTACTTGCATCCGAAGTGGAAAGCTTCACTATTCCCTTGCAGAAGGATAATGATATCCAGGATGCAGAATCCTACACCAAGGCACTCTATATGCATATTCAGGATTGCATGGACCGTGCTATCCCAAATAAAACCAAGACTCCTTCCTCAAGCAAGAAGAAACCAGTCTGGTGGATCCTGGCCATAAGCAAACTTTACAATAAAAGGAGGAGACATACAAAAAAAGGCCAAATCTCAAGTAGAAAAATCATCCCTGATCAGCATTAGTAAGAAATTGAGGGCCCTCATCAAGTCAACTAAAGCCAACTTTGAAAAGAAAGTTGCCAAGGATGCAAAAGATAACCATAAGGCCTTCTATGGTTACGTCAAAAACCTAAATGGCAATGCTCAGGTCTCTTCTGAGCTAGTACAAAATGGAACAAAATACACTGACCCTTCTGACATTGCCAACATCTTGGCTGACAAGTTCAGTGCAAATTCCCCCCCACCCCACCCCCACCACCACCACCTACATGGCCTATTACTATTCCAGGGAATTGTGTAACTCCAATTATTACTGATACGTTGGTTAATAAGGCTCTATCTAAAGCTAAAAACACTGTCTCCATGGGACCAGATGGTGTCCCAGGCTGTGTCATACGTGAGCTCCAAAATGAATTAACCCCGCATTAGAATACCCTGTTCAGTCTCAGCCTCTCGACAGGATATGTGCCCATAGAATGGTGCACAGCAACAGTGGTTCTGCTGCACAAGGGTGGGCCCACAACCGACCCTGGGAACTACCGACGAATAAGCCTGACCAGTCTGATCTGTAAGACAATGGAGCAAATCATTATGGAACTCATAAATGGAGAGATTGGGAACCTCCAAACACTTGACCTCGCACAGTTCAGCTTTGCCAAGGGCAGATCATGCCTCCTGAACCTGGTGGACTTCTTTGACACAGTTACTCAGGCTATAGATAAGGGAAAGGAGGTACACAAAGCTTACCCTGACCTTGCTAAAGCATTTGATACCATTCACCATTCCGGTATTATTGATAAACTCACCAACCTGGGCATAAACCCTTACGTCACAAGATGGATCACAAACTGTCTCTCAGACAGATCCCACAAAGTAAGAGTAGCGGGATCTATGTCCAAATCCAGACCAGTAATGAGTGGTGTGCCTCAGTGCTCTGTCTTGGGGTCCCTCCTGTTTGGCATATACTTCTCAGAAGTACAGGCAAGCACTGAAGGGCTGTGGCTGACCAAGTTTGCGGACGACTGCAAACTGGGTGCTATAATAGAGTCTCCGGCTGACATGGATATCCTCCAGAAGGGCCTTAACGAGACTGATGCATGGTGTCAAAGCCATGGTCTCAAGCTAAATGCTAAAAAATGCGTAGTAATCCCCTTTGGAAAAAACAGAGTACCCGCGAACTACCACATAGGAGGTAACCCCCTGAAATCTGAAGTAGTAATAAGGGATCTAGGGACTCAAGTAGATAGTCAGCTTTCCTTTGATAACCATGTTGCCAAGGTGGTTAGAAAATCCTTCTATGTGACCCATCTGATCACGAAAGGGTTCGCATCAAGATCTAAGGCTGTAGTGGTGCCCCTCTACTCTTTCCTCATCAGACCCATTATTGAGTACAATGCACCAATTGGAATGTACCTGGCTAGGCATCTCCAGCAGCTGGAGAGACCACAGAGGTACCTCACTAAGAGGATTACTGGCCTCAAACAGTTGCCCTATGCAGCACGATTGAAAAAACTAAGGCTTTTCTCTGTTGCATACCGCCTTCTCAGAGGCGATCTCTGTCTAACATACAGAGCCATGTCCAACCCAGAACTGTTGAACATGCTCCATCTTAGCAAAACCAAATCCACTCAAGCTACACGTTCTAGGGATATAAACCTCAGCCCAACAATGAATAGAACATGCTGGTGGGATAGATTCCCTTTGCAAAGACTTCCCTTGCTATGGAACAAGGTCCCGATCTACATAAGACAGAGCCTCTCACTATCACTCTTCAAGAGGAACCTTGATGAGTGGATGGGTAACAGGAAGTTCACACCTGGAATCATACCAACAGCTCTACTAGATAGGGGTCAAGGGTACTAGCTGCTAGAACAAAGGCCTAGGGAACTAACCAAAGGGGTGGTGAATACCGCACAACGTGGCTGGGCTAATATATGCCTTCGGGCAGATAGCCCAGTATCTACCTATGAACCTATGAGTTGTCTACATATTGTATAAGGGTAGAGAGTGGACAGGAAGAGTGGAGGTCATTAGTAAAGATGTTAAAAAGTAGGGGACCAGGGATGGAGTCCTGGGGCACCCCAGTTTGTACTGGAAGAAAGGGAGAGTAGTTTGATTGCCATCTCACAGCTTGACATCTATTTGAGAGGTAGCTAGAAAACCATGATATAGTACTGCTTGAGAGGTTAAGAGGCAAATTTGGATAGTACCAGTGTATGAGAAACAGTATAAAAAGCTTTGGATAGATTCAGAAACAGGCAGGAAATTAATTTACTGTTATCACGTGATTTAACGATAGCATTGATGAAGGATATCAGAGCAGTATCTGTACCGTACTTTGGCCAAAAGCCATGTTGTGTGGGGGTCAGGAGATTTTCCTGGAGAATATGGTTAAGAAGCTGTTTTTGAATAGATTTTTGAAGAATTTTAGATGGGGGGATAAGATGGAAATAGGTCTGAAGTTAGAGAGGTCAGTTGCGTTACCGCCTTTATGTAATGGGATAACAAAGATTTTTTTCCAGACTTCAAGTACAGAGCATTCTGTGATTGATCTGTTGATTAATGTAGAGATAGGGAAAGCAATAGAGTTAGCAGCTATTTTTAGGAAGTGTAGTGGTAACTTGTCAAGTGAAGGGGAGTATGTTTTTAGTTTGGTCAGAAGTGATTTAATATAGGATGTGGGGACAGGCTTAAGGGAGAAGGTGGTTGAACTGGTGGTGAATGATGGAGAGAGGTAGGTCACAGTATACGTTTTGGTGAGGTTGGGATGGAGTTGATGAAGTGGTAATTTAGAAGTGTAGTAACTTTGGTGGGGGAGCTGTTTGGGCTGGAATTAGGGAAAGATGAGCTACCAGGGTGCAATAGCTTATTAACAGATTTCCAGAATTTCTGGGGGTTGGAGTGAGGATTGTTCAGTGGTTTATGGAAAAGTTCTGTTTGTTACAGATGACCTTTTGTTTGGTTAGAGTGTGGACCTGTCTGTATGTGTGAAGGTCAGAAATGGATTTGGACACGTTCCATTTTTTCCAGGCACTATCTGTCTTAGGGTCTATATTAGAACATCGAAGTTTCACATCTTCAAATGTTCTAATATCGACCCCTATTCAGCGAATGCTGAAAACATCGAACATGCAGAACAGCGAATTTTTTCCTAGGGAAAACATTCGCTGTTCTGAAACACATACACACAACACAAGCACACCAAACAAACAACAATCCAGACACATACACCTAAAATGTTACAGCTAACCCTACACTAAACTGTACATACACCACTATCTATCCACTTACCTTAACCCAAACCCTAACCCTAATGTCTGTCACTATCGCACACTCACCTCACCCACGCCCTTACCCTAACCCACCTACCCCACCCTACCCTTCACATCCACACAATTGCACACTTACCTGACCTACACCCTAAACCTAACACATCTAACCCGCCCTAACCCTCATGTCCACAGAATCGCACACTCACCTGACCCGCGCCCTAACCCTAACTCACCTAACCCGTGCCCAATCGCACACTTACCTGAACCCAACCCGTAACTTTCCACCACAGTGCTGAAAATAGCAAAGCGACATAAACGAACAACCAAATTCTTTCCCTAGGAAAAAATTCTGTTTTCTGTACTTCGCTATTTTCAGCGTTCGCTGAACAGGGTCGATATTAGAACATTCGAAGTTCTGAAACTTCATGTTCTAATATAGATCCGCTCTCTTACTCATTAGGGTTTGGGTGTCTTGAGTGAGCCACGGGGCATAATGAGTTTTAATTCTTAGTTTTCTGATAGGAGCTAGGGAGGTTAGTATATCAAGAAAATGTTGTTAAATGCAAGAACAGCATTCTTCAGGGGCAGAGTGTAGAGGAATGACCAGTCAATCGAAGACAGCAGGGAGGTGAAAGTATCAGGATTAAAGTTAGAGAGTTTACGGCAGTCTTTATATTGTTGGGGTTTTGTGAAGTTGAGGCGATTGTTTAAGTATGTAGGTGGGATGATGATCACTAACTATGTCAGGTAGAGTAGAGGGGTTATGGTAGAGGTTGGGGTTAGAGGTGGGGATCCAGTCAAGGGTGGAGCTATGGTTGTTGTGTTTATTTAGACGGGTTGGGTTACAGATGAGTTGGGTGAAGCCAAAGAGGTTAATGGAGGAGTTTGGGCTTTCAGTGGTTAAGTTGTTCCAATCAGTGTTTAGATCTCCCAAAACAATAGTCTCATAAGTGATGTTGAGGGAGATCCAGCAGAGAATGTGCTCTAAGATAGGGATGTTATTGCCAGGGGGAGTATAGATGGCAGCAATGGCTAACTCTTTGTGATTGTTTAAGTGACAGTTGGCTATGAAGATTTCAGCAGGGTAAAATTCTGGGGGAGTGCTAGTGACAGGTTGAATGGTGACCTGGTTAGAATATAGGATAGCCATACGTCCACCTTTCTTTTTGATGCGATCATGCCTTAGGATATTGTAACCAGGTGGTACTATTTCATTATCTGCTATATGGGGCCTGAGCCAGGTTTCAGAGAGGCAAAGGATATCAGGGTTATGTGAAGATACCCAGGCATGGAAGAGTGAGATTTTATTCATGATGCTTTGAATGTTCATAGAAAGCATAGTCAGGTTCTTAGTGAACATGGATGTGGGAATATGGGATGCATTAGGTATGGAGTTTTGTAGTTGAGATGGGTAGGCTGGTTGAGAAGAGTTGTAGTTGGGTCCTGGGTTTGGGTGTATATCTCCAGATAATAGGACATTATTTATAAATAAGTCTATATTAGAATCCTGCTGAGCATGGAGCCATCTTTAAATTTCTAGTCTCCCTCCAGGACACAAATGCTCTTCAGCAATTACATTCTGCTAGCCGGTAAGCCATTAGACCTCAGGAATTTGTTTAAAGTGTTCAGATTTGTAAAGTAATACTTACTTTTTGCTGTATTTGGATCTATACAACTAGTATTCATTTTTCTGATTCCTGACTACTGACCTGCTTATTTGTTTATTTAACTGGTTGATTGTGTCATTCAGGAATTGTGTTTTACTGACACAATCACTGCAGCTATGTTGTCTCTATGCTACTATGATGTACTAAAACTGCTGTTATAATTGTAATGTAAATCTAATTGACTTAGTGTTGGAGTTAGAAACAGTACTTACTGATTTAGCACTACAGTTGTCTCTGCTACTGCTTCAGCTGTGCTGTTAAGTGTTCATTTTCCTTTTTCTGGTATGCATAGGATAATTGGCTGATAAATGTATTGTGTATGATTTATTAACCTGTTTCCAAACTAAGTTATGGCACTGTGATGTGGTTACTGTTGAAGCACTCTCGGACTGTAGCAGTAGCATCTATTCTCCTGCTTTATCCACACTATCCTCAGATTTGTATCTTTTACACTCTCCTGTCTCCTCATTACTTCCTTTAACCTGTCTTTGTCTCCTTCTACTAGCTTCATCCGCTCTTTTTTTCTCTCTCTCTCTTCAGAGCACACTCAAGCAACTCTGCAGTCTGCGGCTACCACCCCACCCATACAGTATAAGAAGGAATCAGTACTGCAAAACTAAACAAGAATATACATTTTGAGCCTCAAGAGCAGGGTCAGTCCACCCAGGCATTCTACTTGTATGTTTTATGAGAGTGAAGCTATAACATTAGCAGTATTTCTTAGTAGTCCTCAGCGTGATAATAAAACTGACTGTTGTAGCCTTGTGTTCTCCCCCCCAGCTAGTACAGTAATCCTAACTGTCCAATAGACAGTGTACATTTAATTCAGATCCCTGTGACTAAATTAACCATCAAGCAGCCCTCTCAGTTCTTTCTGCCTTAGTTTGTATCACTTGGAGGCCCACCTGTTTATTTGCATCTCTACATTCCCCTTCATTGCTAATGTATCTCCCTACTCTAATCTGTGCACAAACTGGTTACTAATCAGCAAGTCAATGTGAAGACACACTCCCAACCTTAATAAACTTTGCTGTCTGTTCTCTCCTTCACTTTACAGGTAGTTTGAATTATTACTTACCCCCTCTGAGGCCTTCACTGATTTCCACTGATTACCTCTCTGGTTTCTTTGCATTCCACCTGGTTTACACCCCTCGTGCTAACTCCCTACCCCAATACAAATTCTATATTAGAATCCTGCTGAGCATGGAGCCATCTTTAAATTTCTAGTCTCCCACCAGGACACAAGTGCTCTTCAGCAATTACATTCTGCTTGCTGGTAAGCCATTAGACCTCAGGAATTTGTTTAAAGTGTTCAGATTTGTAAAGTAATATCTACTTTTTTCTCTTGTCTTGGTAGGCTCTGCCCCGCTCCATTCGCCCTCACTAACGCTCGGGCTCTCTCCGCTTCCCTGCCCTGCCCCATATTCCCTCTCGCCCCTGCTACCTCTACATTTATAGTAATCACAGCCACACCCACAGCTCACCTCACATCACCTCCACCAATCACAGCTCCTCAAGTCAGATCACATTATACCACACCAACTTGCTCCACACAAAATACTCCCAATCACTCTCATTCCCACTAGGCATTTTTTACATCACCCACACTACTTCCCCATCCACATATAGTGCAACCCTATAATTCCTATTCAGACCACCCACCTAGAACCAACTTAAACTTTATAACCATGACTATCACACAACTAAGTCTAGTCTGTCTTCGCATAATTCTTTACAACATCACAAGTTATCACTCTAGCAATATCCGTAAACTTAGTAGCACAACACTACATTATGCACTCTCGTATACAGACATCACACATTATAATAATATCTGTCCACAATTGTTCAAGAACTACATAACGGACCAATTCAGAACTAAACACATATGCTCTCATTCCTACTCCAAAAAAATACAATACTTTCTCACACTCCTCACCAAACTGCAACATCTGTATCACCATTTTAAGAGCAGGCTCACCATAAGTGGGGATATCCACCCCAACCCAGGCCCAAATCCATCCTGTCCAACACAAACTGCTCCAACACAAATGTCAGAACATAACATCCCCACTTTCTTCATCCCTGGGCAAATCAACAACAGCAGCAAAACCAACCATCTTTTAATGCTAAATATTAATATTAGAAGTATCAAAAATAAAATACCTGAACTCCAGGCCACAATAGCACACTACTCCCCAGACATAGTTCCTTTAACAGAAACCTGGCTAAATAAAAACATAGCTAACTCAAAAGTTCTCCCTACCAGCTACAATATCATTAGACAAGACAGACCACTTCGTAAAGGGGGTGGAACTGCCTTACTCTACAACTCCAACTTAACTGTCCATCAATTACCAAACTCCTACCCCTCCCCCAATAATTGGGACATACTTATCTCACAACTTCAACTTCACCCTAAAAAGGTCATCACCACAATTGTGATCTATATTCCACCTGGTAATACACGTGCTAGCCTTGAAGACTTCTTATCCTGGTGTTCTTCCACATACTCACAAGAAACCCTTATTCTGGGCGACTTCAACATAGATTGGTTCACCTGTATATCAGAACCACCAAATAATCTAATAAATCTCCATGGCTACCAGCAGCTAGTCCAAATTCCAACTAGATGTGATAAAAAATCTAAAAGGGAATCCATCCTTGACTGGGTCCTAACTAACAACCCTACATTGTACCCTCACACAGGCAGTCTCCCAGACACCTTAAGTGACCACAACATAATATACTTTATATGTAGTAGAACAAGCATATGCAAAAACCACTAACTATATATCCACTAGAAACACAAAAAAATTATCTCCTGAGGTCCTTAACACTTTACTGTGTAACTGTGACTAGACCCCCCTAAACCTCCCCCCCACTTGACCAGGTTGTAGCATATTTCAACAAAACATTTCTACAACACCTAGACACTGTCGCTTCATTGTGTAAAATCAAGGTTAGAACCTCTACAAACCCCTGGCTCAGTAAAGAAACCAAACAAATCCTCAAGTCCAGAGACACTGCCTGGCTTTACTATCGAAAAAACAAAGAAACACAAAGCCTAACTAAGTACCAAGAACTGCGCAACCATGCAAAAAAAAAATGCATTAGGCTGGACAAAAACACCTCCTATACAACATTACAAACTAAATACCAACACAACCCCCCAAAATTTTGGAAAAATGTAAACCAGCTACTAAAATCCACCCAAAAGGCTACCCCCAAACCAACTACCCCTGACACTAAAGTTCCCATCGAAACACAATTCAACTCCCACTTTGTGAACTCAATTCTATCCTTAGTATCACAGGACAGTTCCTTCCTCACTACCCCCCCCCCAACACAAATAACACTAATACAAGCTTTACCCTCAAAACAGTTTCCACCACTTCAATCAAAAGCATGCTCTCCAAACTAAAAACCTCATCAACAGCAGCCGACCTACTCCCCAGCTATTTCTTGAAACTTACAGCAGATGCTATTGCTATCCCAATTTCCACTCTCATAAATAGATCAATTGTTGTAAACTATGTGCCCAAACTCTAGAAAATATCCTATGTTACACCCATACATAAAGACAATACCTCCACTGAACTTAATAACTACAGACCCATTGCTTTACGCTCCCCCCTGCCCAAAATCCTTGAAAAATACATCCATGCCCAGATGTTAAACTATCTCCTAGACAGCAACATCCTGTCACCTACTCAGCATGGTTTCAGACATGCCCATAGTACTACTACAGCCCTCCTCTGCTTCACAGACACAGTAAACCGCCTCAAAAATGAAGGCCTGAAGGTGTCAACTCTTTTTTTGGATATGTCCAAAGCATTTGACATAGTCTCACACCAAATCCTGCTAAACAAACTAAACCAATATAACCTATCAAATTCCACTCTTACCTGGTTCCAAAGCTACTTAACTGACAGGTACCAAGCTGTGAAATGGGAAAATTCTCTCTCTCCTCAGCTGCCCATAGCTATAGGAGTCCCACAGGGTTCTATCTTAGCACCACTACTATTCACAGTCTTCACAAATGACCTCCATACCTCCACACAGCATGCATCTATAATTCAGTATGCAGATGACACTACCTTAATCCGTGCTGCACAAAACATTCCCACCCTCCTGCAAACAACTCAACTAGCATTCTCCGACGTTGAAAACTACCTTACCAAAGCCCAACTTATCCTCAATCCAAAGAAAACTCAGCTTATGATTATAACCAGTTCTAACAAAAACACTAATAACAGTCAATTCACTATCTACTCCACAAATGCCACTCCAATCGCTCCAGTGGCACAGGCTAAGCTATTGGGAATAATCATAGACACATAAAAACATAAATATAGCCAGCAGTAAAGGTGGAAATCAACCATTTAATACAAAATAGAAAATCACATAACTACGTAGAGGGTAGTAAGCCCAACTACCTGTCCCAAACCGGATTCGGCTGTAATAGCCTTCTTCAGTGAGTAAACATGAGCCAACAAAAATCCCTCATGTATATATAGTGTTACATAAAACAGTTCATTGGTGCATTTATAATTGGTCATTAAGCCTAGGTGGGAACAAAGCCCCTAACTTAATAATCCATGTACGTTCCTTAAAGTTAAGTATGTCATGCCATCCTGATTTATCCCTACATTTCCCTACAATGCAATCAATAACAGTAAAATAAAAAGATGCAGAGTTATGTTTACATACATGTTTATACAGAGCATTATTTGGACGCTTATTCCTAATATCACTAAGATGCTCCCCAATCCTGAGACGAAAAGCTTTAGTGGTTTGTCCCACATAGAATGAAGAGCATGTACAAGTGACTAAATCGATAACCCACGCTGTACTGCAGTTAGCCCAGAAGTTAATATTGAAAACTTCTGACATATTACGACTACTAAATTCCCTCGTATTCTGCACCTTGTTGCAATAAGTACAGTGACCACATGGTATGCAGCCCAACACTGGGCCACCTATGAGTGTACATTCAGTGGGAACAATAGAGCTAGGTCCCACCCTCTTATAATGACTAAAAAGGGAACCCAATGTACTTCCTCTCCTAAATGAAAAGGAGCATCTGTCACCCAAAAAAGGGTGTGATCTCTCCTCGGCCATAAGAATGTTCCAATGTCTGTTAATTATATTCATGAACCCCCATGTATTGCATCCATATGTGATCACCAGATGAACCAAAGGATTAGATAAATCTCTTGGTTTGTCCTTATATTGTAACAAATGAGTTCTATCTTGATTGGAAGCCCAGTGACAAGCAGTGCTGATAGTACCAGAAGGGTAACCTCTGTCACGAAAACGATGTATCACATCATCCCTGGTATTTTCAAAAGTTTGCTGGCTTGAACAAATCCTTTTAATTCTGAGGAATTGTGACTTAGGAATATTCTGGATGATATGTCTGGGGTGGAAGCTCGTTGCATGCAAAAGTGAGTTATACTCAGGGAATTTCCTGAAATTTCGGGTAGCTAGGGTGTCATCATAATTCCTGCTAACCTCATCATCAAGGAAAACAATTTTCAATTTATGAAAATTCAGTTTGAACTCAATTCCCCATATGTTATCATTGAGATAGCCAATAAACTCATGAAAGTAAGTTTCATCCGACTTCCACACCACCCAACAATCATCCAGATAATGCCTCCAAATGTCTAATTCATCAATATATAAATTGTGACTAGAGTCATAAATCATAATCTCCTCAATATAGGCCATAAATAGGTCAGCATAAATGGGTGCAAAGGAGGCACCCATTGCTGTACCTTTGACCTGCCAAAAACATTGGTCCTGGAAGTAGAATACATTACTAGTAGGAACATATTCAGCCAGGCATACTAAAAAAGTATTAAAGCCTGGTTGGTATAAACCAGATCTTCCCAACCAAAAATCTAAAGGCTGCAAACCTGCCCAGTGGGGAGTGTGTGTATAGATTACTTTTTTAGTATGCTTGGCTGAATATGTGGAAGTCGGATGAAACTTACTTACATGAGTTTATTGGCTATCTCAATGATAACATATGGGGAATTGAGTTCAAACTGAATTTTCATAAATCGAAAATTGTTTTCCTTGATGTTGAGGTTAGCAGGAATTATGATGACACCCTAGCTACCTGGGTTTTCAGGAAATTCCCTGAGTATAACTCACTTTTGCATGCAATGAGCTTCCACCCCCGACATATCATCCAGAATATTCCTAAATCAGAATTTCTCAGAATTAAAAGGATCTGTTCAAGCGAGCAAACTTTTGAAAATACCAGGGATGATTTGATACATCGTTTTCGTGAGAGAGGTTACCCTTCTGGTACTATCAGCACTGCTTGTCTCTGGGCTTCCAATCAAGATAGAACTCATTTGTTACAATATAAGGACAAACCAAGAGATTTATCTAATCCTTTGGTTCATCTGGTGACCACATATGGATGCAATACATGGGGGTTCATGAATATAATTAACAGACATTGGAACGTTCTTATGGCCGAGGAGAGATCACACCCTTTTTTGGGTGACAGATGCTCCTTTTCATTTAGGAGAGGACGTACATTGGGTTCCCTTTTTAGTCATTATAAGAGGGTGGGACCTAGCTCTATTGTTCCCACTGAATGTACACTCATAGGTGGCCCAGTGTTGGGCTGCATACCATGTGGTCACTGTACTTATTGCAACAAGGTGCAGAATACGAGGGAATTTAGTAGTCGTAATATGTCAGAAGTTTTCAATATTAACTTCTGGGCTAACTGCAGTACAGCGTGGGTCATCGATTTAGTCACTTGTACATGCTCTTCATTCTATGTGGGACAAACCACTAAAGCTTTTCGTCTCAGGATTGGGGAGCATCTTAGTGATATTAGGAATAAGCGTCCTAATAATGCTCTGTATAAACATGTATGTAAACATAACTCTGCATCTTTTTATTTTACTGTTATTGATTGCATTGTAGGGAAATGTAGGGATAAATCAGGATGGCATGACATACTTAACTTTAAGGAACGTACATGGATTATTAAGTTAGGGGCTTTGTTCCCACTTGGGTTTAATGACCAGTTATAAATGCACCAATGAACTGTTTTATGTAACACTATATATACATGAGGGATTTTTGTTGGCTCATGTTTACTCACTGAAGAAGGCTATTACAGCCGAATCCGGTTTGGGACAGGTAGTTGGGTTTACTACCCTCTGCCTAGTTATGTGATTTTCTATTTTGTATTAAATAGTTGATTTCCACCTTTACTGCTGGCTATATTTATGTTTTCCTGTGCTGATTCACTAGCCGTGCAGTTGCCGTATGTGCACCACGCTGCTTCTTGGAATAACCATAGACTCCCACCTAAAATTTGATAGTCATCTCAACTTAACTATTAAAAAAGTACATGCCAAACTGAGATCACTCTACTGTATCAAACCATTTCTTACCAACACCACAAGATCAGCCATTGCTCGCTCCCAACTTCTATCCACCCTACTCTATGCATCTCCCATTCTGACTAATCTGAACAAAACTGAACAAGCAAAATGGAAGCCTGCTATAACAGAATTGCCCACTTTGCTGCAAATTGCTCATATAGAACGCATCACTGTACTGCTTTGAGACAGCTCCACTGGCTTGAACTGCCCAACCTCCTAACCTACAATCAGCTCTGCCTCTGTCATTCTATCTATTACCTCTCCAATAAGTGTCCTGCTCTCAAAAACCTAGTACAGCATCACTCAGCCAAAAGACCTCTTAGATCATCAAGCAAACTACTACTGGAAGTCACCAACAGCTACAATAGCTTTGGAGATGCACTATATAGTAGTTCAGTGGCTAAAAAATGGAACTCTGTCCCTACTAGCATTCAAAACACATTGTGCAAAACCTCCTTTAAAGACCTCATCAGGCAACATCTCAAGCAAAGTTGGCAGTGCCATGATTGCTCCCCAGGCTAGTGAAAACAGATAACATATACATACTAAATCTAGAGCACTTGATAATAGTTTTCAATCTTACTTACAAACACTGGCTAATCTACAATGTATGTACTGTACCTGTGTTCTATGTATGTATTCTACCTATGCTCCAAATTTCAGCTGTACACCACAAATCTATTAATTACCTTTATTTTTAAAATTAATATTTTTTTGTTTGTTCTCTCCACTGTAACTGTTTATGTGCCACATACCACTGTAAAAACATGTCTCTTGTAATTTGTGTGTATACTGATCATGTCTAAATAACTAAATGTGTCTGTAATTTTTCTTTGTGGAGCTTTTCTCCCCGGGCCTCAGTCAGACACCCCTGGTTAACAAATGTAAAATAAAAAAAATAAATAATCTTCTGAAGTACTTGAGGAGGTTATGCTGGGGATTGTGTCTTGTTTAGTTCATAATAGATGAATGGTTGTAAGGCTTAGCTATAAGAGTTGAGGTAGGGAGATGAAAAATTTTAAGTTTAAGTAAGGAGGAAGTAGCATGTGTAAAGAGAGATGGAGCTATATATAAATAATTCTGAAATCATTAGAACTGTTAAAGAGATAGATACTGTAATAGACGAAGCTTGGACTCATAGAAGTGATAGATGTAAACCTTACTTTAGGGATTCAGTGAATGATGCACTTAAGTGTCAAGGTAGTGATGCCAGTTCTAATGATTTCAGAATTATCTTTCAGTTTTCGAGTGACATCTACGAGTATTGTGATATTATAAAAAGAAATGGTCATATTTTACAAGTAATTCGTGAGCTAAAGAATAAGATTAGCACTCATCCTGCTTTTTCCTTTAGGAATAGTAAGTCACTTAAACAGCATCTATGCAATAAAAATATTGTAAGGACACCATATGAGTCTATGAGGTTGGGCACCTTTCCTTGCAGAAGATGTTCTGCCTGCCCTTATATTTTTTCTAATGTCTCATATACACGCCCTACTAAGAATTTCACTATACATATTAATTATTAGGCTGATTGTCGTACTTCTAATATAGTATATTTTGCTTACTGCCAACAGTGTTATATCTTTTATGTAGGGAAACCAATAGACTTTTGAAGGACAGAATACTAGAACATAATAGGGATATTCGAAATAAAAAAAGAATAACGCTTTAGCAAATCATGTCATGGCAACTGATCCCTCACATAAATTTAGGTTTTTTGTTATTCAGGTAATTGATGCTAGTCCCCGAGGGGGAAACATTGAAACTACAGTAGAAGCAGCTGAACAAAATGAATACTTTTATTAGATGCAGAGACCCCCAGGCCTGAATGGCGTTTCTTCTGTTAAGCCTTTTCTAAGGCTAAGGAGGCTTAAACATTGTTTTTTATATTTATATTTATAAAAACAAATGTCCAGGAAAAAGAAGAATAATTCCAAAGATGCTGAAATTTATTGAACACACAGTGAATAAACACTCCTTGCTACAATTGCGTTGCATCTTTGGAATTATTCTTCCTTTTCCTGGACATTTGTTTTTATCAGTACTTTTGTGGCGAGTTTGGAGATATATTTATATTTATATTTATATGCATACATTTTATGTGTAGTAAATGTATACATATATATATATTTTTAATATATATGTTTCTATGTTGTACTGCATGTACTTTTTAAGGATGGTTTTACTTCTGTCTTTTTAAGTTGTTTATGTCTTATTTGATTGTATCAGCTGATTAATTAATGACTTAATTGAATTAATTAGCACTATATATGGATGCTGCATTTTTTTCTAAGTTTCTCTGATGAAGTGACAGTTTTTGGTTGTGAAAGCGCTTACTCTGTTTGTTGTTTTAGTTGATTAAAGTTAGTGTCTGTGTAAGTTGGGTGCGTTTGGTTTTCTTTTATTAAAACCCTAATGTACTGACTACTTAAGCTGCAGTCCTTGTAATGGGTAAAGTGACAATACAGTTTTGGGCAGCATATGTTATCCAGGATCCTTTGTTACCCACTGCAGAGGCAAAGTAATAGATAAGGATACGAAGCCCCCCCCCAGGGTACCATTATCCCCCAAAATACCATCACACCCCTCCCATAAGCACTCAGTAATTATATCTGCTGAAGTCAGTATTAGGCACTTATACTGAGGTAGTGAATAACACATCAGCACATAATCTATCATCAGACATTGTTCACAGAGACTACGGCAGAACACACCCATGTTGTATAATATACCAGTAATTCATGTTCACAGAGACTACGGCAGAACACACCCATGTTGTATAATATACCAGTAATTCATGTTCACAGAGACTACGGCAGAACACACCCATGTTGTATAATATACCAGTAATTCATGTTCACAGAGACTACGGCAGAACACACCCATGTTGTATAATATACCAGTAATTCATGCTCACAGAGACTACGGCAGAACATACCCATGTTGTATAATATACCAGTAATTCATGTTCACAGAGACTACGGCAGAACACACCCATGTTGTATAATATACCAGTAATTCATGTTCACAGAGACTACGGCAGAACACACCCATGTTGTATAATATACCAGTAATTCATGTTCACAGAGACTACGGCAGAACACACCCATGTTGTATAATATACCAGTAATTCATGTTCACAGAGACTACGCGAGAACACACCCATGTTGTATAATATACCAGTAATTCATGTTCACAGAGACTACGGCAGAACACACCCATGTTGTATAATATACCAGTAATTCATGTTCACAGAGACTATGGCAGAACACACCCATGTTGTATAATATACCAGTAATTCATGTTCACAGAGACTACGGCAGAACACACCCATGTTGTATAATATACCAGTAATTCATGTTCACAGAGACTACGGCAGAACACACCCATGTTGTATAATATACCAGTAATTCATGTTCACAGAGACTACGGCAGAACACACCCATGTTGTATAATATACCAGTAATTCATGTTCACAGAGACTACGGCAGAACACACCCATGTTGTATAATATACCAGTAATTCATGTTCACAGAGACTACGGCAGAACACACCCATGTTGTATAATATACCAGTAATTCATGTTCACAGAGACTACAGCAGAACACACCCATGTTGTATAATATACCAGTAATTCATGTTCACAGAGACTACGGCAGAACACACCCATGTTGTATAATATACCAGTAATTCATGTTCACAGAGACTACGGCAGAACACACCCATGTTGTATAATATACCAGTAATTCATGTTCACAGAGACTATGGCAGAACACACCCATGTTGTATAATATACCAGTAATTCATGTTCACAGAGACTACGGCAGAACACACCCATGTTGTATAATATACCAGTAATTCATGTTCACAGAGACTATGGCAGAACACACCCATGTTGTATAACATACCAGTAATTCATGTTCACAGAGTCTATGGCAGAACACACCCATGTTGTATAATATACCAGTAATTCATGTTCACAGAGACTACGGCAGAACACACCCATGTTGTATAATATACCAGTAATTCATGTTCACAGAGACTATGGCAGAACACACCCATGTTGTATAATATACCAGTAATTCATGTTCACAGAGACTACGGCAGAACACACCCATGTTGTATAATATACCAGTAATTCATGTTCACAGAGACTACGGCAGAACACACCCATGTTGTATAATATACCAGTAATTCATGTTCACAGAGACTACGGCAGAACACTGAAGATTACCCGTGTTGTATAATATACAGAATAAAAGCTGTGAAATAGCACTGTCACCAGAATATGTAAAAAGGATGTTAGAGCATGGGGGTGGAGCTGTAGAAGGATGTAATGGCATGGGAGGTGTCATAGAGGGATGTTACAACATGGGGAGTCATAGAAGGCTGTTTAAGTATGGGGCTTATTGAAGGATGTTTGAGCATGAGGGGAGTCATAGAAGGATGTCCGAGCATGAGGGGAGTCATAGAAGGATGTTTGAGCATGAGGGCAGTCATAAAAGAATGTTGGAGCATGAGGGGAGTCATAGAAGTATGTTTGAGCATGAGGGTAGTCACAGAAGGATGTTGGAGCATGGGGGGAGTCATAGAAGGATATTTGAGCATGTGGGGAGTCATAGAAGGATGTTGGAGCATGGGGGAGTCATAGAAGGATTTTCGAGCATGGGGGGAGTCATAGAAGGATGTTTGAGTATGAGGGGAGTCATAGAAGGATGTTGGAGCATGAGGGAAGTCATAGAAGGATGTTGGAGCATGGGGGAGTCATAGAAGAATGTTGGAGCATGAGAGGAGTCATAGAAGAATGTTGGAGCATGAGGGTAGTCATTGAATGATGTTGGAACATGGGGGAGCCATAGAAGGATGTTGGAGAATGGGGGGAGTCATAGAAGGATGTTGGAGTATGGGGAGAGTCATAGAAGGATGTTGGAGCATGGGGGAGTCATAGAAGGATGTTGGAGCATGGGGGAGTCATAGAAGGATGTTGGAGCATGGGGGGAGTCATAGAAGGATGTTGGAGTATGGGGAGAGTCATAGAAGGATGTTGGAGCATGGGGGAGTCATAGAAGGATGTTGGAGCATGGGGGAGGCATAGAAGGATGTTGGAGCGTGGGGGGAGTCATAGAAGGATGTTGGAGTATGGGGAGAGTCATAGTAGGATGTTGGTGCATGGGGGAGTCATAGAAGGATGTTGGAGCATGGGGGAGGCATAGAAGGATGTTGGAGCATGTGGGGAGTCATAGAAGGAGTTTGGAGCATGGGGGAGCCATAGAAGGATGTTGGAGCATGGGGGGAATCATAAAAGGATGTTGGAGCATGGGGGGAGTCATAGAAGGATGTTGGAGCATGGGGGGAGTCATAGAAGGATGTTGGAGCATGGAGGAGTCATAGAAGGATGTTGGAGTATGGGGGGGGGGTCGTTTGAGCTAGAGCTGGAGTTGTAATGATACTGACACAATATTGAAGCTCATTACCTACTCATAGCCTTAACTGTCTTTGTTAATGTTCTTAGTTAGAAATTACAGGATGAACATAAATGCAAAACATCTATTCAGTTTTACACACTCCTCATCTGTTAATATATTTTCTGGCACTTTGCTCCTGAGCATCAGTCAGCCATAATTAGACAGAATAAAACTACCTGAACTTGAAGGCAGCCTAACCTACATGGGAAAACACCTAGCAAAGAAAGAGCAGACAAAGATCAGATTACCAATATGAACAGAGGAAACGTTGTTCTTGTAAGCCAGGAGTTATATAACCATTATGTAAAATGATATATGCAGTTTTTGAGGGAAAAGGAAGCTATAAAAGATGGTAGCAGCAGTTAAGCAGCTATAGAGCCAAGTGAAAGCAACACACATTTCCTGCTTGAGTTGAAGGTAAGAGCACTGAATGCACTGATGTGTGTCTGTCTTTCTTTTCCATTCCCTGATTCCCTGCCACATTTTACTTCACTAATGTTTGAAGAACTGCCATTTATATATTGCTTGCCATAATATATTGTATTCCAAAGTTCATTATATTCAATGTGAAACTTGCAGTAATGTTGTTTTGAGAAATGTTCGTATATTCAATGAGAACGCTGTAACAATGAAGTTTTAAGAAAAGTTTGTTCATTCAGTGAGAAACCTGCAGTAATGTATTTTGGACATGTGGCCAGCAAAGGAGAAACTCTAACCCATAGTCTAGAAAGAAAAACAATAAACCAGGGGGAAGGCTGTCAACAGAAAAGCAACGAACCTTATTGTAAAGTATATCACCAAAGCAAATGATGTAAAAGCCACTGTGTTTCTCAGAAATAACAGTGAAGACAGAAACATATATAGCTGTAAAAATGATCCAAAGAATAAAGGTCAGAAGCGGAGATAAATTCATCAAAACATTAAGAAGAGAAACAAAACCTGTTATGGACAACTTGGAGAGAGATGAAACATAATATAGTGATAGTGGGATAAAGATAAAGGGGTGGGATAAATATTTCACTGAAAAGGAAGGGATACTGACTGAAGTATTTTTCTTTGCAATATCTAGAGAAGATCGTGAGGGACTGAAAACTGAATGAGACAAAATAAATATTTTTGTTTACAAGTCCATACTAGCTATTTAACAGAAGATAACATTCTGCAAAACTCTTAAAACTAAATGTGGGCAAACAGTCAGATGTACAAACAAGGAACTATTGGTTGTCTGATGGCAAATTAACTGAAACAGTAGAAGACGTTATTAAGTACTGACAAAAAATGATTTATTTCATGTTCCTCTTAGTGAGAATACTTTTTCCTCTAATATTAGGTCCACGATTATAAGTTTTTAACCTGCCTTGTCTTCTTTCTGCATGTGAGTCAGCAGTTTATAAAATACTTCCCTTGTTGTGTTACTTCATACCTCATAGGAGAAAAAACATAAGTGATAAATCTGCATTTCTGAAGATGGACTCATTTCCATTTATCTGTTTCTTTTGCATGTTTTTTCCCCAGAATTTTAATCCAAACAGACACCAGTCTGTGTCCCTCTATGAATAATTTGTTCAAACTAAGCTGTAAAAATCTGTGCCAGGATCCTGATTTGTTCAGCGTGCACAAACAGTGTGTTTTTCCACAGTTCGGTAAGTGGTATGGGCCTGAATATTACAAGCTGTGAAGTGATCAGTGAATATGTCTTCTGCAGCAGGCAGTCATGTAATGATAGAGCTGTTATGGCTTTCTTCTTTGTCCTCAAACTCCTCAAGAGTGGAAAGATCCGCTTGATTTTCTCAATGATCTTTAACATGAGGCATTCTCTGACTGTGATTGTTTCCAGGGCTGTTGTTATGGTGGTAACTTTAAATGGTGAGCTGTTTTTATTTCCAGCTCACATGTAATAGCTGGCACTTGTAATGGATTCTGTGAGACTCCTTCAAAAAAGATTCTTTCTAACTCACAGTACACACAGCAGGATGTTACAGTCCCCAGTGGCACCCATAGTAATTTGATGTCTGTTATGCAGGACATACATGTACAGCTATATTTAGTTATGAAGAAGGTATTTATAGCCATTTAATGCCAGTAATGGGAACATATGTGTAGTGATTTGAAGCTGGTTAAGGGAAAAGCATCTGCAGTGATTCTGTCGTTTGTACACGAATCCCAACATCTTTCAGAAATACTCCTATAATAATAGATTTTAGTAATCCCAATATCCTTCTGAGATACTATATAATAATAGGTTTTAATATTTCTTTATCATCTGAAGGAAACTTTTGATAAGAGTCAGAAGAAGCTTTTGCACTTTGTAAGCGGGACGCGCAGCATAACCACAGATGTAGTTATCACAGCCCCACCTCTGCAATTTGGAGATGGATGCAAATATACTCTGTACTTGTGATTGTCAATATAAAAAACCTGAAATGTGACTATACATGCAAACACATAGCATAGCATAATAAACTACAACTTTACCTCTATCATTCGCTTGTTGTGCCCCTAGACACCTATCAAGCAATCTAAACTCTCTTCCAGATAAGACTTCTGACAGATATAATAAAATTCATATCAGTGACCCTTCTCCTTTGAATGTTCCTCTGATGCTTTTGGCTCTATCCTCATATATCCAGCTAACAATCACATATATCCAGCTAACAATCACATATATCCAGCTAACAATCTCATATATCCAGCTAACAATCTCATATATCCAGCTAACAATCGCATATATTCAGCTAACAATCGCATATATTCAGCTAACAATCGCATACATCCAGCTAACAATCGCATACATCCAGCTAACAATCTCATATATCCAGCTAACAATCTCATATATCCAGCTAACAATCGCATATATCCAGCTAACAATCGCATATATTCAGCTAACAATCTCATATATCCAGCTAACAATCGCATACATCCAGCTAACAATCTCATATATCCAGCTAACAATCACATATATCCAGCTAACAATCTCATATATCCAGCTAACAATCTCATATATCCAGCTAACAATCTCATATATCCAGCTACAAATCGCATATATCCAGCTAACAATCTCATATATCCAGCTAACAATCTCATATATCCAGCTAACAATCACATATATCCAGCTAACAATCTCATATATCCAGCTAACAATCGCATATATCCAGCTAACAATCTCAAATATCCAGCTAACAATCGCATATATCCAGCTAACAATCACATATATCCAGCTAACAATCTCATATATCCAGCTAACAATCTCATATATCCAGCTAACAATCTCATATATCCAGCTAACAATCTCATATATCCAGCTAACAATCGCATATATCCAGCTAACAATCTCATATATCCAGCTAACAATCGCATATATCCAGCTAACAATCGCATATATCCAGCTAACAATCTCATATATCCAGCTAACAATCGCATACATCCAGCTAACAATCTCATATATCCAGCTAACAATCGCATATATCCAGCTAACAATCTCATATATCCAGCTAACAATCTCATATATCCAGCTAACAATCACATATATCCAGCTAACAATCTCATATATCCAGCTAACAATCTCATATATCCAGCTAACAATCTCATATATCCAGCTAACAATCGCATATATCCAGCTAACAATCTCATATATCCAGCTAACAATCGCATACATCCAGCTAACAATCTCATATATCCAGCTAACAATCTCATACATCCAGCTAACAATCTCATATATCCAGCTAACAATCTCATATATCCAGCTAACAATCACATATATCCAGCTAACAATCTCATATATCCAGCTAACAATCTCATATATCCAGCTAACAATCGCATACATCCAGCTAACAATCACATATATCCAGCTAACAATCTCATATATCCAGCTAACAATCACATATATCCAGCTAACAATCTCATATATTCAGCTAACAATCTCATATATCCAGCTAACAATCGCATATATCCAGCTAACAATCGCATATATCCAGCTAACAATCTCATATATCCAGCTAACAATCGCATACATCCAGCTAACAATCTCATATATCCAGCTAACAATCGCATATATCCAGCTAACAATCTCATATATCCAGCTAACAATCGCATATATCCAGCTAACAATCTCATATATCCAGCTAACAATCGCATACATCCAGCTAACAATCACATATATCCAGCTAACAATCTCATATATCCAGCTAACAATCACATATATCCAGCTAACAATCTCATATATTCAGCTAACAATCTCATATATCCAGCTAACAATCGCATATATCCAGCTAACAATCGCATATATCCAGCTAACAATCTCATATATCCAGCTAACAATCGCATACATCCAGCTAACAATCTCATATATCCAGCTAACAATCGCATATATCCAGCTAACAATCTCATATATCCAGCTAACAATCACATATATCCAGCTAACAATCTCATATATCCAGCTAACAATCGCATATATCCAGCTAACAATCTCATATATCCAGCTAACAATCACATATATCCAGCTAACAATGTCATATATCCAGCTAACAATCGCATATATCCAGCTAACAATCTCATATATCCAGCTAACAATCTCATATATCCAGCTAACAATCTCATATATCCAGCTAACAATCACATATATCCAGCTAACAATCTCATATATCCAGCTAACAATCTCATATATCCAGCTAACAATCGCATACATCCAGCTAACAATCTCATATATCCAGCTAACAATCTCATATATCCAGCTAACAATCTCATATATCCAGCTAACAATCGCATACATCCAGCTAACAATCTCATATATCCAGCTAACAATCTCATATATCCAGCTAACAATCACATATATCCAGCTAACAATCTCATATATCCAGCTAACAATCACATATATCCAGCTAACAATCTCATATATCCAGCTAACAATCACATATATCCAGCTAACAATCTCATATATCCAGCTAACAATCGCATACATCCAGCTAACAATCTCATATATCCAGCTAACAATCTCATATATCCAGCTAACAATCTCATATATCCAGCTAACAATCATATATCCAGCTAACAATCGCATACATCCAGCTAACAATCTCATATATCCAGCTAACAATCGCATATATCCAGCTAACAATCTCATATATCCAGCTAACAATCGCATACATCCAGCTAACAATCTCATATATCCAGCTAACAATCACATATATCCAGCTAACAATCTCATATATCCAGCTAACAATCTCATATATCCAGCTAACAATCGCATATATCCAGCTAACAATCGCATATATCCAGCTAACAATCTCATATATCCAGCTAACAATCTCATATATCCAGCTAACAATCTCATATATCCAGCTAACAATCGCATATATCCAGCTAACAATCTCATATATCCAGCTAACAATCTCATATATCCAGCTAACAATCGCATACATCCAGCTAACAATCTCATATATCCAGCTAACAATCGCATACATCCAGCTAACAATCACATATATCCAGCTAACAATCTCATATATCCAGCTAACAATCGCATACATCCAGCTAACAATCTCATATATCCAGCTAACAATCTCATATATCCAGCTAACAATCGCATATATCCAGCTAACAATCTCATATATCCAGCTAACAATCGCATATATCCAGCTAACAATCACATATATCCAGCTAACAATCTCATATATCCAGCTAACAATCTCATATATCCAGCTAACAATCTCATATATCCAGCTAACAATCTCATATATCCAGCTAACAATCTCATATATCCAGCTAACAATCTCATATATCCAGCTAACAATCTCATATATCCAGCTAACAATCGCATATATCCAGCTAACAATCTCATATATCCAGCTAACAATCTATACATCCAGCTAACAATCTCATATATCCAGCTAACAATCTCATATATCCAGCTAACAATCTCATATATCCAGCTAACAATCTCATATATCCAGCTAACAATCACATATATCCAGCTAACAATCTCATATATCCAGCTAACAATCGCATATATCCAGCTAACAATCTCATATATCCAGCTAACAATCGCATACATCCAGCTAACAATCTCATATATCCAGCTAACAATCTCAAATATCCAGCTAACAATCACATATATCCAGCTAACAATCTCATATATCCAGCTAACAATCACATATATCCAGCTAACAATCTCATATATCCAGCTAACAATCGCATATATCCAGCTAACAATCTCATATATCCAGCTAACAATCGCATACATCCAGCTAACAATCTCATATATCCAGCTAACAATCTCATATATCCAGCTAACAATCACATATATCCAGCTAACAATCGCATATATCCAGCTAACAATCTCATATATCCAGCTAACAATCGCATACATCCAGCTAACAATCTCATATATCCAGCTAACAATCTCATATATCCAGCTAACAATCACATATATCCAGCTAACAATCTCATATATCCAGCTAACAATCTCATATATCCAGCTAACAATCACATATATCCAGCTAACAATCTCATATATCCAGCTAACAATCTCATATATCCAGCTAACAATCGCATATATCCAGCTAACAATCATATATCCAGCTAACAATCTCATATATCCAGCTAACAATCGATACATCCAGCTAACAATCTCATATATCCAGCTAACAATCGCATATATCCAGCTAACAATCTCATATATCCAGCTAACAATCTCATATATCCAGCTAACAATCGCATACATCCAGCTAACAATCTCATATATCCAGCTAACAATCGCATACATCCAGCTAACAATCACATATATCCAGCTAACAATCTCATATATCCAGCTAACAATCTCATATATCCAGCTAACAATCTCATATATCCAGCTAACAATCTCATATATCCAGCTAACAATCTCATATATCCAGCTAACAATCACATATATCCAGCTAACAATCTCATATATCCAGCTAACAATCTCATATATCCAGCTAACAATCGCATATATCCAGCTAACAATCTCATATATCCAGCTAACAATCTCATATATCCAGCTAACAATCGCATATATCCAGCTAACAATCTCATATATCCAGCTAACAATCACATATATCCAGCTAACAATCTCATATATTCAGCTAACAATCGCATATATCCAGCTAACAATCTCATATATCCAGCTAACAATCTCATATATCCAGCTAACAATCGCATAAATCCAGCTAACAATCTCATATATCCAGCTAACAATCGCATACATCCAGCTAACAATCACATATATCCAGCTAACAATCTCATATATCCAGCTAACAATCTCATATATCCAGCTAACAATCTCATATATCCAGCTAACAATCTCATATATCCAGCTAACAATCTCATATATCCAGCTAACAATCTCATATATCCAGCTAACAATCGATATATCCAGCTAACAATCTCATATATCCAGCTAACAATCTCATATATCCAGCTAACAATCACATATATCCAGCTAACAATCTCATATATCCAGCTAACAATCTCATATATCCAGCTAACAATCGCATACATCCAGCTAACAATCTCATATATCCAGCTAACAATCTCATATATCCAGCTAACAATCACATATATCCAGCTAACAATCTCATATATCCAGCTAACAATCACATATATCCAGCTAACAATCTCATATATCCAGCTAACAATCTCATATATCCAGCTAACAATCTCATACATCCAGCTAACAATCTCATATATCCAGCTAACAATCTCATATATCCAGCTAACAATCTCATATATCCAGCTAACAATCTCATATATCCAGCTAACAATCGCATACATCCAGCTAACAATCTCATATATCCAGCTAACAATCTCATATATCCAGCTAACAATCACATATATCCAGCTAACAATCTCATATATCCAGCTAACAATCTCATATATCCAGCTAACAATCTCATATATCCAGCTAACAATCACATATATCCAGCTAACAATCACATATATCCAGCTAACAATCTCATATATCCAGCTAACAATCTCATATATCCAGCTAACAATCGCATATATCCAGCTAACAATCTCATATATCCAGCTAACAATCGCATATATCCAGCTAACAATCTCATATATCCAGCTAACAATCTCATATCCAGCTAACAATCTCATATATCCAGCTAACAATCTCATATATCCAGCTAACAATCTCATATATCCAGCTAACAATCTCATATATCCAGCTAACAATCGCATATATCCAGCTAACAATCTCATATATCCAGCTAACAATCTCATATATCCAGCTAACAATCTCATATATCCAGCTAACAATCTCATATATCCAGCTAACAACGATATATCCAGCTAACAATCTCATATATCCAGCTAACAATCTCATATATCCAGCTAACAATCTCATATATCCAGCTAACAATCTCATATATCCAGCTAACAATCTCATATATCCAGCTAACAATCGCATATATCCAGCTAACAATCTCATATATCCAGCTAACAAGCTCATATATCCAGCTAACAATCTCATATATCCAGCTAACAATCTCATATATCCAGCTAACAATCTCATATATCCAGCTAACAATCGCATATATCCAGCTAACAATCTCATATATCCAGCTAACAATCTCATATATCCAGCTAACAATCTCATATATCCAGCTAACAATCTCATATATCCAGCTAACAATCTCATATATCCAGCTAACAATCTCATATATCCAGCTAACAATCTCATATATCCAGCTAACAATCATATATCCAGCTAACAATCACATATATCCAGCTAACAATCTCATATATCCAGCTAACAATCGCATATATCCAGCTAACAATCTCATATATCCAGCTAACAATCTCATATATCCAGCTAACAATCACATATATCCAGCTAACAATCTCATATATCCAGCTAACAATCTCATATATCCAGCTAACAATCTCATATATCCAGCTAACAATCTCATATATCCAGCTAACAATCTCATATATCCAGCTAACAATCACATATATCCAGCTAACAATCTCATATATCCAGCTAACAATCACATATATCCAGCTAACAATCTCATATATCCAGCTAACAATCTCATATATCCAGCTAACAATCGCATACATCCAGCTAACAATCTCATATATCCAGCTAACAATCTCATATATCCAGCTAACAATCTCATATATCCAGCTAACAATCACATATCCAGCTAACAATCTCATATATCCAGCTAACAATCTCATATATCCAGCTAACAATCACATATATCCAGCTAACAATCTCATATATCCAGCTAACAATCGCATATATCCAGCTAACAATCTCATATATCCAGCTAACAATCTCATATATCCAGCTAACAATCTCATATATCCAGCTAACAATCTCATATATCCAGCTAACAATCACATATATCCAGCTAACAATCTCATATATCCAGCTAACAATCACATATATCCAGCTAACAATCTCATATATCCAGCTAACAATCGCATATATCCAGCTAACAATCTCATATATCCAGCTAACAATCGCATATATCCAGCTAACAATCTCATATATCCAGCTAACAATCTCATATATCCAGCTAACAATCACATATATCCAGCTAACAATCATATATCCAGCTAACAATCGATATATCCAGCTAACAATCTCATATATCCAGCTAACAATCGCATATATCCAGCTAACAATCTCATATATCCAGCTAACAATCGCATATATCCAGCTAACAATCTCATATATCCAGCTAACAATCTCATATATCCAGCTAACAATCTCATATATCCAGCTAACAATCTCATATATCCAGCTAACAATCTCATATATCCAGCTAACAATCTCATATATCCAGCTAACAATCTCATATATCCAGCTAACAATCTCATATATCCAGCTAACAATCTCATATATTCAGCTAACAATCTCATATATCCAGCTAACAATCTCATATATCCAGCTAACAATCACATATATCCAGCTAACAATCTCATATATCCAGCTAACAATCTCAAATATCCAGCTAACAATCGATATATCCAGCTAACAATCTCATATATCCAGCTAACAATCTCATATATCCAGCTAACAATCTCATATATCCAGCTAACAATCTCATATATCCAGCTAACAATCTCATATATCCAGCTAACAATCTCATATATCCAGCTAACAATCACATATATCCAGCTAACAATCTCATATATCCAGCTAACAATCACATATATCCAGCTAACAATCTCATATATCCAGCTAACAATCACATATATCCAGCTAACAATCTCATATATCCAGCTAACAATCTCATATATCCAGCTAACAATCTCATATATCCAGCTAACAATCATATATCCAGCTAACAATCTCATATATCCAGCTAACAATCACATATATCCAGCTAACAATCTCATATATCCAGCTAACAATCATATATCCAGCTAACAATCTCATATATCCAGCTAACAATCTCATATATCCAGCTAACAATCTCATATATCCAGCTAACAATCTCATATATCCAGCTAACAATCTCATATATCCAGCTAACAATCTCATATATCCAGCTAACAATCTCATATATTCAGCTAACAATCTCATATATCCAGCTAACAATCATATATCCAGCTAACAATCTCATATATTCAGCTAACAATCTCATATATCCAGCTAACAATCTCATATATCCAGCTAACAATCTCATATATCCAGCTAACAATCTCATATATCCAGCTAACAATCACATATATCCAGCTAACAATCTCATATATCCAGCTAACAATCTCATATATCCAGCTAACAATCACATATATCCAGCTAACAATCTCATATATCCAGCTAACAATCTCATATATCCAGCTAACAATCTCATATATCCAGCTAACAATCTCATATATCCAGCTAACAATCTCATATATCCAGCTAACAATCTCATATATCCAGCTAACAATCTCATATATCCAGCTAACAATCTCATATATCCAGCTAACAATCTCATATATCCAGCTAACAATCTCATATATCCAGCTAACAATCACATATATCCAGCTAACAATCTCATATATCCAGCTAACAATCTCATATATCCAGCTAACAATCGCATATATCCAGCTAACAATCTCATATATCCAGCTAACAATCTCATATATCCAGCTAACAATCACATATATCCAGCTAACAATCTCATATATCCAGCTAACAATCTCATATATCCAGCTAACAATCTCATATATCCAGCTAACAATCTCATATATCCAGCTAACAATCGATATATCCAGCTAACAATCTCATATATCCAGCTAACAATCTCATATATCCAGCTAACAATCTCATATATCCAGCTAACAATCTCATATATCCAGCTAACAATCTCATATATCCAGCTAACAATCTCATATATTCAGCTAACAATCTCATATATCCAGCTAACAATCTCATATATCCAGCTAACAATCTCATATATCCAGCTAACAATCACATATATCCAGCTAACAATCACATATATCCAGCTAACAGTCACAGACATCCAGCTACCAGTCTCATATATCCAGCTAACAATCATATATCCAGCTAACAATCTCATATATCCAGCTAACAATCTCATATATCCAGCTAACAATCTCATATATCCAGCTAACAATCTCATATATCCAGCTAACAATCTCATATATCCAGCTAACAATCTCATATATCCAGCTAACAATCTCATATATCCAGCTAACAATCATATATCCAGCTAACAATCTCATATATCCAGCTAACAATCGCATATATCCAGCTAACAATCTCATATATCCAGCTAACAATCTCATATATCCAGCTAACAATCGCATATATCCAGCTAACAATCTCATATATCCAGCTAACAATCTCATATATCCAGCTAACAATCGCATATATCCAGCTAACAATCTCATATATCCAGCTAACAATCTCATATATCCAGCTAACAATCACATATATCCAGCTAACAATCTCATATATCCAGCTAACAATCTCATATATCCAGCTAACAATCTCATATATTCAGCTAACAATCTCATATATCCAGCTAACAATCTCATATATCCAGCTAACAATCTCATATATCCAGCTAACAATCATATATCCAGCTAACAATCTCATATATCCAGCTAACAATCCATATATCCAGCTAACAATCTCATATATCCAGCTAACAATCTCATATATCCAGCTAACAATCTCATATATCCAGCTAACAATCGCATATATCCAGCTAACAATCTCATATATCCAGCTAACAATCTCATATATCCAGCTAACAATCTCATAGATCCTGCTAACAATCTCATATATCCAGCTAACAATCTCATATATCCAGCTAACAATCTCATATATCCAGCTAACAATCTCATATATCCAGCTAACAATCTCATATATCCAGCTAACAATCTCATATATCCAGCTAACAATCTCATATATCCAGCTAACAATCACATATATCCAGCTAACAATCTCATATATCCAGCTAACAATCTCATATATCCAGCTAACAATCTCATATATCCAGCTAACAATCTCATATATCCAGCTAACAATCTCATATATCCAGCTAACAATCACATATATCCAGCTAACAATCTCATATATCCAGCTAACAATCACATATATCCAGCTAACAATCTCATATATCCAGCTAACAATCTCATATATCCAGCTAACAATCGCATATATCCAGCTAACAATCTCATATATCCAGCTAACAATCTCATATATCCAGCTAACAATCTCATATATCCAGCTAACAATCTCATATATCCAGCTAACAATCTCATATATTCAGCTAACAATCTCATATATCCAGCTAACAATCTCATATATCCAGCTAACAATCACATATATCCAGCTAACAATCTCATATATCCAGCTAACAATCTCATATATCCAGCTAACAATCTCATATATCCAGCTAACAATCGCATATATCCAGCTAACAATCTCATATATCCAGCTAACAATCTCATATATCCAGCTAACAATCTCATATATCCAGCTAACAATCTCATATATCCAGCTAACAATCTCATATATCCAGCTAACAATCTCATATATCCAGCTAACAATCTCATATATCCAGCTAACAATCTCATATATTCAGCTAACAATCTCATATATCCAGCAAACAAACTCATACATCCAGCTAACAATCTCATATATCCAGCTAACAATCTCATATATCCAGCTAACAATCATATATCCAGCTAACAATCTCATATATCCAGCTAACAATCTCATATATCCAGCTAACAATCTCATATATCCAGCTAACAATCTCATATATCCAGCTAACAATCTCATATATCCAGCTAACAATCTCATATATCCAGCTAACAATCACATATATCCAGCTAACAATCTCATATATCCAGCTAACAATCTCATATATCCAGCTAACAATCTCATATATCCAGCTAACAATCTCATATATCCAGCTAACAATCTCATATATCCAGCTAACAATCTCATATATCCAGCTAACAATCTCATATATCCAGCTAACAATCACAATCTCATATATCCAGCTAACAATCTCATATATCCAGCTAACAATCTCATATATCCAGCTAACAATCTCATATATCCAGCTAACAAGCTCATATATCCACCTAACAATCTCATATATCCAGCTAACAATCTCATATATCCAGCTAACAATCTCATATATCCAGCTAACAATCACATATATCCAGCTAACAATCTCATATATCCAGCTAACAATCTCATATATCCAGCTAACAATCTCATATATCCAGCTAACAATCTCATATATCCAGCTAACAATCTCATATATCCAGCTAACAATCTCATATATCCAGCTAACAATCTCATATATCCAGCTAACAATCTCATATATCCAGCTAACAATCTCATATATCCAGCTAACAATCTCATATATTCAGCTAACAATCGCATATATCCAGCTAACAATCTCATATATCCAGCTAACAATCTCATATATCCAGCTAACAATCACATATATCCAGCTAACAATCTCATATATCCAGCTAACAATCATACATCCAGCTAACAATCTCATATATCCAGCTAACAATCTCATATATCCAGCTAACAATCGCATATATCCAGCTAACAATCTCATATATCCAGCTAACAATCTCATATATCCAGCTAACAATCTCATATATCCAGCTAACAATCTCATATATCCAGCTAACAATCATATATCCAGCTAACAATCGCATATATCCAGCTAACAATCACATATATCCAGCTAACAATCTCATATATCCAGCTAACAATCTCATATATCCAGCTAACAATCTCATATATCCAGCTAACAATCTCATATATTCAGCTAACAATCTCATATATCCAGCTAACAATCTCATATATCCAGCTAACAATCACATATATCCAGCTAACAATCGCATACATCCAGCTAACAATCTCATATATCCAGCTAACAATCTCATATATCCAGCTAACAATCACATATATCCAGCTAACAATCTCATATATCCAGCTAACAATCTCATATATCCAGCTAACAATCTCATATATCCAGCTAACAATCTCATATATCCAGCTAACAATCTCATATATCCAGCTAACAATCTCATATATCCAGCTAACAATCATATATCCAGCTAACAATCTCATATATCCAGCTAACAATCTCATATATCCAGCTAACAATCTCATATATCCAGCTAACAATCTCATATATCCAGCTGACAATCTCATATATCCAGCTAACAATCTCATATATTCAGCTAACAATCTCATATATCCAGCTAACAATCTCATATATCCAGCTAACAATCACATATATCCAGCTAACAATCTCATATATCCAGCTAACAATCTCATATATCCAGCTAACAATCTCATATATCCAGCTAACAATCATATATCCAGCTAACAATCTCATATATCCAGCTAACAATCTCATATATCCAGCTAACAATCACATATATCCAGCTAACAATCTCATATATCCAGCTAACAATCATATATCCAGCTAACAATCTCATATATCCAGCTAACAATCTCATATATCCAGCTAACAATCTCATATATCCAGCTAACAATCTCATATATCCAGCTAACAATCTCATATATCCAGCTAACAATCTCATATATCCAGCTAACAATCGCATATATCCAGCTAACAATCTCATATATCCAGCTAACAATCTCATATATCCAGCTAACAATCTCATATATCCAGCTAACAATCTCATATATCCAGCTAACAATCTCATATATCCAGCTAACAATCTCATATATCCAGCTAACAATCTCATATATCCAGCTAACAATCTCATATATCCAGCTAACAATCTCATATATCCAGCTAACAATCTCATATATCCAGCTAACAATCTCATATATCCAGCTAACAATCTCATATATCCAGCTAACAATCTCATATATCCAGCTAACAATCTCATATATCCAGCTAACAATCTCATATATCCAGCTAACAATCTCATATATCCAGCTAACAATCTCATATATCCAGCTAACAATCTCATATATCCAGCTAACAATCTCATATATCCAGCTAACAATCTCATATATCCAGCTAACAATCTCATATATCCAGCTAACAATCTCATATATCCAGCTAACAATCTCATATATCCAGCTAACAATCTCATATATCCAGCTAACAATCTCATATATCCAGCTAACAATCTCATATATCCAGCTAACAATCTCATATATCCAGCTAACAATCTCATATATCCAGCTAACAATCTCATATATCCAGCTAACAATCGCATATATCCAGCTAACAATCACATATATCCAGCTAACAATCTCATATATCCAGCTAACAATCTCATATATCCAGCTAACAATCTCATATATCCAGCTAACAATCTCATATATCCAGCTAACAATCTCATATATCCAGCTAACAATCGCATACATCCAGCTAACAATCTCATATATCCAGCTAACAATCTCATATATCCAGCTAACAATCTCATATATCCAGCTAACAATCTCATATATCCAGCTAACAATCTCATATATTCAGCTAACAATCTCATATATCCAGCTAACAATCTCATATATCCAGCTAACAATCTCATATATCCAGCTAACAATCTCATATATCCAGCTAACAATCTCATATATCCAGCTAACAATCTCATATATCCAGCTAACAATCTCATATATCCAGCTAACAATCATATATCCAGCTAACAATCTCATATATCCAGCTAACAATCTCATATATTCAGCTAACAATCTCATATATCCAGCTAACAATCTCATATATCCAGCTAACAATCTCATATATCCAGCTAACAATCACATATCCAGCTAACAATCTCATATATCCAGCTAACAATCTCATATATCCAGCTAACAATCACATATATCCAGCTAACAATCTCATATATCCAGCTAACAATCGCATATATCCAGCTAACAATCTCATATATCCAGCTAACAATCTCATATATCCAGCTAACAATCTCATATATCCAGCTAACAATCTCATATATCCAGCTAACAATCTCATATATCCAGCTAACAATCTCATATATCCAGCTAACAATCTCATATATCCAGCTAACAATCTCATATATCCAGCTAACAATCTCATATATCCAGCTAACAATCTCATATATCCAGCTAACAATCTCATATATCCAGCTAACAATCTCATATATCCAGCTAACAATCTCATATATCCAGCTAACAATCTCATATATCCAGCTAACAATCTCATATATCCAGCTAACAATCTCATATATCCAGCTAACAATCTCATATATCCATCTATCTATCTCATATATCCAGCTAACAATCATATATCCAGCTAACAATCTCATATATCCAGCTAACAATCTCATATATCCAGCTAACAATCACATATATCCAGCTAACAATCTCATATATCCAGCTAACAATCTCATATATCCAGCTAACAATCGCATATATCCAGCTAACAATCTCATATATCCAGCTAACAATCTCATATATCCAGCTAACAATCACATATATCCAGCTAACAATCTCATATATCCAGCTAACAATCACATATATCCAGCTAACAATCTCATATATCCAGCTAACAATCTCATATATCCAGCTAACAATCGCATACATCCAGCTAACAATCTCATATATCCAGCTAACAATCGCATATATCCAGCTAACAATCTCATATATCCAGCTAACAATCTCATATATCCAGCTAACAATCGCATACATCCAGCTAACAATCTCATATATCCAGCTAACAATCTCATATATCCAGCTAACAATCACATATATCCAGCTAACAATCTCATATATCCAGCTAACAATCTCATATATCCAGCTAACAATCTCATATATCCAGATAACAATCACATATATCCAGCTAACAATCACATATATCCAGCTAACAATCACATATATCCAGCTAACAATCTCATATATCCAGCTAACAATCGCATATATCCAGCTAACAATCTCATATATCCAGCTAACAATCGCATATATCCAGCTAACAATCTCATATATCCAGCTAACAATCTCATATATCCAGCTAACAATCGCATACATCCAGCTAACAATCTCATATATCCAGCTAACAATCTCATATATCCAGCTAACAATCTCATATATCCAGCTAACAATCTCATATATCCAGCTAACAATCGCATACATCCAGCTAACAATCTCATATATCCAGCTAACAATCTCATATATCCAGCTAACAATCGCATATATCCAGCTAACAATCTCATATATCCAGCTAACAATCTCATATATCCAGCTAACAATCTCATATATCCAGCTAACAATCTCATATATCCAGCTAACAATCTCATATATCCAGATAACAATCTCATATATCCAGCTAACAATCTCATATATCCAGCTAACAATCACATATATCCAGCTAACAATCTCATATATCCAGCTAACAATCTCATATATCCAGCTAACAATCTCATATATCCAGCTAACAATCGCATATATCCAGCTAACAATCTCATATATCCAGCTAACAATCTCATATATCCAGCTAACAATCTCATATATCCAGCTAACAATCTCATATATCCAGCTAACAATCATATATCCAGCTAACAATCTCATATATCCAGCTAACAATCGCATATATCCAGCTAACAATCTCATATATCCAGCTAACAATCTCATATATCCAGCTAACAATCGCATATATCCAGCTAACAATCTCATATATCCAGCTAACAATCTCATATATCCAGCTAACAATCTCATATATCCAGCTAACAATCTCATATATCCAGCTAACAATCGCATATATCCAGCTAACAATCACATATATCCAGCTAACAATCTCATATATCCAGCTAACAATCGCATATATCCAGCTAACAATCTCATATATCCAGCTAACAATCTCATATATCCAGCTAACAATCACATATATCCAGCTAACAATCTCATATATCCAGCTAACAATCTCATATATCCAGCTAACAATCGCATACATCCAGCTAACAATCTCATATATCCAGCTAACAATCTCATATATCCAGCTAACAATCACATATATCCAGCTAACAATCTCATATATCCAGCTAACAATCACATATATCCAGCTAACAATCTCATATATCCAGCTAACAATCTCATATATCCAGCTAACAATCGCATATATCCAGCTAACAATCTCATATATCCAGCTAACAATCTCATATATCCAGCTAACAATCTCATATATCCAGCTAACAATCGCATATATCCAGCTAACAATCGCATATATCCAGCTAACAATCTCATATATCCAGCTAACAATCTCATATATCCAGCTAACAATCTCATATATCCAGCTAACAATCTCATATATCCAGCTAACAATCTCATATATCCAGCTAACAATCTCATATATCCAGCTAACAATCTCATATATCCAGCTAACAATCTCATATATTCAGCTAACAATCTCATATATCCAGCTAACAATCATATATCCAGCTAACAATCTCATATATCCAGCTAACAATCTCATATATCCAGCTAACAATCTCATATATCCAGCTAACAATCTCATATATCCAGCTAACAATCTCATATATCCAGCTAACAATCTCATATATCCAGCTAACAATCTCATATATCCAGCTAACAATCTCATATATCCAGCTAACAATCTCATATATCCAGCTAACAATCTCATATATCCAGCTAACAATCTCATATATCCAGCTAACAATCTCATATATCCAGCTAACAATCTCATATATCCAGCTAACAATCTCATATATCCAGCTAACAATCTCATATATCCAGCTAACAATCTCATATATCCAGCTAACAATCTCATATATCCAGCTAACAATCTCATATATCCAGCTAACAATCTCATATATCCAGCTAACAATCTCATATATCCAGCTAACAATCTCATATATCCAGCTAACAATCACATATATCCAGCTAACAATCTCATATATCCAGCTAACAATCTCATATATCCAGCTAACAATCTCATATATCCAGCTAACAATCTCATATATCCAGCTAACAATCTCATACATCCAGCTAACAATCGCATACATCCAGCTAACAATCTCATATATCCAGCTAACAATCTCATATATCCAGCTAACAATCTCATATATCCAGCTAACAATCGCATATATCCAGCTAACAATCTCATATATCCAGCTAACAATCTCATATATCCAGCTAACAATCTCATATATCCAGCTAACAATCTCATATATCCAGCTAACAATCTCATATATCCAGCTAACAATCGCATATATCCAGCTAACAATCTCATATATCCAGCTAACAATCTGATATATCCAGCTAACAATCTCATATATCCAGCTAACAATCACATATATCCAGCTAACAATCTCATATATCCAGCTAACAATCACATATATCCAGCTAACAATCTCATATATCCAGCTAACAATCTCATATATCCAGCTAACAATCTCATATATCCAGCTAACAATCTCATATATCCAGCTAACAATCGCATATATCCAGCTAACAATCTCATATATCCAGCTAACAATCTCATATATCCAGCTAACAATCTCATATATCCAGCTAATAATCTCATATATCCAGCTAACAATCTCATATATCCAGCTAACAATCTCATATATCCAGCTAACAATCTCATATATCCAGCTAACAATCATATATCCAGCTAACAATCTCATATATCCAGCTAACAATCTCATATATCCAGCTAACAATCTCATATATCCAGCTAACAATCTCATATATCCAGCTAACAATCTCATATATCCAGCTAACAATCTCATATATCCAGCTAACAATCTCATATATCCAGCTAACAATCTCATATATCCAGCTAACAATCTCATATATCCAGCTAACAATCTCATATATCCAGCTAACAATCTCATATATCCAGCTAACAATCTCATATATCCAGCTAACAATCTCATATATCCAGCTAACAATCTCATATATTCAGCTAACAATCTCATATATCCAGCTAACAATCTCATATATCCAGCTAACAATCTCATATATCCAGCTAACAATCTCATATATTCAGCTAACAATCTCATATATCCAGCTAACAATCTCATATATCCAGCTAACAATCGCATATATCCAGCTAACAATCACATATATCCAGCTAACAATCTCATATATCCAGCTAACAATCTCATATATCCAGCTAACAATCTCATATATCCAGCTAACAATCTCATATATCCAGCTAACAATCTCATATATCCAGCTAACAATCTCATATATCCAGCTAACAATCTCATATATCCAGCTAACAATCTCATATATCCAGCTAACAATCTCATATATCCAGCTAACAATCGCATATATCCAGCTAACAATCTCATATATCCAGCTAACAATCTCATATATTCAGCTAACAATCATATATCCAGCTAACAATCTCATATATCCAGCTAACAATCGCATATATCCAGCTAACAATCTCATATCCAGCTAACAATCATATATCCAGCTAACAATCTCATATATCCAGCTAACAATCTCATATATCCAGCTAACAATCTCATATATCCAGCTAACAATCTCATATATCCAGCTAACAATCTCATATATCCAGCTAACAATCTCATATATCCAGCTAACAATCTCATATATCCAGCTAACAATCTCATATATCCAGCTAACAATCTCATATATCCAGCTAACAATCTCATATATCCAGCTAACAATCTCATATATCCAGCTAACAATCTCATATATCCAGCTAACAATCTCATATATCCAGCTAACAATCTCATATATCCAGCTAACAATCTCATATATCCAGCTAACAATCTCATATATCCAGCTAACAATCTCATATATCCAGCTAACAATCTCATATATCCAGCTAACAATCTCATATATCCAGCTAACAATCTCATATATCCAGCTAACAATCTCATATATCCAGCTAACAATCTCATATATCCAGCTAACAATCTCATATATCCAGCTAACAATCTCATATATCCAGCTAACAATCTCATATATCCAGCTAACAATCTCATATATCCAGCTAACAATCTCATATATCCAGCTAACAATCTCATATATCCAGCTAACAATCTCATATATCCAGCTAACAATCTCATATATCCAGCTAACAATCTCATATATCCAGCTAACAATCTCATATATCCAGCTAACAATCTCATATATCCAGCTAACAATCTCATATATCCAGCTAACAATCTCATATATCCAGCTAACAATCATATATCCAGCTAACAATCTCATATATCCAGCTAACAATCTCATATATCCAGCTAACAATCTCATATATCCAGCTAACAATCTCATATATCCAGCTAACAATCTCATATATCCAGCTAACAATCTCATATATCCAGCTAACAATCTCATATATCCAGCTAACAATCTCATATATTCAGCTAACAATCTCATATATCCAGCTAACAATCTCATATATCCAGCTAACAATCTCATATATCCAGCTAACAATCTCATATATCCAGCTAACAATCACATATATCCAGCTAACAATCTCATATATCCAGCTAACAATCTCATATATCCAGCTAACAATCTCATATATCCAGCTAACAATCTCATATATCCAGCTAACAATCTCATATATCCAGCTAACAATCTCATATATCCAGCTAACAATCTCATATATCCAGCTAACAATCACATATATCCAGCTAACAATCTCATATATCCAGCTAACAATCTCATATATCCAGCTAACAATCTCATATATCCAGCTAACAATCTCATATATTCAGCTAACAATCTCATATATCCAGCTAACAATCTCATATATCCAGCTAACAATCACATATATCCAGCTAACAATCTCATATATCCAGCTAACAATCTCATATATCCAGCTAACAATCACATATATCCAGCTAACAATCTCATATATCCAGCTAACAATCTCATATATCCAGCTAACAATCTCATATATCCAGCTAACAATCTCATATATCCAGCTAACAATCTCATATCCAGCTAACAATCTCATATATCCAGCTAACAATCTCATATATCCAGCTAACAATCTCATATATCCAGCTAACAATCTCATATATCCAGCTAACAATCTCATATATCCAGCTAACAATCTCATATATCCAGCTAACAATCTCATATATCCAGCTAACAATCTCATATATCCAGCTAACAATCTCATATATCCAGCTAACAATCTCATATATCCAGCTAACAATCTCATATATCCAGCTAACAATCTCATATATCCAGCTAACAATCTCATATATCCAGCTAACAATCGCATATATCCAGCTAACAATCTCATATATCCAGCTAACAATCTCATATATCCAGCTAACAATCTCATATATCCAGCTAACAATCTCATATATCCAGCTAACAATCTCATATATCCACTTAACAATCTCATATATCCAGCTAACAAACTCATATATCCACCTAACAATCTAATATATCCAGCTAACAATCTCATATATCCAGCTAACAATCTCATATATATATCCAGCTAACAATCTCATATATCCAGCTAACAATCTCATATATCCAGCTAACAATCTCATATATCCAGCTAACAATCTCATATATCCAGCTAACAATCTCATATATCCAGCTAACAATCGCATATATCCAGCTAACAATCTCATATATCCAGCTAACAATCTCATATATCCAGCTAACAATCACATATATCCAGCTAACAATCTCATATATCCAGCTAACAATCTCATATATCCAGCTAACAATCGCATATATCCAGCTAACAATCTCATATATCCAGCTAACAATCTCATATATCCAGCTAACAATCTCATATATCCAGCTAACAATCTCATATATCCAGCTAACAATCTCATATATCCAGCTAACAATCTCATATATCCAGCTAACAATCTCATATATCCAGCTAACAATCTCATATATTCAGCTAACAATCTCATATATCCAGCTAACAATCTCATATATCCAGCTAACAATCTCATATATCCAGCTAACAATCACATATATCCAGCTAACAATCATATATCCAGCTAACAATCTCATATATCCAGCTAACAATCTCATATATCCAGCTAACAATCTCATATATCCAGCTAACAATCTCATATATCCAGCTAACAATCGCATATATCCAGCTAACAATCTCATATATCCAGCTAACAATCTCATATATCCAGCTAACAATCATATATCCAGCTAACAATCTCATATATCCAGCTAACAATCTCATATATCCAGCTAACAATCGCATATATCCAGCTAACAATCTCATATATCCAGCTAACAATCTCATATATCCAGCTAACAATCTCATATATCCAGCTAACAATCACATATATCCAGCTAACAATCTCATATATCCAGCTAACAATCTCATATATCCAGCTAACAATCTCATATATCCAGCTAACAATCTCATATATCCAGCTAACAATCTCATATATCCAGCTAACAATCTCATATATCCAGCTAACAATCTCATATATCCAGCTAACAATCTCATATATCCAGCTAACAATCTCATATATCCAGCTAACAATCGCATATATCCAGCTAACAATCTCATATATCCAGCTAACAATCTCATATATCTAGCTAACAATCGATATATCCAGCTAACAATCTCATTATATCAGCTAACAATCTCATATATCCAGCTAACAATCACATATATCCAGCTAACAATCTCATATATCCAGCTAACAATCTCATATATCCAGCTAACAATCTCATATATCCAGCTAACAATCTCATATATCCAGCTAACAATCTCATATATCCAGCTAACAATCTCATATATCCAGCTAACAATCTCATATATCCAGCTAACAATCGCATATATCCAGCTAACAATCTCATATATCCAGCTAACAATCTCATATATCCAGCTAACAATCTCATATATCCAGCTAACAATCTCATATATTCAGCTAACAATCTCATATATCCAGCTAACAATCTCATATATCCAGCTAACAATCTCATATATCCAGCTAGCAATCTCATATATCCAGCTAACAATCTCATATATCCAGCTAACAATCTCATATATCCAGCTAACAATCTCATATATCCAGCTAACAATCTCATATATCCAGCTAACAATCTCATATATCCAGCTAACAATCGCATATATCCAGCTAACAATCTCATATATCCAGCTAACAATCGCATATATCCAGCTAACAATCTCATATATCCAGCTAACAATCTCATATATCCAGCTAACAATCTCATATATCCAGCTAACAATCTCATATATCCAGCTAACAATCTCATATATCCAGCTAACAATCTCATATATCCAGCTAACAATCTCATATATCCAGCTAACAATCTCATATATCCAGCTAACAATCGCATATATCCAGCTAACAATCTCATATATCCAGCTAACAATCTCATATATCCAGCTAACAATCTCATATATCCAGCTAACAATCTCATATATCCAGCTAACAATCTCATATATCCAGCTAACAATCGCATATATCCAGCTAACAATCTCATATATCCAGCTAACAATCTCATATATCCAGCTAACAATCTCATATATCCAGCTAACAATCGCATATATCCAGCTAACAATCTCATATATCCAGCTAACAATCACATATATCCAGCTAACAATCTCATATATCCAGCTAACAATCATATATCCAGCTAACAATGCATATATCCAGCTAACAATCTCATATATCCAGCTAACAATCTCATATATCCAGCTAACAATCTCATATATCCAGCTAACAATCTCATATATCCAGCTAACAATCTCATATATCCAGCTAACAATCTCATATATCCAGCTAACAATCTCATATATTCAGCTAACAATCTGATATAGCCAGCTAACAATCACATATATCCAGCTAACAATCTCATATATCCAGCTAACAATCTCATATATCCAGCTAACAATCTCATATATCCAGCTAACAATCTCATATATCCAGCTAACAATCTCATATATCCAGCTAACAATCTCATATATCCAGCTAACAATCACATATATCCAGCTAACAATCTCATATATCCAGCTAACAATCTCATATATCCAGCTAACAATCACATATATCCAGCTAACAATCTCATATATCCAGCTAACAATCTCATATATCCAGCTAACAATCACATATATCCAGCTAACAATCACATATATCCAGCTAACAATCTCATATATCCAGCTAACAATCGCATATATCCAGCTAACAATCTCATATATCCAGCTAACAATCTCATATATCCAGCTAACAATCTCATATATCCAGCTAACAATCTCATATATCCAGCTAACAATCTCATATATCCAGCTAACAATCTCATATATCCAGCTAACAATCGCATACATCCAGCTAACAATCTCATACATCCAGCTAACAATCTCATATATCCAGCTAACAATCGCATATATCCAGCTAACAATCTCATATATCCAGCTAACAATCTCATATATCCAGCTAACAATCGCATATATCCAGCTAACAATCTCATATATCCAGCTAACAATCTCATATATCCAGCTAACAATCGCATATATCCAGCTAACAATCTCATATATCCAGCTAACAATCGCATATATCCAGCTAACAATCGCATATATTCAGCTAACAATCGCATATATTCAGCTAACAATCGCATATATCCAGCTAACAATCGCATATATCCAGCTAACAATCTCATATATCCAGCTAACAATCTCCTATATCCAGCTAACAATCTCATATATCCAGCTAACAATCGCATACATCCAGCTAACAATCTCATATATCCAGCTAACAATCTCATATATCCAGCTAACAATCGCATATATTCAGCTAACAATCGCATATATTCAGCTAACAATCGCATATATCCAGCTAACAATCGCATATATCCAGCTAACAATCTCATATATCCAGCTAACAATCACATATATCCAGCTAACAATCTCATATATCCAGCTAACAATCTCATATATCCAGCTAACAATCGCATACATCCAGCTAACAATCTCATATATCCAGCTAACAATCTCATATATCCAGCTAACAATCTCATATATCCAGCTAACAATCTCATATATCCAGCTAACAATCGCATATATCCAGCTAACAATCGCATATATCCAGCTAACAATCTCATATATCCAGCTAACAATCTCATATATCCAGCTAACAATCGCATACATCCAGCTAACAATCTCATATATCCAGCTAACAATCTCATATATCCAGCTAACAATCGCATATATCCAGCTAACAATCTCATATATCCAGCTAACAATCTCATATATCCAGCTAACAATCGCATATATCCAGCTAACAATCGCATATATTCAGCTAACAATCGCATATATTCAGCTAACAATCGCATATATCCAGCTAACAATCTCATATATCCAGCTAACAATCTCATATATCCAGCTAACAATCACATATATCCAGCTAACAATCTCATATATCCAACTAACAATCACATATATCCAGCTAACAATCGCATATATCCAGCTAACAATCGCATATATCCAGCTAACAATCTCATATATCCAGCTAACAATCTCATATATGTACTTTCAACTGATACTAATTCAGATGAACAGAACAATAGAGGCTTTACCTAGGTAACTGCATGCAAGTTCCTGTAATGCATTTCCAGTCTGCATTTCAAGAATTTGTGTATTTATATATTAGCATTTTAAAGTACTTGCACAAATGGTTTGTCTTGTTGAATCTTTATAACTTTGATATTTTTAACTGTCTTTCTATTATAACGCGCAGAGCTTTTCACCCCAGGACTCCAGTGAAAAGAGGCATTATTTGTACAGTCAGACTATCCTTGCAATCAAATGGAAACAGAGATACAAACAAGCCAAAAAAGAATAACAATCTAATTAAATGACTGGATCAGAACTGAACTCTTCTTATTAGATTTCAGTTAAGCAAACACCAGATATAAATCTAGCCTAGAGCACTCCTTTAATACAGTATTCCTGGATAAGTATATCAGGGCACATAAGCAAAACACTATGTACAACAACATTCTATTAATGAAATTACATTAATAGTATGTTTCATTAAAATCAATGAAATAACAGAATTGAGGAAGTATAGCTCCCATAACTCTGTGACTATATGTATATGTATGTACATATATCTATGTATATAAAGCTTCAGTCTTTTCAATGGAGATCGTCATACAGTGCGGAACGGGAACTTTACCATTCTCTTTATTGTAGCTCAATCTCGGAGTTGGTATATTTAAGTAGCAGGGGGTGTGGGAGCGTTAGGTGTCTTGCCCCCTGCAAAAATGTGAAATTAATAGTTTTCACATTTTGGATGTTTTTTTTTTTTTGTTTGGTTCGAGATTTCAAAACTTTGATCTTCTTGTCTTTGTTATTCAGAGGTTCGATATTTTGAAATTTTGAGTATCCAAAGTGAAAAAAAAAAAAAATATATATATATATATATATATATATATATATATATATATATATATATATATATACACATACACACACACACACATAGACACACACACACACACACACACACACACACACACACACACACACACACACACACACACACACACACACACACACACACACCAAATGATTGACAGACAGGGGATTAACAAGTGTGTGAGATTGACAGTCCCCAAGTAGAGAAATATTTCCTTGCCCTGTGGATTGTGCAGTCTTAGAGTTAGTATATGCAATAACCAGATGGTGTGGGGGTGCAGGGGGCTTACCCCCCTGGAAAAACACTTGCCGTTGGTTTACTCTGTTCCAGTGTAATCCCCAAAACAAGCATAGAACATGTTGTTCTGAGTGCCTTTGACTTTAGGATGTCGATCTGTAGGGTGTTATGACACTGTTCATTCAATACAGTGCCCTACACCCATTTGTGGATATATAAATATGCGTGTGTGTGTGTGTGTGTGTGTGTGTGTGTGTGTGTGTGTGTGTGTGTGTTGTGTGTGTGTGTGTGCGTGTGTGCGCATATGTGTGTGTGTGTGTGTGTGTGTGTGTGTGTGTGTGTGTGTGTGTGTGTGTGTGTGTGTGTGTGTGTGTGTGTGTGCTAATACCAAATATGAGATCACACAACAGCAGGAAGAAATTTTCTTAATCCTGCTGTTTGACAGTCTTGCAGCCAAACCCTCCTGGATATACTAAGTAGACATTTACCTTCAGACACAGTCAGGTGTGATATAACAATATTCCCCTGATTAACAAATCTACAAGAAAGACTACTACAATGGCAAATGCTGCCTGGAAAAATTCTTGAACATCTGGAGATTTGGTAAGCAATTTCAGTAGTTCTAGAAGCAGTGCATTCACCTTTGGCCCTGGAAGATCAGAAGGTTGTGAGTTCTATTCCCACAGCAGGTAGTTGGATTCATTTTCCAGTACTGACACTGTAGTTCAGCATAAGGAGAGCCCTTTGCATGAGATCTTAAACCAAGTCCCCATCTGCCTGACCTGGCGGTAACTCAGGTGGATGTAAAAGATCCCACGGTGCTTATCAAAAAAAGAGTAGGGGAAATTCTCTGGTGCCTGGGTAAATTTTCCTGCTCAGTATGAATACTGCCCTGGGTTCCACTGGTTTAATGTGATTAATCTAGTCAGCAAAGTATAAATAAATAAATATAAAGGAATAAATGGTAACAGCCGATTAGACAAACAGAAACAATATTATTCTGGCAGTTTGCAAGAAAAGAAATTTAAAAATCAAGTAGGATTCTGGAGCATAGTAAACAAACTGCTAGGTAGAAACACCCAGTATGAAGGATGACCCACTGGATCTTTGCTTGCCACAAGAGATTCATAGTATATGCATTCACCATCATCATCAACCCCCCTTTTCCCATTTTCAAAATGGGGTCAGGGTGTCATGTCAACTGTCACCATCTCTCTTGATTCAATGCCACACTCCTCCTTCTTTAACACTCATGCCTAACTGTTGCAGGTCTTCTCTCACACAATCCATCCACCTCTTTGCTAGATGCTCTGGTTTCCTCTTACCTTATTCCTGTCTGTCCCAAATCATCTTCACCAGATTGTCTTCTGCTTTTATTCACATGTGCCTGAACCACCATAATCTGTTCACTTTGACCTTTACTGCAACTGGAACTACCTTGGCTTATGTCCTCCTTTCCTTCACCTGTCCCACAGTGGGCATCCTACCACCCATCTCAGACACTTCATCGCCATCACCTCTAGCTTTCTCAATTGCTCTGTCTTTATTACACAGCTTTCTGTATCATACTGTAGTACTGGTTTGTACACCTTGTTTTTCAGCTTTTTTGGCATTCTTCTGTCATATGCTACTTCTGACATACATACATTCATACACTCTAC
>NC_056744.1:1836188834-1836312530 GCF_019279795.1 Protopterus annectens
TTTGAGACCCTTTATCCTTTTTGGTGAGGAACTTTGTGGCTCTCCAGCTGCTGCAGGTGTCGGGTCAGATACATCCCAAATGGGGCATTGTACTCAATCATTGGTCTGATGAGTGATGAGTAAAGGAGACTATGACCTCTCTTGATCTAGATGAGAATCCCTTCATGATAAGGTGGGCAATGTAGAAAGTCTTCCTAACTACTTTAGCTACATGACAGACTACTATCAACCTGGGTCCCAGGTCCCTGATAACTTCTTCTGTGCTCAGTGGATTGCCACCTATTTGGTAGCTAGGTAACCTTGTTTTTCCCAAAGGGTATGACTATGCATTTTTGGCATTTTAACTTCAGGCCGTGGCTCTGCCAGTTATCCGCCGCTCTGTGAGACCCTTCTGAAGGATATCTGTGTCAGATGTGTTTTTTACTATGGCGCCCAGTTTACAGTCATCTGCAAACTTTGTCAGCCATAACCCTCCTGTGTTTGCTTGTACTGAAAAGTAGATGATGCCAAAGAGTGGGCCCAGGACTGATGAGCCCTGGGACACCACACTTGTGACAGGTTTTGTCTGGACATGGCCAGCAACTCTGACCCTGTGGATTCTGTCACTCACTCACAGTGCAAAACCATCTTTGTGATGTATGTTAACATTTAAGCTGATGAGTTTGAGTTTTTATGATATGGGTAGGTATTGTATCGCCTCAGGCCAGAGCCAGATCGTAGGTGAGGCTGTCTGGAATGGCTTTGGTGACTGTTTCAAGAAGTCAACCAAGTTTAAAAAAAGTTTAAAAGGCATTTGACAAAGCCAACAAAGCCAAACTGGGTTGGATCCAATCTTGTCTCTGCCTTATTCTTTATCCATGATTATGATTATGATCTTGCAGATCCACGGCCTTGGGGCCTAGGCCGCTGGGCCGCAGGGTCGGTGTCGGTTGAGCCTTTGTGTGCAGGGCTGCACTGTGTGAGTGCGCACCACTGCCGCCACTCCCTGGAGAGGGCATCCAGACACAGCTGTTGTTTTTGCTGTGGGTTTAATTCTAGCTGTGGGCATTAAGCACACAGGACCATGGACACAGCACAGTCCCATGGATGCTGTTGGTTGCTTGGGCTTTGTTTTGGTTTGAGGGAGTGTCCTGGGGGCTGGGCTGAGATGTTTTGGGCTGCATATTTGGGGAGGAGATATCTCCTTTGAGGGGGGGAGCCTGTTGCACAGCTAACCTGTCAGCAATGTAGTTGGCAATGTCTTCTCATCATCATAATCTTTTCTGAATTTTGAATCTAGTTCTATCCTACTACAGTTTTCTTTTGAGAAGTAGCATATTAACAAAGGCCTTGGATTTTTCTTTTTTCTTCTTAGTTTTTTTTTAGATATTTTTTGCTTTATTCTTAGTTACTTATATAGTTTTTTAGGGTGTCTTACCTTTTTTAGGGTGTTTTAAGGTATTTTGTAGTTTATTGTAGTTTATTGTAGCTTTTAGTTTTTATTTTTGTACCAGACGTTTATTTTTGGCTTGGCTTTAACTGAGTTTTGGCCTTGGTGTTGGGAGTGGCTGCCGTTGTTAGAAGTTGCTGCAGCATGCAGTCCTGCAGGTGCTGGGTAGAAGGCGCCCACGAGTATTTTTCCGCTTGAGTGTACTTGGCTTCACCCAGCTCACTAGTTTTTTTTAATTCACAGCTTCCTGAGAGAAGTGTTCGTCTTTATTTTATTTCATTTATGGTGGGGTGGGATGAGGATGGTGGGGTGATTTGAGGATCTGAGCTCAAGGAATCTGTACAAAGCCTAAAATCGTGAGACGACAAAGGCCAAAAAATACAAAACATGTTTAAATATTGCTGTTATAACGTTATAAAGTTGCTAGAATAACATCATTTATGTTAACAAGTATTTTCAGAAGGATATGATGTCTGAGACTCAAATCTATGATATTATTTAGTGACTTCAATCCTCAATGATTTGTGAGAAAAAACACAATTTTTATGAGAAATAATTAATACACAGAAAATGTACATTAATTCACATTCTAATATTCTGTCAACATCTCAAGTTAAAAGTGATAATATTTTAAAAGTGTCCCTGATTATTTCTGGATTTGTTCGATTGGTTGAGAGCTATGAATTGTACTGCATTGGTAATATATACATTGAATTTTATGTAGTGGTGATGGTTTAATTCCTTTACTGTAGATAAATAATTCAGCCAAAAACAGGTGGTGTAAGGCTTACATAAACTACAATGTGGAAATAACAAGGCTGTAGGGAATGGCTGGGGTTAAAGTGTATCATTCAGCTTTAGTTGTTAAATTAGGGAAATGTTACTTATGTCACCCTTATTGTTTATAATCAATACACTCTGGGGAGACACAACGTAAAGACAAAGGGTTGTGTCTAGAGTCCCTCCAATCTACTTCCGTTTTTTACTTGCTTATGAAACACTGTGGGCAGGTCGTCTATGGTCACTATCCATCGGGTATTAGGAATTGTGTATCTTCACAAGACCAAGCATTTGAGGTTGTCCATATACATTATTTGTTGCAACTTCTGTAGCAAAGCTCAGTTTAGTTTAAGCTGTCAATCTGTCTTCTGTTCAAAGGAAAAAAAAATCGATGGTCAGAGGTTCAATGTTCTGGAATTTCGTACCTATGAAGTAGACCCATATATATATATATATATATATATATATATATATATATATATATATATATAAATATATATATATATATATATATATATATATATATATATATATATATATAAATGGAGAGAGACAGATATAGATATATAATTGCATTTTTACGCGTGTGTGTGTGTGTGTGTGTGTGTGTGTGTGTGTGTGTGTGTGTGTGTGCGTGTGTGTGTGTGTGTGTGTGTGTGTCAAATTCACCATGTCATCTTTGTTCTAAAATAAGTATAGTTTAGACTGTATTTTCTTTTGTTTTGTGGATAAATATACTAAAAATGTGTTGTAACTCTCTCTCTCTCTCTCTCTCTCTCTCTCTATATATATATATATATTTATTAATATGTAAGAAAAAATTTTTTTTTACAGTAATGTATTGTGCATTCCTCAGGTCTGCTCTGTAAACAAGCCTGGCCATGCGAGCTTAATAAAATAAGAATAAGCAAAGAAAACAAATACAATAAAGTTTAACGCACTGTGTTTCATTCAGGTGACCGATTAATAGCCTACTAGCAAGAATGAAGGCCACATTTATACTGATTACTTTACTGGCCATTTTCTGCTGGGGTGAGTACCATTTGGATTATAATAACATTTCTGAATTCAGATATTTTTGTCTGATATCTGATATCATTCTGCAGAAACTAAATGTATTGCTGTGGCTACAGTATGAAAAAGGGAATGGATGTTGTTTTGCTCCTCACAGGCACCATACTGCTTTATAAACATATGTTTCTCTAAACGCAGAATACTGCCAGGCAGAAGGACCTTTGAAGCATTGCATTGTACCTGAACTTTACCAAATGCAGGTGCAGTTCAGTGCGCCCTGGTAATGACTGATATGCTAGACAATGTGTGGCTAGTTTTCACTGTCATGTAATCTGTTCTTAGGATCAGATCAGTGAAGCCCGGCTAACAGCCTGGGAAGCTTTGGTCATCACCCTGAGTGTATTTCCATCAAAGTGTTTGCTAGTTTTATTGTAAATCATTTAGTAAATGGCTTGCAATAAAACTGAAATGACCTGGCAGCATAGTCCAGTTTTTATTTGCATGTCTTGAGCAAAGACAGGCACATACTGTAGACAAGAAGCTATACAGCACAACATGGCAGCTATGTATTACCTCAGTATTTGAGAATAGCAAGCTATAGGTCCCCCTCTATGACCCAGGAAACCCACACCATGTATTTAAACTTATTAGAAACACTAACCATCCAACCCAATACCATATTCATGGGTGACTTAAATTATCCCATTATTAACTGGGAATCCTATATGACGCTAAATGTACATGCACAGAGATTCCTGGATTTTGTAAACACAAACTCCCTGGACCAGATAGTCAATGCATCAACCAGGGGTGCAACCATACTGGATCTGGTCCTCACTAATATGGGAGAGTGCTACACACCCCCTACTATAATGCCTTCACTGGTAAGGTCAGACCACAAAATGGTCTCTTTTGAAGTAAAAATAAAACTGTGAATATTCAGGAACTATTTTAAGGTTAACCTCCTGCTATTAAGTAAGAACCTGGCAAAGTTTCAAGCCCCGATAAACCCTGAGGACACTTATGCCTCCTATAACAGGAGGAAGAAAATCATGGCAAAAATTAGGAGGTGCAGCACCCAGCAGGATAAAAGCACTCTCATTAAACTAAACAAACAACTCAGAAGACAAATAAAGTCTACCAAAGCCAAATTTGAGATAACTTTGGCCTCCCACATCAAGGACAACCACTAAGCATTCTTTAGCTATGTCTGCAACCTCAAAGGCAATACAGAATTGTGTGCAGAGTTCATTGTAAATAGAGCCACCTATACTGAGCCAAAAGATATAGCAAACCTCCTGGCTGATAAATTCAGCTCCAACTTTACTCCTTGCTCCTCCTCAACCTTCCCTTAGGAAATATCATCAAATACAATTCCCCCTACTATTGCTAGGGAACAGATCCTTAATGCTCTTTCTAAGACCAAGAACACTGCATCAATGGGCCCAGACAATATCCCAGGATGCCTTCTAAATAGCATGAAACATAACTTATCAGGGTCTCTGGAATTACTATTTAACTGTAGCCTCCAAACAGGCTTTGTGCCTCATGAATGGAAAAAGACAGCAGTCATCCCTCTGCACAAAGCTGGGCCATCTACAGACCCTGGAAACTACAGACCCATAAGTCTCCCCAGTCTTATATGTAAAGCCATGGAAATAATTATCATGGAAATGATCAATAGAGATATAGTAAACCTCCAGACACTGGACCTAACCCAGTTTGGTTTTGTCAAGGGCAGATCATGCCTACTCACCCTGGTGTACTTCTTTGAGAAGGTCACTAAAGCAATGGATGAGGGCAAAATCGTTCACACTGCCTACCTTGACCTGGCCAAGGTATTTGACACAATCCCCACTCTGGCATTGTTGACAAACTCAAGAGGATAGGTACAAACCCATATGTCACCCAGTGGATAGGCAACTGGGTCACGGACAGGACCCAGGAAGTTAGAATTGTGGAGTCCACCTCTACAAAGAGGCCAGTCACAAGTGGAGTCCCTCAGGGATCAGTCCTTGGACCACTCCTTTTTGGCATTTACTTCTCAGAAGTCAAGGCCAATGTCAGTGGTCTCTGGCTGACTAAATTTACAGATGATTGAAAATTATGAGTTGTCATTGAGTCTCACAATGACACAAATGTTCTCCAAGAGGGGCTGACACAGACAAACAACTGGTGTCAGAGACATGGACTAAAACTAAATGCCAAGAAATACATAATAGTATCCTTTGGGAAGTCATCCATCCCTGGTAACTATCACATTGACAACACACCCCTTAGAGTTGAACCAGTAGTCAGGGACTTAGGGACACACATAGATAGTAATCTAGCCTTTGATCATCATGTGTCTACAGTGGTGAGGAACTCATTCGATGTTGTGCAACTTATAAACAAAGGTATGGCATCTAAGTCCAAGGAAGTCATTGTTCTACTGTATTCGGCATTAATCAGACCTATCATTGAGTGCAATGTCCCCTTTGGTATGTACCTAACCAGGCATATCCAGCAACTGGAATATCCTCAGAGGTTTCTCACAAAAAGAATCCAAGGCTTAAGTAATATGTCCTATGCAGATCGCCTCAAGGTCCTATCCCTGTATTCTGTCTCCTACAGGCTTTTGAGGGGAGATCTATGCCTTGCATACAGGGCATTGTCAGGCCCCACTCTAATGGATCTCCTGCGTATCCACAAAACAAACAGTACCAGAATTACCCGTTCTAAAGACTTAAACCTTGCCTGTGATATAAATAGGACCTTTTGGAGTGATAGGTATGTATCCCAGAGACTATCCCATCTATGGAACAGGCTCCCCATCCATGTGAAGCAGATCGTCAATAATCCAATTCAAGTGCAACTTGGACAATTGGATGAAAAGCTGGAAATTCATCCCTGTTTTGGCACCTATGTCTCTGATGTAAACAGGTAAGCTGTAAATGGTTCATCTCCCAGGCCCCTGCTTACACTTATCAAGGGTATCAGAACTTGTCAGAGATTCGGGATGCATGACTAGGCTTAAAAAGGCCCTTTTGGTCGTTAGCCTAGTAAACACCTATGAAGCTTTAAGCAAATCAAAAACATCATCAGCAGACAAGTTAAGAAGTTGTTCTTAAAACTGCACTTTTGAAAGGTTCTGTTAGGAGGGTAGGCGTTGTATAGTCAGCATATCCATTTATTTTATTTTTCTGGCTCCTCCTGGCTTATTTACCAGAGGAAGAAAACAGCAGGGGGTGCAAACAGAATTAGCGAAACGTGCGTTTACATACAGGATCGCATTACACCACTAATAACAAACAGGGACAGCTTGATCCTTCCTCCTGAGGTCTTACATACAGGATCGCATTACACCACTAATAACAAACAGGGACAGCTTGATCCTTCCTCCTGAGGTCTTACATACAGGATCGCATTACACCACTAATAACAAACAGGGACAGCTTGATCCTTCCTCCTGAGGTCTTACATACAGGATCGCATTACACCACTAATAACAAACAGGGACAGCTTGATGCTTCCTCCTCAGGTCTTACATACAGGATCGCATTACACCACTAATAACAAACAGGGACAGCTTGATCCTTCCTCCTGAGGTCTTACATACAGGATCGCATTACACCACTAATAACAAACACGGACAGCTTGATCCTCCTCCTGAGGTCTTACATACAGGATCGCATTACACCACTAATAACAAACATGGACAGCTTGATCCTTCCTCCTGAGGTCTTACATACAGGATCGCATTACACCACTAATAACAAACACGGACAGCTTGATCTTTCCTCCTGAGGTCTTACATACAGGATCGCATTACACCACTAATAACAAACATGGACAGCTTGATCCTTCCTCCTGAGGTCTTACATACAGGATCGCATTACACCACTAATAACAAACACGGACAGCTTGATCTTTCCTCCTGAGGTCTTTGTTTATTTGCAGCTTATGTTACGTAAACATGTCAGATATTTCCTCTATTGTGTGTTGATATCACATGACAAGTTGTAGTTATTTGTCTTGTGATAGCTGCCCCTTTCTGTTATAACAGCAATCCATTAATCTAACATCATCACTTCTCTAGTGGTGACCTGGGCTTGGATCAGATTCTGGGGTTTTGTTCTTCATCATCATCATCTGCTCCCCATTTCCCCCATTTCTACATGGGGTTAGGCTGCTGTGTCATCTGTTATGTGCCTTGATTTAGAACCAGTCACCTACCTTCTTTGGTAGTCCTGACTGACTGATTCAGGTATTTTCTAACATAATCTAAGTATCCATTGGCTTACTGTCCTCAACTCCTCTTGCCTTCTAGTTATTCAATATCATCTTTACCAAATCATCCAAACCACCATAATCTCTTCTCTTTGACCTTCTCTGCAGTTGGAGCTACTTGGGCTTTTGTTCTGATGTCCTTATTTCTTTGTCTGTCCCACAGTGTATATCCTATCCCCTGTCTCAAGCTCTTCATATCCATCACCTCTAGTTTCCTCAACTGCTCTGCCTTTACTGCCCAGGTTTCTGTGCCTTATTGTAGTACTGGTCGCACCACTGTTTTGTATTACTTTTAGCTTCTGTCACACACTATCCCTGATATGCTGTGCCATGTGGCTGCATCACCTCTGATTCTAGCTTTAAACTACTCATTCAGAGCCCCCTTTCTTCAATCACCCCTCCTAGATACTCAAAGTTGTTTATCTGTTCCACTTTTTCCCTTCTATCTCAAATTTTCTGCCTCATATGATTCCCCATTTGCTGCCATAACAACTGTCTTGTCTGTAATCAGTTTCACTTGTGCTCCCAGCACATTTGCTTCGCATTTGTATCTAGAATGATTGGCAAAATGACATTTTAATGCTCAAATTAGAAAGCATACTGCTGGATGTCACACTTAAGTCCTGATATATCACTAGTAACCATTAAACGACTCTTAATAAAATTTATAGATTTATCTTTTTAACTAAACTCCATGAGTATAACTGCCCCTCCTTACAGAGAGCAATATGATTTCCTGTCATAGCCCCTGAGCTGCCTTGTTAGTTCCACAATAGCTTTTAACCACTATACGTACAGTGTTACCCCATCCCTAACTCAAAGGGTAGGCAAATCCTGTTTTTGTGAGATCCCATAATCAAATTGTGAAAGGATCTCCTTCAGGCTAGTTGCTGGTCACATAATTTTAATGTTATACTCTTTTGAGCTGCTATGAAATTTAGATGAATAAACTCACTGACACAAATGTAAAATGTCATCCACTGCACTGTGTTCATTGTTGCTGTGGATTACAGGCACATGCATGGATATACACATGTTAGTGCCCCAGAATTGTGGGAAAACATTGACATTGCACTACCGTAGAGTACATAGAGTAGACGCTAAGGAAAAAAACTCTGCACTTCCAGGATGATAGCTGTAATATTGTACCCAGTTAGGTCAGAGAATTAAGGCTCTGAGACGTTAATGAGATGATTACTGTAATCAAAGAGTATAGGGTTTGATTCCTTCCACCTCCTTTTGTCTACTGTGTGACTCTGAGCAAGTCACATAACCAGGTAATGCTCCTGGGCCACCCCTGAAAAGGGACATTTTCCCCAGAGGGTTACTAAAATACATATTGGCTCTTACCTCTCACTGTTGGTGACATAGAACACATCAGGGAAAATGGGTAAGAAAACAAATGCACCAGTGAAAGAAATGGTCCCATAAGGGTAAACAGTTGCAATGTCAGGACCAGCTAGAATGAGTCTCAAAGCAGAGAAACTGAATGGCCATGTGACGTCCCTTCTCTGGGCTAGTGGTCACGGGTTCTCAATATTCACCATGGACACTGGTGAGGGATGTTCACTTGGAACAAAAATAGATACACACAGTATTTCCAGATGCAGCTCTCTGCACCAAGCACAATTTTTTAAGAGCACACAGTGAACACATTCAGTCCGGGGACTGGATTTCCCTGTCTCTCTTCACGCTCCCAGTAAGACTTCCCACTGGCACGGCTGTAGAGTTTAGTCCTCAGCTGAGTGTCTCAAGCCAAGTCCTCCACCACCCTCTCTGTGAAACCAGTGCTGTGTGTCCCTACTCCATGTAGCTGACACACACACACACACACACACACACACACACACACACACACACACACACACACACACACACACACACACACACACACACACACACACACACACACACACTTTGAGATTTGATTTTCTCACATACATACAAACACACACACACACAGACACACACACACACACACACACACACACACACACACACACACACACACACACACACACACACACACACACACACACACACCTACCTGAGAAAAGCTGGCACAGATTTATGAGCTATAACCTTCTGCCCAGACTATAAGATAGGTACTGCCACCAGAACACTCCAAAGCCAGCTACTCTATGCCTCTTACAAGGGTACCCAATTATACTGAATAAAATTAATATTACATGGTAGTGTTTGGACAATGCAGCAAGGCTTTCAGGAGTGGCCACAGTGTCACCAAATAAATATAAGTACTCTCAAAGGTTAACATATTCTCTAAAATACCAGCTACAATGAAAAGTTTAAATATATTTAATAATAAATAATAAGAGACCACGAAAATACTAAATATCTGTTTACAATAAGCACCAGAGTTTCATCACAGGAAATATTAAAAATAACACTGATGGATAGATTCACACAGATACAGAAAAGCAGTACTTAACTAATCTCACTATATTTTCCTGACAGATCTAAAGAATTACTGTTCCCTGGTTACTTACTAAAACAAGTCAAGATGAAGTAGGTGAGTGGTCCTTCCTTTTTTGTCAGGTTTCAAAAATAGACTGCCTGAGACTTCTGTCTCATCTAATATTAAAACATAATTTCAGTGCTGGATTATAGAATGACATCACATGCATCTGGTTATCTGACTTCTGTTTCCCATACTACCCACCTTTACTAGAAACTGAACCAGAATCTCGCACATATGTCTTACTATGCACAAAGATAGAGCTTTGCTAAAATGTGTTATAGCATCTGGAAGCTATAAAACCATTTCAAAATTTCCACCCTTCCAGGTTAGCAATTAGTTCACCCCTAAGGACAATACAGTAAGATTCCTAGACCTGGTTTTCACTGACATTTTGTCTATGGCTGCACTCAGAACTGTTAAGATACAATCTTTATGGCCTAAACCAAGTAATTTAATTTCAGGCTATTTTTCAAAGTTAGCTGGACTGAGATTAACCTCTTCTCTTCCAGTATCCTCTGTTATAATATATTCATTTTTAACAGTTACAATACAGTCTGTTCTACACGTATATTTCTTTTCTGTCCAGCAGGACCCACTGTTGGTACATTTTTAACACAGGCAGCTTTACAAATACATTTTAACACATGCACCTGTACCAATTAGTTTGATACACATATGACATATAATTCTTTAGAAAACTCCAGCTAGCTATGCTGGCATATGTTACACATCCACTGCCCTACTTCTCCTGACATAGCTGGCAATACCTCACATCATAACAAGCCAAAAAAGTGGACTAAGAAACTAAGTCTGAGATGGCCATATTTCCTGAAATATTCCCTTTTCTACAAGATATGGCAAACTCAGAGTTGGTATATGTAAGTTTGATGGGGTGATGGGGTGCTTGTCCCCTACAAAAAAAAAGTTTAAAGGAGAAGAGCAATGTGTTGAAATTAACTCTTCTCCTGAGTTTTCTTTTTTTCACTCTGTCAACACTCAGCATCATGAATGCCGGCATTTCAGTAGGGAGCCAGTTAAAACATCAACAGTCCAGCTCAGTACTTCTTAGAAAGGTTAAGGAAAGTTATCTTTCTCCATGGCTCATGATGCCAACATACCTCTCAGCTTCTTAGTGCAAGCAATTTGAACAAAGCCAAAAATAATGAGGGGATACACACCCAAAAACAGGATAGATTTTAAATATAGCTGTTAGAAATTTTGAAATCTGCTAGAATAACAGAATTTGTGATAGCATGTATTTTCTGAATATGAAGTTGGAAACTCAGATGAGCATGTCATTATCTGATGATTTGCCAGAAAAAACACAAATTTTATGACCAACAGTCCAAAAATATGAGGCAAAAATCTGGACATTCTGTGAAAATCTGGACAGTTGAGGGTATGGATCTCAGATATCTGGGTAATGACTTTGATCACTCTACAACTGCTGTTTACTGATAATAAAACAGTCCTGTTTTAGGAATGCTGAACTGTATTTTGTAGCAAGTACCTTAGTTTTTAATATTTTTTGTGAAAAACATCTATTTTATATCATGGTGTCTGGATGAAGTAATCTAGATTTAAATGCAGGACACGCTAGACTATATTTCATTTTGGATATGAAAACTACATGTTGACCCTTTGACGTTAGCAGATTCTGAATAAATCTTGTCAACGAGAGTTTAACATTTTATCACCGTGGATGTGTACATCTTGTGAACGAGAGTTTAATGTTTTATCACCGTGGATGTGTACATCTTGTGAACGAGAGTTTAACGTTTTATCACCGTGGATGTGTACATCTTGTGAACGAGAGTTTAACGTTTTATCACTGTGGATGTGTACATCTTGTGACAAGAGTTTAATGTTTTATCACCGTGGATGTGCACATCTTGTGAACGAGAGTTTAACGTTTTATCACTGTGGATGTGTACATCTTGTGAACGAGAGTTTAACGTTTTATCACCGTGGATGTGTACATCTTGTGAACGAGAGTTTAACGTTTTATCACCATGGATGTGTACATCTTGTGAACGAGAGTTTAACGTTTTATCACCGTGGATGTGCTACTTTTCATTCTCTAGTTGTAAATCGACTATATATCAAAAGAAAATTGTAAAACTTTTGTATGGTTTTGTTCAGTTTAAATAGCAATTGTGTTGTTGTAGTGAAGGCAGCTATTTCATGCAAGGCTACTTCTAGAAAATATCATTCTAACTCTGATAGTTAACAAATTCGAACACTGTTTATGTACCTTCAGAGTTTCAGCTGCATGTTTACATTTAGCATTAAAGGATTGAATAATTTCTTTTCAGCCTTGTACATGACCAGCTAACACTATGTTATTTGGGAAGCACCCTTTCTTAGAACAGTTGAACTAGGTGCTTTCTAGTTATCGCATTATTTTCTTTTCGCCCCTTTCCCTGTTGTCCACTTCTGTTCACGTACCTGACGACAGACTGCAGGTCTGCTACGTTATATTCTTCTTCCACCTGCATAAGGTACCTAGGAAGGGTAAACAGGAGCTGTTACAACCTGCTGATTCATGGCCTTTTTCATACATGCATTGTATTAAAGCAAGACGTTAAAGTAAGACAAGCACCTCAATGAACCAGAAGTGTAGAAGTGGAGAGAACATGCAAAGAGGTCTGTACAAACAGACACAACAAGCAAGTAGAGACCCATGAGGACAGAAAATAAAATAAAACAAATGTAATTATAGCAGGAGAAAAAGCATAATAAAATGAAAGGAGGTGAAAGGTTGGAGAAAACACAGTATGAGCAACAACAATGCCAAATGTAGACAAAGGTGGCAGGCCACACACTACACACACACTACACACAGTGCTACACACACACTAGACACAGTGCTACGTACACACACTACACACACACACACTAGACACAATGCTATGTACACACACTACACATACTACACACAATATACACATACTACACACAGTGTTACACACACACTACACACACTGCTACACACACACACACACACACACACACACACACACACACACACACACACACACACACACACAGTGCTACACACACTACACACACAGCTTCACATAAACACACACACACACACACACACACACACACACACACACACACACACTGCATATACACTACATACACTACTACACACACACACACTACATGCATACTATACACAGTGTGACACACACACTACACACACACTACAAACACACCACACACACACACACTACACACAGTGCTACACACACTACACACTGCTATACACACACTACACAGTGCTACATAAAACTATAAAGAGTGCTACACACACTACACACATACTACACCATGTTTTACACAAACACACACATACACACACACACACACTACACACAATGTTACAGACATTGCTACATGCATACACCGCACACACTACACACACTATACACACAAGACACAGACACACACACACACACATACTACACACAGTGCTACACATACATTATACACACACACACACACACACACACACACACACACACACACACACACACACACACACACACACACACACACACACACACACACACACACACTACACACAGTGCTACACATGCACTACACATACTACACACAGTGTTTCACACACAATATGCTCAATGCTACACACACACTACACACATACTACACAAACTACACACACACTACACACATATTACACATAGTGCTACACACACACACATTACATATAGTGCTACAACACTTGTGAAGGAGAAACAGTAAGTATGTCTGTAGAAACTGTGGGAGGAGGGTAATAAACCAATAAAACTGTAAAAATGCAGCTAAATCATTCTAAAGTAAGAAAGAATCAAGTAAACACACAGAGTTTTGGAGTAGGACCTCAAGGTAAACGTACAGTATTCACTTGTAGTAAGAAACCACAGTAGAAGCAGTTAATATTATGGAGTAATTGATGAGGGGAGGTGTTAGTTCTTTCATCTTACAAACTGACCCACAGGATGGACTTCAAAAATATAAGAAACTAAATGCAACCACAACAGAAATACTTAAAAAATAGATATCATACATATGGTGCAAAGCCCCTCAATGCAGTAAGTAGATGTGTAGATTTTTAAATTCTTGTTTATCTGTTTTAAATAATCTGATTTATTCTATGATGGTAGCTAGGAAGTGTTTAACACTAGAAGTGTCCATAAAGAAAAAAAAAGAATATAAGTATCCTGTATTATAAAAAAATGATGTTGATCACAATCACATGGCAAGCACAAACACAAATATATTGTCAAGTTAACCTAGCATTCATTATATGTCATTATTCACAGACAGTGATAGTAGGAATGCATTTATTCACAATGCAGGCAGAGTACAAACAGGGATAAATGTATTAAGGGACAATAACCAACAGTGTTAGATCAGACAGAAATGTAATGTCAGACTATGCCAACATTGTACAAAAAGAAATGCATTGGAAGTCAATACCATCAAAGCATGAACAGACAGAAATGTAATAAGAGACAATACCAACATGGTACAAACACAAGTGTAAGGGGTTCACTACCAACATGGTATGAACAGGCAGAAAAGTAACAAGCATATACCTCTCAACTGTACAGATTTTCGCAGAATGTCCAGATTTTTACTTCAAAATTACATTCTGTTCCTCATAAAATTTGTGGTTTTCTGGCAAATCTCAGGGATTATCTAAGGAATGAAATCAGTAAACAGTGACATACATTTGAGTTTCAGACTTCATATCCTTTAGAAAATGCATTTTAACACAAACCCTATTACTCTATCTACTTTCTAAGTTTATAAGAGCAATATTTAAAATTTGTCCCTATTTTTGGGCCTTTGTCCCCCCATTATGTAAGGCTTTGTCCAGGTTTCTTGAGCTAAGAGGTTGAGAGGTATAAATTTAATGAGGGACAATGCTAGTAGGGTACAAACTGAAAACAGCATAATGGAGACAATACCAACAGGTGACACAGTGGTGCAGCGGTTAATGTTGTCGCCTCACAGCAAGCGGTTCTCTGGTTCGATTCTCAGCTGGGGTGCCTTCTGTGTGGAGTTTGCATGTTCTCCCTGTGTTCGCGTGGGTTTCCTCCGGGTACTCTGGTTTCCTCCCACATTCCAAAAACATGCAACTGGAGCATTTCTCCCCAGGTCTCCGCTGAAAACAGGCTCTGTTGAACCTAGTCGGACTATCCCGGTCAACAAATGATAAATAAATAAATAAATAAAATAAAATGAAAACAGGGAACAAATAAGACAGAAATGCCTGCCTGTCCACACACATGCTCTGGCATGGATTGGTGCTCCCTTCCCACACACATACTGTGGCATGGATTAGTGCTCCCTCCCCACATATATACTCCTGAACAGATCGGTGCCCCTCCCTTACACACACACATACACACACACACACACACACACACACACACACACACACACACACACACACACACACACACATACTTTGGCATGGATCAGTGCTCCCTTCCCACACACATAGTCTGGCATGGATTGGTGCTGCCTCCCCACAGACATTTTCTGTCATGGATTGGTACTGCCTCCCCAAATACACACTCTGATATGGATTGGTGCTGCCTGCCCACACATGTACTCTGGCATGGATTGGTGCTGCCTCCCCACATGCATACTCTGTCATGGATTAGTGCACCCTCCCCACACACATACTTTAGCATGGATTGGTGCTTTCCCCCACACACATATTTTAGCATGGATCAGTGCTCCCCTCCTCACGCACATACTTTGGCATGGATCAGTGCCCTTATCCATTCCGTTTAACCACTGCAGCCTCCACAATCTGATAGATATAAGGTACACCCACAGCCTGGTGCAGTTCTGTGAAAACAGCAGTCTCAGTGCTGTCATTTCACCTCTCCCCCTGTTGATCTATTTCATGCTGGTGGTTACTGGAGTATCCCCCTGGAGATCTGTCCAATGCTGGTGGTTACTGGAGTATCCCTTGGAAATATGTCCCATGCTGGTGTTTACTGGAGTATCCCCCTGAGGAGCTGTCCAATGATGGTGATTACTGGAGTACCCCTGTGGAAATCTGTCAAGGCTGATGGTTACTGGAGTATCCCCCTGGGGATCTGTCACATCTGTCACATGCTGGTGATTACTGGAGTATCGACCTGGGGATCTGTCCCATGCTGGCAGTTACTGGAGTATCCCCTGGAAATCTGTCCCATGCTGGTGATTACTGGAGTATCCCCTGGAAATCTGTCCCATGCTGGCAGTTACTGGAGTATCCCCCTGAGGAGCTGTCCCATGCTGGCAGTTACTGGAGTATCCCCCAGGGGATCTGTCCCATGCTGGCAGTTACTGGAGTATCCCCCTGGGGATCTGTCCCATGCTGGTGATTACTGGAGTATCCCCTGGAAATCTGTCCCATGCTGGCAGTTACTGGAGTATCCCCCTGGAGATCTGTCCCATGCTGGCAGTTACTGGAGTATCCCCCTGGGGATCTGTCCCATGCTGGTGATTACTGGAGTATCCCCTGGAAATCTGTCCCATGCTGGCAGTTACTGGAGTATGCCCCTGAGGATCTGTCCCATGCTGGCAGTTACTGGAGTATCCCCCTGAGGAGCTGTCCCATGCTGGCAGTTACTGGAGTATCTCCCTGGGGATCTGTCACATGCTGGCAGTTACTGGAGTATCCCCCTGAGGAGCTGTCCCATGCTGGCAGTTACTGGAGTATCCCCCTGAGGAGCTGTCCCATGCTGGCAGTTACTGGAATATCCCCCTGAGGAGCTGTCCCATGCTGGCAGTTACTGGAGTATCCCCCTGAGGAGCTGTCCCATGCTGGCAGTTACTGGAGTATCCCCCTGAGGAGCTGTCCCATGCTGGCAGTTACTGGAGTATCCTATTAACCTTCATCACCCAGTCTGTCATTGATTGGTCTTTCTGCCCACTTCATTTTCATTTCCATTAACTAGTTAGCCTCTCATCTCAGACTTCCAGTGTTTTTGGCAATTGGACCCTATAAATGCCAACAGTGTGACTGAAACTTGCAGGTTTGGTGTAATTAGTCCACCTACAATCCCAGAGTGACCTTCTCTGTGTGCTGGTCAGCAGTTCAGCTGCATGCATCCCAAAACCAAGTTTGCCATAATGGGCACATATGACCAACGTTCTGTTCCTTAACTATGTGCATAGTAATTATGTTCAAACAGATTAATTCACACTACATGAAACTTCTGGAGAGGAGTTGATAGACAAATACACAGAGTAGTAGAAAGTAAGATGGGAGATGAGCAGCTCAGATTCAGATCAGGATGCAGCAGAACTAACCTGATGTTTGCAGTGAGACTGATGACTGAGAAGAAGGTACAGATGAGGAAAGAGACCATCTGGGCATCCCTACACTTGAAGAAAGCATATGGCAAGGCTCCACAAAAGTTGTTTGAGAAGTCCTTCAGTGGTTCAAAGTCCCAGAAACTTTGGTAAAATTATTGCAGGCTATGTACATGTACCCAATGACAAGTACAAACAGTGTTTGGACTCACAGTGGGGTTCCCCTTTGAGAGTGGGTGTGCATCAGGGTTCATCTCTGAGCCCACTGCTGTTCATACTGGTAACAGACTACATCAGCAAACAGATTGGAGGGGATATATTAAAAAAGCTGCTGTATGCAGATGATGTGGCAGTGCAGGCAGACTCTGAGCATGAATTTCTTGAAAGGACAGGGGAATGGAATACAAAACTGAAGGCCGACAGGATGAACCTGAGTAGGAACAAGACATTTCTGATGGCAGCAAATGATAGAATCAGAAGCTGAAACTGAGACAGAAGGGAAAATAGTGCAACAGTTTAACAGCTTCAGGTGTCTAGGAGAGGAGAAGGGAAATCTGAATGAGGTGGTCAAAGCTGGAATCAGAGGAGCTGCAGCCAAATGGCACAGAGTGTTAGAGGTAATGTATGACAGAAAAATGCCAAAGAAACTGAAAAGCAAGGTATACAAAACAGTGTTGTGACCAGTACTACTGTATGGTACAGAAAAGGAAGGTGTACAAAACAGTGGTGTGACCAGTACTACTGTATGGTACAGAAAAGGAAGGTATACAAAACAGTGGTGTGACCAGTACTACTGTATGGTACAGAAAAGGAAGGTGTACAAAACAGTGGTGTGACCAGTTCTACTGTATGGTACAGAAAAGGAAGGTGTACAAAACAGTGGTGTGACCAGTGCTACTGTATGGTACAGAAAAGGAAGGTGTACAAAACAGTGGTGTGACCAGTGCTACTGTATGGTACAGAAAAGGAAGGTGTACAAAACAGTGGTGTGACCAGTGCTACTGTATGGTACAGAAAAGGAAGGTGTACAAAACAGTGGTGTGACCAGTACTACTGTGTGGTACAGAAAAGGAAGGTGTACAAAACAGTGGTGTGACCAGTACTACTGTATGGTACAGAAAAGGAAGGTGTACAAAACAGTGGTGTGACCAGTACTACTGTGTGGTACAGAAAAGGAAGGTGTACAAAACAGTGGTGTGACCAGTACTACTGTGTGGTACAGAAAAGGAAGGTGTACAAAACAGTGGTGTGACCAATGCTACTGTAGGGTACAGAAAAGGAAGGTATACAAAACAGTGTTGTGACCAGTACTACTGTATGGTACAGAAAAGGAAGGTATACAAAACAGTGTTGTGACCAGTACTACTTTATGGTACAGAAAAGCAAGGTATACAAAACAGTGTTGTGACCAGTACTACTGTATGGTACAGAAAAGGAAGGTGTACAAAACAGTGTTGTGACCGGTACTACTGTATGGTACAGAAAAGGAAGGTGTACAAAACAGTGGTGTGACCAGTACTACTGTATGGTACAGAAAAGGAAGGTGTACAAAACAGTGGCGTGACCAGTGCTACTGTATGGTACAGAAAAGGAAGGTGTACAAAACAGTGGCGTGACCAGTGCTACTGTATGGTACAGAAAAGGAAGGTGTACAAAACAGTGGCGTGACCAGTGCTACTGTATGGTACAGAAAAGGAAGGTGTACAAAACAGTGGTGTGACCAGTGCTACTGTATGGTACAGAAAAGGAAGGTGTACAAAACAGTGGTGTGACCAGTACTACTGTATGGTACAGAAAAGGAAGGTGTACAAAACAGTGGTGTGACCAGTGCTACTGTGTGGTACAGAAAAGGAAGGTGTACAAAACAGTGGTGTGATCAGTTCTACTGTGTGGTACAGAAAAGCAAGGTGTACAAAACAGTGTTGTGACCAGTGCTACTGTAGGGTACAGAAAAGGAAGGTGTACAAAACAGTGTTGTGACCAGTACTACTGTGTGGTACAGAAAAGGAAGGTGTACAAAACAGTGGTGTGACCAGTACTACTGTGTGGTACAGAAAAGGAAGGTGTACAAAACAATGGTGTGACCAGTACTACTGTATGGTACAGAAAAGGAAGGTGTACAAAACAGTGGTGTGACCAGTACTACCGTATGGTACAGAAAAGGAAGGTGTACAAAACAGTGGTGTGACCAGTACTACTGTATGGTATAGAAAAGGAAGGTGTACAAAACAGTGGTGTGACCAGTGCTACTGTATGGTACAGAAAAGGAAGGTGTACAAAACAGTGGTGTGACCAGTACTACTGTGTGGTACAGAAAAGGAAGGTGTACAAAACAGTGGTGTGACCAGTACTACTGTGTGGTACAGAAAAGGAAGGTGTACAAAACAATGGTGTGACCAGTACTACTGTATGGTACAGAAAAGGAAGGTGTACAAAACAGTGTTGTGACCAGTACTGCTGTGTGGTACAGAAAAGGAAGGTGTACAAAACAATGGTGTGACCAGTGCTACTGTAGGGTACAGAAAAGGAAGGTGTACAAAACAGTGGTGTGACCAGTACTATTGTATGGTACAGAAAAGGAAGGTGTGCAAAACAGTGGCGTGACCAGTACTACAGTATGGTACAGAAAAGGAAGGTGTACAAAACAGTGGTGTGACCAGTACTACTGTATGGTACAGAAAAGGAAGGTGTACAAAACAGTGGTGTGACCAGTACTACTGTATGGTACAGAAAAGGAAGATGTACAAAACAGTGGTGTGACCAGTACTGCTGTGTGGTACAGAAAAGGAAGGTGTACAAAACAGTGGTGTGACCAGTACTACTGTATGGTACAGAAAAGGAAGGTGTACAAAACAGTGGTGTGACCAGTACTACTGTATGGTACAGAAAAGGAAGGTGTACAAAACAGTGGTGTGACCAGTGCTACTGTGTGGTACAGAAAAGGAAGGTGTACAAAACAGTGGTGTGACCAGTACTACTGTATGGTACAGAAAAGGAAGGTGTACAAAACAGTGGTGTGACCAGTACTACTGTATGGTACAGAAAAGGAAGGTGTACAAAACAGTGGTGTGACCAGTACTACTGTGTGGTACAGAAAAGGAAGGTGTACAAAACAGTGGTGTGACCAGTAGTACTGTATGGTACAGAAAAGGAAGGTGTACAAAACAGTGGTGTGACAAGTGCTACTGTATAGTACAGAAACGTGGGCATTGAAGGAAGGGGAGATGAGGAAGCCAGCGATGATGGAGATGAAGTGCATGAGATGGGTGGTAGGATGCACACTGTGGGACAGATGAAGACATGAGTATATCAGAGCAGAAGCGCAAGTAACTCCAATTGCAGGGAAAGTCAAACAGAACAGATTACTGTGGTTTGAGCACATGTGCAGAAAAGCAGAAAACAATCTGGTGAAGAAGATTTGGGACAGAGAGGAAAGAAGCAAAAGGCGATGAGGGTGTCCAGCAAAGAGATGGCTGGAGTGTGTAAGAGAAGTCCTGTGAGAGTCAGACATTGCTGTTGAAGGAGGTAGGACAGTGGCATTGAATCGAGAGAAGTGGCAACAGTTGAGGTGAATAGAAAAATGGGAATGGGGGTGTTGATGATTTTGATATTAATTCATTATTCGTTTAAAGTTTGTTAACCAGGGGAATGAACTGGTCCAAGGGCCATTTTTAGCCATTTCCAAATCCAAAAAGGCAACTAAAGGGTACAGAATAAGAAATCACAATTGTTAGTATGCATTCCAGTAATAAATGAATACACAGAGTAAGAAGCAATATCACACCTTAAAGTTGTGGGAACTTGTAAAACATTCAATAGAAGAATAAAGAGAGATGGGAGAGTGATTGAAATAAGGAAGAGACTACCCGGGATTACAAAAATAATTTAAAGGTTACATCAGCTTTGGAGGGCATTGAATAGGATTATCCTTTATGTAGAAAACAATTAGATTTATACTGTTTCCTCAGCCATATCTTGAGCTGTTTGCAGAAAACAAGAAAATGGACAAGTATTGACTTGTCTTACTTCAACTGGAAATGAATTCCAGATTGTTGGCGCTGATATGGGAAAAAACATTTCTCCCAACACTCATTTAAAAGGGAGGTCTGTAGAGGAATGAGTCATCATGATTTATAAGGAAATTATCTGATAAGTAGGATTTTAGTTTATTCCTTAGAGGTGAGTAGTAGGAATCATGTAAAAGCTGGTGTGGGGGTTGCACTTATGATATCAGATTCCTTTCAGTTAGCAAGGTCTCAGCTGGAAAGTCGTCACTGTTGCCTTTGTTACAATGTTACAATTTCTTTGGGGTACCCTTACATCGTTGAACATCACTGTAATATCACTGTGCTCCATATGTGCCTCTGTATGTTTATTTATCTCTAGCAGTTGACCAGAGCTGATCTCTTTCCATTTGTAGAAAATGCTAAAAAATGTTAAGGAAATAGAACATACAATAAGTATAATATCTGATGCCAGAAAATAATAAGTTCTAACAAAGGTGAAAACCTTAATGAAACTAGGAGGCAGTCTGTATTACACACTTTCTTATTGCAACACAGCTGTTATCTTGAGTAACAAAATATTTGGTATCGGCCCTGGAATGCATGAAAAATCTTTTAATTGCATATAGTATGATAGTGCTACATGGCATAAGCTTTCCAAAGAGCACACTGGGTACTACACTGTGAATGAGCTATCATTTTGCTCTAACAGTGTGATAAGGACCCTACTGTGCTCCATGTCCAGCTATGCTACTGCTGCAGTCCATCACCAATGCAAGCCAACATCTAGCACCGACAGACACTTTTTAAATTACATGTAGACCACTCCCAGAGTTAGCAACATAGCTTCACAGAGACTTTCTCTCCAATTTTCATGAGTTTCCTTTCATATGGGGAGAACATGGACTTCACACTGTCCACTCAGATTATGTCCTGGGGTGCCCAGCCTACAGAGAAGTAGGTATATCTGATTAAATTCAAACAGTGTCTTTATTCAATGCTTCTAAGCCAGAAAATTATAGGTGTCCTTCAGTTCATCTCTCAAAATTTCTGTCAATGGCAATATTCTTATATAGCATAAACAAACAGGAAAAAGTTGGAGAAGAAATTTAAAAAGAGTCCTTATAATGTGAAGCAGAGACTGCAGGTGTCTCCCTCTATTTGACATGTTACAGTTGGTACATAATATGACTAGATCCTTTTGCATCCTGTCCTCAAGTTGGGAGCACAATTACTCTAGGGTAAGACTGACAGTTTATCACTGCTATTACTGTAACACTTTCAGTCATACGTTTAGATAGAAGCTGACATTTACAGAGACAGATGCAGAAGTTAATTGTGAGGATGTTGCAGCATTTTATCCATCACAATGGGGAAGCTGATGGTGATACTGGAGCAGTGTGTGCACAGACTGTGTATCTGCAATCAAAATAATCCTCTTTATTGTTTTTTTTATTGCATTTTTTAGTTCCTACATGCTGCTAAGACAGACTGAGTCTGATAGAACATATATGGATTTTTGATTGAGTGAAAACATACTTAGTGACTAACATGTTTATTTGTGTTTAATGATGTTCTTTCTTTTTCTTGCAGTGGAAGCATTGCGGTGCAGATATTGCACAACAAAAGGCTGTGTCCCAACTGTTCGAACCTGCAGCAAAGACGAAACTGAGTGCGTCTCAATGATATTTGGCTACCCCACCTGTAAGTATTACAGCGTGCCGTGTGAGTCATACTATGGGGTAATAGAATCATATTACAGCCTGCCATGTGAATCAAACTATGGGGTAATAAAATCATATTACAGCCTGCCATGTGAGTCAAATGACGGGGTAATAGAATCATATTACAGCCTGCCACGTGAATCAAACTATGGGGTAAAAGAATCATATTACAGCTTGCCATGTGAGTCAAACTATGGGGTAATAGAATCATGTTACAGCCTACCATGTGAGTCAAACTATGTGGTAATAGAATCATATTATAGCCTGCCATGTGAGTCAAACTATGGGGTAATAGAATCATACTACAGCCTGCCATGTGAATCAAACTACAGGGTAATAGAATCATATTACAGCCTGCCATGTGAGTCACACTATGGGGTAATAGAATCATATTACAACCTGCTGTGTGAGTCAAACTATGGGGAAATAGAATCATATTACAGCCTGCCGTGTGAGTCAAACTACAGGGTCACAGAATCATATTACAGCCTGCCATGTGAGTCAAACTATGGGGTAATAGAATCATATTACAGCCCACCGTGTGAGTCAAACTATGGAGTAATAGAATCTTATTATAGCCTGCTGTGTGGGTGGAACACAACACAACAATGCACTGAAACTGAAGCTGTAGCTATGCAACTGGCCGATAACATCGGCTCAAACTCTAACCCCCTCTCCCTCTCTCTCCATCTAGCACACATGAAATAGCTGAAACCAACTTACCACCAGCAATCACTTCAAGCTAAGAGCAGTGACTGAATCCCCAAATGACTCAGCCATCCTACAGCAAAGCTTGTCCCAAACATATAACTGGTGCCAGACTCATGGACTATAGCCTAAGCAAAAAAATCCATTATTGTATCCTTTGGAAAGTTGACTCCTCTAAGGGAACTACCACACTGATAACACACACCTAAGAGCTGACACAGTAGTTCAGGATTTGGGAACTTATGAGGACATAATAAGCAGGTAAGAGGATCCTTCTGTTGTAAACACCCCATCCAAGTAAAACAAACCTCATCACTGACCTCATTCAAGCATAACTTAGGCCAATAGATGGGAAATAGGACATTTACTCAAGAACTCCCCTGTCCTACTAATGGAGAGAAACAGCTCCTAAATGCTTTAGCCCAATGCATGGGTCTCCTTCAAATATCTTTGTTTTAATTTAGTAATTATCACTACAGTAATAGATATATAGAGATCTTAGACAGGGTTAAGTAAATCTAAACTCGAATATGATATGTTAGTTTTAAGCACCAAATGGGATAATTGTCTAGGCTTAAAATGGCCCACAAGGGCAGTTAGCCTAGTACTAACCTATGGTCCTATGAACTTCTGAACTATACTGTAGGAGAAATTGTGTATCTGAGAACAGTCATGTAAAGGTACAGTTCTATTCATCCAAGGTACAGTGATGTGTTTTGGAAGGGCCATTTTCTACAAATGTAGCTAATCTGTGGTATGGTTTACTACATTTGGTGGATTCTCTGACTGTAGGGTAGTGAAAGACCACTATGAAAGGCAAAAATTATACTTGTGGCAAGCATACTACCTGAAGGAACTCCCAAGCAGACACCCAAGCAACCGCTACCCCAAAACAAAACACGTGCAACACATAGCTCACAAAGCCAGTGTGCCGAACAGTCACAGCCCTTAAGGCTAAACAACACACCTGATACACTTGTAATAGGTGACTCTATCGTCAGGCACACTGACGTCCCGCTCACCAGGCTGAACAAGGAGAAGGTCACGGTGAGCTGCCTGTCGGGCGCTAGGATCCGCCACATAACACAAGCACTCAGGTCACTCCAAGGCAAGTACAAATATGACTCAGTCATTGTCCATGCTGGTGTGAATGACCTGAGACGTACCTCTCTGGACTACATGAAAAGAGACATAGAGGAGCTCTCTGAGCATGTAGCCCAGGCCGCTATGACCCTGACCTTGAGTAGCATCTTACCCTCACCAAGAATGATGCCACAATATGAAGACAAGATGATCAATTTCAACAATTGGCTTAAGTGTTGGTGTCATTCAAAGGGGATCCAATGCCTGTCAGCCTGGGATGACATGCTCGACAAGCCACGATGCTTCGCTAGGGATGGCTTGCACCTGTCACCCCTGGGCTTTCGGATATTGGCAAAGGCTCTTGCTACCCCCATAGTGCCTTTTTTAGGCAAGGCTCAAAAGACAAACCCACCTCCATAGGTATCACAAGGGATAAGAAACTAAGAGTAATGCTACTCAACGCCAGAAGTCTAAACCTCAAGATGCACGAAACTCTCCTTAGCATGGAGAACATCGATATCTGTGCAGTAACAGAAACCTGGTTCAAGGCTCCCGAGAGCACCCCAGCCCTACCAGGTTATAACTCATATCATGCTTTTCAGACCCAAAACTTGGACTGAACCACAAAAGGAGGGGGAGTATCAATATTCGTCAAAGATACCCACACCTCCAGGTTGGTGGCACAGCACGAAGCATCATAGACTATCCATGTGCAACTAACTGTGGGTAAAACTGCCTTCCAGTTTATAGCCTGCTACAGACCACCCTCCCAAACACAGGAACCCCACTCGGCCTTCCTGAGAATACTGGAAAATATGAAGGTCTCTCCAAACACCATTATACTGGGCGACTTCAACTACCCAAACATAGACTGGGAGCATTACTCTAGCTCCAACACCCTAGCCCAAAGGTTCCTAGAATTTTTAAACTCAAATGCTATGGAACAACTTGTTACCACTCCCACAAGAGGGGAAAACATACTGGACCTGATCATCACCAACATGGGGACACTATACTCCAGGCCAGAAGTGTATCCCTCACTGGTAAGATCAGACCATAAACTAATCTCACTGGATATTCACATCCCGACCCCACCCCCTGCCCAGAAAACCACAGTGAAAAACTTCTCTAAAGCAAATTTCACACGCCTCAAAACCGAGGCAAAATCCTTCAAAGCCCCCGGGCCTGTGGAAAATACGGCCCAGACCGCAGAATCCTTTATAAATGCATTCTATGAACACCTTCAGGAATGCATGGATCATGCAATCCCAAATAAACCCAAGACCCAATCCTCCAAAGGCAGACGTCCTGTCTGGTGGACCCCAGCCATAAACAAACTATGCAATAGAAGGAGGAAACTACTACATGATAGAGCAAAATCCCAAAAAGGGAAGGCATCTCTGATCAGTATTAGCAAAAAACTACGGGCACTCATAAAATCGTCTAAGGCCAGCTTCGAGAGAAAAATTGCACAGGACACTAAGGATAATCACAAGGCTTTCTTTAGTTATGTTAGGAACCTGGGTGGGAATTCCCAGATATGCTCAGAATTAGTCCAAAATGACAAAAAATACACTGAGCCCACAGACATTGCTAACATCCTAGCTGACAGGTTCAGTGCAAACCCCCCCCCCTCCCCACCAAAAGGACAAATATCTATCCCAACAGAGTGCTGCCCCCCTGACATCTCAGATGCTCAGGTAAGATCCGCCCTCTCCAAAGCAAAAAACACAGCATCAATGGGACCAGATGGTGTCCCGGGCTGCGTCCTACATGAACTCCAAGAAGAGCTAAACCCAAACATAAAACTACTGTTCAATCTTAGCCTTACTACAGGATATGTACCCAAAGAATGGCGTACAGCAACAGTGGTCCCTCTCCACAAAGGTGGTACCTCAACGGATCCTGGAAACTATCGCCCCATAAGCCTGACTAGCTTGGTCTGCAAAGCTATGGAAAGGATCATCATGGACCTCATAAATAAAGATATTGGGGACCTACAGACACTGGATCCTACCCAGTTTGTCTTTGTTAAGGGTAGATCCTGCCTCTTAAACCTGGTTGATTTCTTTGAAACAGTCACCAAGGCCATTGACGAGGGGAAGGTGGTCCATACAGCCTACCTGGACCTTGCAAAAGCCTTCGATACAATACCCCACTCGGGCATTATAGATAAGCTCACCAGCTCAAATATAAACCCCTATGTCACTAGATGGGTTGCAAACTGGCTCAAGGACAGAACCCACATGGTTAGAATTGCTGGAGCCATGTCAGACTCCAAACCAGTTACAAGTGGTGTCCCACAAGGCTCAGTCCTGGGACCTCTCTTGTTCGGTATATATTTCTCGGCGGTACAGGCCAACACGGAAGGACTGTGGCTGACCAAGTTCGCAGATGACTGCAAACTGGTCACCATAATCAACTCTCCAGCCGACACAAGCATCCTACAAAAGGGCCTCATAGAAACAGACAACTGGTGCCAGAGCCATGGCCTCAAGCTAAACGCCAAAAAGTGTATAGTCATCCCCTTTGGCAAAAACAAAGTGCCCACAAATTACTACATAGGTGGTAATCCATTAAGTACAGAAGAAGTAATTAGGGACCTGGGGACCCAAGTTGATATCAATCTCTCATTCGGCAACCACATGGCCAAAGTGGTTAGAAAAACATTTTATATAGCCCACCTAATCATGAAGGGATTCATATCTAGATCAGGGGAGGTCATCGTGCTTCTTTACTCATCCCTCATCAGGCCCATAATTGAGTACAATGCCCCTTTTGGGATGTACCTTACCAGACACCTGCAGCAACTGGAAAGACCCCAAAAGTACCTCACCAAGAGGATCAAAGGGCTCAAACAGATGCCATATGCTGCCCGGTTAAAAAAACTCCAGCTCTACTCAGTGGCATACCACCTGCTCAAAGGCGATCTGTGCCTGACGTATAAAGCTATGCCCAACCCGGAATTAATGGACATGCTGCACGTCAGAAAATCCAAATTCCATCGAGCTACCTGCTCGAGAGACTTGAACCTCAGCACTGAAATAAATAGGACATGCTGGAGGGACAGATTCATAACCCAGAGGCTCCCTTCACTCTGGAATAAAATCCCAGTCCAGATTAGGCAGAGTCCCACATTGACTCTCTTCAAGAGGAATCTTGATGAGTGGATGGGAGATCATAGGTTTACCCCGGCTATCACTTCTGTGTCACTGTTAGACAGAGGCACAGTATACTAACCTCAAAAAAAGGCATAGCAAAATTAATTTAAAATGGGTGGCAAAAGCCAAACACACTCTGGCTAGACTTATAAATGCCCTAGGGCAGATAGCCTAGTATGAGCCTATGAACCTATGAACCTATGAACCTGAGCTCACACTGGTGGACCATTTTTTTTCTGGGGAAACAGATAGAGGCCTGCTGCTATCCAGGCCTAGTTGTTTTGTTTGCTGGGTTTCCTGTGTTTGTGGCAGCCATCTTCTGCTGCTATTGTCTTGTCTTCTCTGTTTGTGAGAGCAACAGGGCTGCCTGACCTTCTCTAGCACCAGTGATTGGTTGAAAGAGCAGGGGCTAGCTGGACTGGACAGTAATTCGAGCTTCTAGTTTCTTCCATCCTTTCTGGTATTTATACCCTGAGTCTGCAGGGGGCTGTGCTTGTTTTTACCAGGCTGTGGAGTTGTGACTCATCACTGTGACAAAGCAGAAATTCCCTAAGACTCCAAGAGCAGAATAAGTTATTTCTTACATTTATGTCATTGAATTGCACTTCTTAACACTTATAATTGTGCTATACAGCTAATCTACTACATTTTGCACTGTTATAAAGCTTTTTGTACTGTTTCACTGCATTTGTGTACTGTTTCATACTGTTTTAACTGTATTTTCCATTGCTAGATAGTTTCATTACTGTAATTGCATTTTTACTTAATTACTTAACTGTAAACTGCTTTTTCATACTGAGCAGTATTTTTTTGTTTGTGAGTGCTCTATCTATGCTTCTCTGTGCATGTTTTGTGAGGTTTCTGTGTTCTAGGCAGGTAGTATAGTCTGGACAGAGGCCTGCTGTTATCCAGGCCTGGTTATTTTGTTTGTTGAGTTTCCTGTGTTTCTGGCAGCCATCTTCTGCTGATACTGTTTTGTCTTCTCTGTTAGTGAGAGTAACTGACCTTCTCTAGCACCAGTGATTGGTTGAAAGAGCAGGGGCTAGCTGGACTGGGCAGTAATTCGAGCTTCTAGTTTCTTCCATCCTTTCTGGTATTTATACCCTGAGTCTGCAGGGGGCTGTGCTTGTTCTTACCAGGCTGTGGAGTGGTGATTCATCACTGTGACAAAGCAGAAATTCCCTAAGACTCCAAGAGCAGAATAAGTTATTTCTTACATTTATTTCATTGAATTGCACTTCTTAACACTTATAATTGTGCTATACAGCTAATCTACTACATTTTGCACTATTATAAAGCTTTTTTTTACTGTTTCACTGCATTTGTGTACTGTTTCATACCGTTTTAATTGTATTTTTATTGATAGATAGTGTTTCATTACTGTAATTGCATTTTTACTGAATTACTTAACTGCAAACTGCTTTTTCATACTGAGAATTTTATTTTCTCCCACTCACCCTTCATGTTTGGGTCTTGCTGTTATACTTAGTGGCTTTGCAGTTGCCCACCCCTACTGTAAATTTGATCTGGGGCACTCCTCCCAGTCTAGTGTCATTAGCTCATTCTACCTAATACTGAGAGAACATTTGAGAAGGCCAACCCACTTAGTTTCTTAACCTTGAACTATATCTTGTTCCTCCTTTCTCCAATTCCACTTTATATAAAAAACACTTTGCTAGAATCTACCATTGGTAGAATCTCCTCCTATTCTGACTGAGTGTGTTTCTCAAACAATCTGGAAATATAATGCTGATAAGTATATTTTTGGCACTTTTTAACTTTTCATAGTTTTGCACTGTCTTCATTTCTGCTTGACTGAATTATTTAAATATTTGCTGGCTTCATTTTCTGATACTCCAAGTGCCCCCATTTTGATTTTTTTCTAATTTACTGCTTTCTGCACATGTTCTTATTCATGCTTTAATTTAATTGCATTTATTTAAACTTTATTTGCTTTAATATTGCTACACACTTGAGTATGCTAACTTGCACTGCATTTGAATTGTTTTACTGCTGTTTTAACTGCTTTTCTGTAAAAAAAAAAAAAAAAAAAAGTTCTAAGCTTGTTTCCCACCTTTCCTGTAACTATTCTAGTCCAGATACAGATTTGCTGTATCCAGGACTGTTTGTAAGCTTCTGTGCCCCCAAGCCTCTCTGTGTCAGAGGGAAACCTTCTAGCTTATCAGTGAAAGTGGTAAGCACTAGATAGCCTATTTACCACAAGAGGAGTGGTTTCTGGCCCAGAAATTGTAGTTTATTGGCTGTTTGGCCAGTTTTCTATCTCCTTCAACTTTCTGGTCTAAAATCCCACATTTGCACTTTCCCTCCTTTCCTGAAACTAGTCTAGTCCAGATACAGATTTGCTGTATCCAGGACTGTATGTAAGCTTCTGAACCCCCAAAGCCTTTCTGTGTTGGATGGAAGCTTTCCAGATTATCAGTGGGAGTGGTAAGCACTAGGTAGCCTATCTACCACAAGAGGAGTGGATGCTGACCCAGTAATTGTAGTTTATTGGCCGTTTGGGCAGTCTTTCCATCTCTTTCAACTTTTTGGTTTAAAAGCCAGCGTTTGCGCTTGTTTCCCCACCTTTCCTGTAACTAGTGTAGTCCAGATACAGATTTGCTGTATCCAGAACTGTTTGTAAACTTCTGAGTAGTGCCAAAGTCTGCTCTTCAAATTTTCCCTTAGATCTGATAGTTCTCTCCTCTCCTGCACGTTTACTAGCTTATTAGTCTAGCACTTTACCAGACTCTTGTAGCAATTATTGTAGCACACAAAAGTGTTACCAGCACTAAATGTTCTACAAGGAAAACAACTCCAGTACTTATTAATGCCCACCTCTCCAGGCATGTCTGAACGTCAGATCCCTGTGATTTCTCGTATTAACCTGGGGAACTTGGGCATACTGAGGCAATGTAGTAACTGCATCATGTACACCATCAACTCTCTCCTCTTACCTCCCAACACTCAGACTTGCAAGAGATGCACTTATATATCCAAACTGGAAGCCACACACCCTCCAGCCAAGACTGGAATAGCTGGTCAAGAGGAGAAGGTCAACACTTGCATCACACCACATGGAACACATAGCCCTTCAGAACACACACCAGCACTGCCTTTACATAAAAACACAAACCACACACCCACCTTCATGGAGGCTCTCAATAAAAGTCTACCCAAACAGCAGAGACCTCCAAGGCAGAAATGCACTCAACCACCACAACACAACACCAATCACGAGACGCATAACTCTCCTAAACAGTGTGCCACTCAACCAAAGCCCCTAAGGCAAAGCAGCATGCCCAACATGTTAGTCATAGGTGACTCAATAGTGAGACACACTGATGTCCCACTCACTAGGTTAAATAAGGAAAATGTAACAGTCAGGTGCCAGGATCCACCACATAATGCATGCACTCAGGTCCCTCAACAACAGGTACAAATATGACTCCGTCATTGTACATGTGGATGTGAATGACCTGAGACGTACCTCCCTGGCTACATGAAAAGAGACACGGAGGAGCTCTCAGATTATATAGCCCAGGAGGGTATGACCCTAGCCCTGAGCACCATCCTACTATGACCTAGAATGATACCACAGCACAAGCAGAAAATTATTGATTTCAACAATTGGCTTAGTTTCTGGTGTCATTCTAAGGGGATCCATTACCTGTCTGCTTGGCATGACATGATTGATTGACCTCGATTCTTTGACAGAGATGGCCTGCTTCTGTCACCCCTAGGCTTCCAGATACTGGCCAAGGCTCTTGCCACCCCTATAGCACCTTTTTTAGGTGGTGTTCCAAAGACCAAATTACCACCGTAACAGCTACAAACAAATGCAATCTGATAGTCATGCTGCTCAATGCTAGAAGTCTAAATCTCAAAATGCACTCGCTCAAAACACTCCTTAAAATGCTGAACATCGACATTTGTGCTGTAACAGAGACCTGGTTCAAAGTAGCAGAAAGCACCCCTGCACTACCAGGCTATAACTCATTCCACACCCTTTTGCCCCAGAACTTGGAATGAAGCTCCAAAGGCGGTGGTGTTTCCATATTCATAAAGGATGTATGCACCTCCAAACTGGAAGCCAAACATAATGCATCAGAGATACTACAGGTGTAGCTAGCATTGGGTAAGACAGCAATTCAGGTTGGAGCCTGCTATAGGTCCCCAACCATGTCCCAAGACTCACACTGCACATTCCTAAGCACCCTGAAGAATATTAGGGTCCAACCTAATACTCTCATACTGGGCAACTTCAACTACCCCTACATTAAGTGGGAAAACTACTCATGTAACAATACATTTGCCCAGCGTTTCCTGGAATTCATTAATTACAATGGCCTGGATCAGCTCATTCTTACCCCCCCCACTAGGGGTAGCAACATCCTGGACCTGGTCATTACTAACATGGGCGACTGTTGCTCTTCACCAGTAGTCAACTCCACCCTGGTTAGATCCGACCACAAAATAATCACCTTGGAAATCCACATTCCCCCCCCCTGCAAAGGTAGCCACCATGAAAAACTTCTCCAAAGCTAACTTTGGGCTCATAAAAACAGAGGTGGCTAACTTCAAGGCACCCATGCAAATGGATAATAGCTGCATGACCGCCGAATCATACACCAGTGCACTGTAAGAACACATACACAAATGCATGGATCTCGCCATATCCAATAGAACCAAGATGCTCTCCTCCAAAAAAAGGAAGCCAATTTGGTGGTCCCCTGCCAAAAACAAACTCTACAACAGAAGGAGGAAACTGATGCGGAATAAGGTGAAGTCCCAAGACTGGAAAACCCCCCTTATCAGCCTCAACAAAAAGTTGAGATCCCTCATCAAATCCTCTAAAGCTAGCTATGAAAACAGAATAGCAGCAGATAGTAAAGACAACCACAAGGCCTTCTATAGTTATGTAAAGAATCTCCATGGCAATACCCAGATTTGCTCTTAGCTACTGCACAATAGTACCTCCTATACTGAGCCAATAGATATTGCCAATATACTGGCCAACAGATTCAGTGCCAATTTTATCCCCCCCCCAAGGACCTATCACATTAACAGTAGATTGCCAACCACCCAGTATTACTGCTGGACAGGTTAAAACAGCACTGTCACAGGCCAAGAACACAGCTTTGATGGGACCTGACAATATCCCTGGCTGTGTTCTACATGAACTACAGAGTGAACTGGCTCCTCACCTGTGTGCCCTGTCCAATCACAGCCTCATCTCAGGCATTGTCCCTACCGAAAGGTGCACAGCTACAGTCATTCCTCTCCACAAAGGAAGAGTGACTACAGATCATGGGAACTATCGCCCCATTAGCCTGAAGAGTCTGATATGCAAAGCTATGGAATGCATCATCATGGACCTAATAAACAAGGATAGAGGGACTCTCCAAACTCTGGATCCCACACAGTTTGGTTTTGTGAAGGGTAGATCATGCCTACTCAACTTGGTCGGCTTCTTTGAGTCAGTCACCAGAGCTGTGGATGAAGGCAAGGTGGTTCATACAGCCTACCTTGATCTGGCCAAGGCCTTTGGGACCATTCCCCACTCAGGAATTATAGAAAACTCAGTAGGCATCAACCCCTATATCACGGGTCTATATTATATCCTCGAACGCTTAAAAAAGCGAACGCTGATTGATCGAACTTATTTTCGCGAAACTGCAAAATATCGAAGCAGCAGAAACTCAAATTTTTTCCTAGGGAAAGAATTCGGTTGTCCGTTTCTGTTGCTTCAGTATTTTCAGTGTTATGGTGGAAAGTTACCGGTCGGATTCAGGTAAGTGTGCAATTGTGTGGATGTGAGTGTTAGGTGAGTTAGGGTTAGGGCTCGGGTTAGGTGTGTGTGCAATTGAGTGGACATGAGGGTTAGGGTGGATTTAAGTGAGTTAGGGTTAGAGAGCGAGTGAGGTGAGTGTGCGATAGTGACGGACCTTAGGGTTAGGGTTTGGGTTAAGGTAAGTGGGTAGTTAGTGGTGTGTGCATAGTTTAGTGTAGGGTTAGGTATCAGATTTTAGGTGTATGTATGTGGATTTCTGTTTGTTTGGTGTGCTTGTGTTGTGTGTATGTGTTTTGGATCAGCGATTTTTTTCCCTGGGAAAAAAAATCGCTGATCTGACGGTTCGAGATTGTAAGCTTTCGCTTAAATTAGGTTGATCAATCAGCGTTCGCTTTTTTAAGCGTTCTATGATATAATATAGACTCTATATCACTAGGTGAGTTGCAAACTGGCTCACAGATAGAACCCACAGTGTGAAAGTAGCTGACTCCAAGTCAGACTGCCGACCAGTCACAAGTGGAGTCCCACAGGATTCAGTCCTGGGTCCTCGCCTGTTTGGTATCTACTTCTCCGAAGTCCAGGCCAACACGAAGGGACTCTGGCTGACAAAGTTCACAGATGATTGTAAATTGGGAGCTTGCTCAGTGGCAAAAAGTATATCTCCATCCTCTTTGGGAAAAACCCAGTTCCCATGAATTACCAAATTGATGGTAGTCCACTGAACACAGAAGGTGTTATAAGAGATCTTGGAACACAGGTTTATAGCAGCTTCTCTATTGACCACCACATTGCCACTGCGATCAGAAAGTCCTTCTCTGTGGCACATCTCATTACTAAGGGTTTTGCATCCAGGAAGAAAGAGATCATTGTCTCCCTCTACTCTTCCCTCATTAGGCCAGTCATCAAGCACAATGCCCCATTTTTTATTTATTTATTTATTTTATTTTACATTTGTTGACCAGGATAGTCCGACTGGATGCATGTCCATTTTCAGTGGAGGAACGGGGAGAAAATCTCCAAGGGTAAGCAGATACAGCATTACATAATACCAGCCTTACATATTACAAACAGACTATTTACAGAGATTACATAAGTAAGCAAGTTAAACAAGTTCCACAGGTTAGAGTTAATCCCGAGCGTAAATCAAGATTAAATTAAATTACACAGTAAAATGGTTAACAGATTTTTACACATTCTAGAGAGAGTTAGCCAGGCTTGATACATTGACATAGCCAATTAAGTGACAAATGTTGTTTGAGTCTAGTTTTAAATTGACCTAAGGTGGAAAGTAAGGTAATATCAGCTGGAAGACTGTTCCAGGATCTACTTACAGAGTTTGCAAAGAGAGAATCACCGGCTGTGTTATTAATTTTGCTAGTTTGAATTAGTAGTTTATTAGAGGATCGAAGCGATCTAGGGTTGTTACAGGGGATGATAATATTTTTAAGTGCAGGAGTATTGTCCGGATTATAGAGGATTTTTATAGGCCATAATCAGTTAGTTATACTGAATTAGGCTGGGTAGTTCAAGCCACCCAAGCTGGTTTAGATTGATGCAATGATGTGTCCTAAATGGCAGCCCAGTGGCAAACCTGGCAATGTGGTTGTAGCAAATTGAGAGTTTGTTAAGGACAGTCTTGTTTAAATTCAAGAGTAGAGGGGATGCATACAGAAGGGTTGAAAGAAGGTGAGAGCGAGATATGGCAATTTTAGCTGGAGGGGTTAGGAAGGCTTTTATTCTGTAAAGTGACCCTAGTTTTTTATTCATGGTTTTGATAGTTTGGTTAACATGTAGGTCGAATTTTAGATTATTATCTATGATGACACCTAATAGTTTTGTAGAGGGGTCAGGGGAGATTATTGTGCCATCATTTGAATTTATGGTAAAGGTGAAAGTGGTAGACCTATGTGTTGGTGAAAATAACAGCATTTTAGTTTTTTTGGGATATAGGATCAGATGACGTTCAGAAAGCCAGTTTTCTGTTGTATTAAAGGTGGTCTGGGTAGCTGACAATAACTCTATTGGAGATGTGGCCCAGCAAATCAGAGTAAAGTCATCAGCATATTGGATACAGCTGACTTTTGGGATGACAGTATAAAGGTCATTAATGAAGATGGAGAACAGCAAGGGCCCTAGTATAGAGCCTTGTGGTACTCCAAGGGTGTTACGTAGAAGGTTAGAGAGTTTATTCTGCCAGAGGACAGCCTGCTGTCGACCATTCAGGTAGGATTGAAACCATTGAAGGGCTCTAGTATCTAGACAGAATGTTTGAAGGGTGTGGATTAAGAGTTGGTGATCAACCATATCGAATGCCTTGGAAAGATCCAAGAAGAGGGCTGAGGATATATAATTATTGTTGCGATTATGGTTTATGGTGTTGGTAAAGGCTAGGAGGTCTGAAGTAGTGCCGTGATGAGGACGGAAGCCATGCTGAGTGTCTGCCATAAGGTGATTCTGGATTAGGTGGTACATGAGTTGTCTATGAATACATTTTTCCATAATTTTTGCAAGTGGAGAGAGTATAGCTATTGGCCTATAATTGGAGAATTCAGTAGAGCTGCCACCTTTGTGAAGTGGGATTACATAGGATATTTTCCAGATGGTGGGAATTTTAGCTTCTACTATGGTTCGATTGATTAGTATTGAGACGGGGTAAGCAATAGCATCAGCTGATTTTTGTAGGTACTCGGCAGGGAGTTGATCAGCAGAAAGTGTAGTGGGTTTTAATTTTTTGATCAAGGTATGGGTAAGTGAAGTGGTGACTGGTTGGAAGCTGAATGCGAGTAGGTTTCTAGGGGTGCTACTTTCAGGACCAGGGGAGCTAGGAGGTAGTTGGCTAGCTAGGGCTTGAATTGTCTCAGTAAAGAATTGGTTAAAACTATCAGAAACATCTTCAGAGGTTTTATCAATAGTAGCAGCAGGGATTGGGGTTGAAGTTTGTCCAGGATGTAGTAGATTATTTAAACCTGCCCAAAACTTCTGAGGGTTATTTTGATTTACTGTCTGTAAATTACAGTAGTATTGTTTTTTTGTCTTGTAAAATGGATTTTTTAGTTTCGTTCCTGGATTGCCTGTATTTAATGTGATCTTGGGGGTCTTTAGAAGAACGCCATAAAGCCCATGCTTTGTTTCTAAGGGTAGTTTTGAGTTTAGACTCTTTAGAAAGCCATGGCACAGTTTTTGCCTTTGTTCTCTTTGAATGAACAGGTGCATGCAAATCAAGGATCTCAAGGAATTTGTTGTTAAAGTATGCTACTGCTTCCTCTAAGGGGAGGTGTTTTAGAATAGATCAATTACATGAGTTTAGTTCTTATTGGAATTTGGCAGGGTCAAATTTTATATTGTTTCTAACCTTTCTGAGTAAGGGCTGTTGGGAATTAATGGCTTTGTGCTTAATTACATATGTGAGAAGGTGATCGCTTAGGCCATCAGGGAGGGTACCAGAGGTGTACAGTTGGGGGTGACTATTTATGAGTACCCAGTCAAGTATAATTTCTTTTTGGTTGGGTTTACCTATCCTGGTAGGGGTGGATATGATTTGTGTAAATGCATGCAGGTTAATATGGGCGGTTGGGGATTCTGAGGAACATGTGCCCCAGTCTATGTTAAAGTCACAAGTAGTAGGGTTTCTTGGGGGTAGTGAAATGATAGCCAGTGCAGGATATCTTCAAGTGTAGATATATTGTTACCTGGGGGTATGTACATACAGATGATATTAATGCATTTATTTTTATTAAGTTGCAATTTGGTGGCAAGAATCTCCGGGTTATTAATCTGAGGTGGTTGTATTACATCTATGATGACATTCAACTCAGATTTATAGAGTACAGCTACCCCACCCCCTTCCTCGAAGCACGATCCAGCCTGTGTATGTTGTACCCAGGTGGTAACACTTCATTGTCTGTAGTCTTAGGTTTTAACCAGGTTTCAGATAAACAGAGAATCTCAGGGGAGTGGACATCCAGAAGTGCATGCAATCATGTACCTTTGTTATTAATGCTTCTAATATTGAGATGACAGGCTGGAAGAGAGTTAGTTGGCCTATTAATTGTAGGTTTGTAGCTTAGATTGCAAGTAGAGGGGGTATGTGTATCTGAAGTGGGTGGGCCAGGGTTGGGGTGAATATCACCACCAAGTATTAGGTTAGGTCTATACTTGGTGATGAACTTCAGGAATTTGTTTATTAGTTTGTGGTAGTGTTTGGATCTAGAGCTAATGTGCCTGGGGTTGAGATGTTGATAGACTGAACAAGATGGTGGATAGGACCTGGTACTGTAAGTATGGTTGAAGGTGGGAGGATTTACAGCATGTATCTCACTAGACATCTGCAACAACTGGGGAGGCCGAAAAAAGTACCTCACAAAGAGGATAATAGGCCTTCAACACTTGTCCTATATGGACAGACTCAAAACCTCCAACTATTCTCTGTCTCGTATCGCCTACTTAGAGGCGATTTCTGTTTGACTTACAAAGCCATGTCTGACACAGCCCTGTTAGAAATGCTACATCTGAAGAAATCCTAATCCCTCCGCACCACACGCTCCAGAGACCTCAACCTCATTAGCCCAATCAACAGAACGTGCTGGAGGGACAGGTTCATAACCCAGAGACTGCCCATGCTATGGAATAGACTTCCCATACATGTCAAGCAGAGCACCTCACTGGCCCTCTTCAAGAGAAATCTTGATGAGTGGATGGGAAATAGAGAATTCACCCCGCGGATCACTCCAGTGGCTCTACTCGACAGTGGCACTGGGAACTAAGGTGGGGTGGCACGATGCCAGGGTAATCCTATGGGCTAGGCTTGTAAAGGCTCCAGGGTCATTAGCCTAGTACACACCTATGAACCTATGAGGGGCTGTGTCCCCACACTCCTTTTACTTATATATTCTAACTCCATGGTCACACAAGACTGCACACAACAACATACACATTAAGAGAAAAGCATGCTTCGCAGAACTGTAATCTCACAGTAGAGCTAAAATAATGTTAAAGTATTCCAGGACCTTTTATTTCTGGGAATCAAACTCAGGTGCTATGTTTATGGGGGATCTCTACATCAGGGGGTCTCTGCACTCAAATAGATGTAGATCTGAAGGTTAGTCAATCTACAGGAATCGTGCTTTAGAGTTTAGAGCTGGCACTCAGGTACAGTGAGTACCCTCACTTATGATGAGCAAGTGCTTTACTTGTACAGAAGACCCAATTTTTTGTTTGGCCTTGAGGTCTACTGGATTATGGGAGTTGTCACAGACATTACCTCTGACCTCCACTCTCATTGTGCATGAGCAGCTGGGAGAAAGAAACAGCATGCAATCCACCTTGTTGCACATTGTGTATATATGCGCATGGTTTGGGGCAGTTTTAGGTTAAGAGAACACGGCACAAAAGTGCAGAACAATGCTGTAGGTATATTTTAAACGTTTCCATATAGTCGTGTGTTAAATTAGCGACTTGATGGTAGAGTGAACAACATGGGCAACAAGTAACTGGTAAGCTGGACAGGTTTGTATGAGTGACCTATCAGCTATACTGTGTGTCACCTCTATGAACACTCACAAACAGAATGATTCTTTCACAGGAGAAATGTTACCCTCAGACTTAGTGACCTTTATGCTGCTGTGTAAGCAGTCAGATATAGGATAGATCCTCAGATTGTTAGGAAATCACTTCCAATGAATTCACAACAGAGGTTTTCAAATCGTGAACAAGTCCCTTCAAGTAAATATTAGGGAGAGGTCTGCAAATCGTTAGTAGGTCCTTTCCAGTGAGTGGATAACCCAAAGGACAGGTCCTCCAATCATGAGCAGTTCCCTTCCAAAGAATGTATATGAGAGGTTCTCAAATTATGAAGTCCCTTTCAATGAATGCTCAGAAAAGGTCATCAAGTCATGAACAAGTCCATTCCAGTGAAGGTACAGCAGAGGTAATCAAATCATGAGCTAACACTTTCTAGTAAAGATACCATGAAATGAAATTTGTCTAAATATGAACCAACTCAGATGTAACCTTTCACACCCGAGTTACAGCTGTTTGGTACTAACTCCCAGCTAAGAAATGCGCCTACAGTTTGGTTTTATATGTTCCTTTTTGTAAGACTCCAGAAAATGTCATTTCCTTCTAGCACTTACACTTATGTCTTGACTTTCTCTGCACTTGCACACTACAGTGATAACTTTAGTGCAAATAAATAAGCCCACTGTTCCCATCACATGACTTCTTTGCTGGTCTGACTGTTGAACTGGCCTGAGAAATGGTGTCCTTATTTCACAGTTTGAACATGCCTTTTTTTGTCTGTCATCATGCTGTAACTCTGCATTCTTATAGTTATGTCAGATGAGGACTGGTGACTTTATACTACCTTGTTCCTACACCAAGCATTAATGTATAGGATATCAGTTATCTGCAGAACTGAATATTGTGTGTGCACCTTGGCCTGCAAGACTAACTTACACATACACATTTAAAAACGTGCGCACTGAATTTGCATTCACAAATGAGTAAGATCTTCACATCTTCACATCACGTAAAACACCAACACATTAGTAACACTAATCTGCCAAAGCTGTCCTCCACAGCTGGTCAAGTCATTGAATCAGCTGTCCTGTTACAGTACAAAGTCAGCTGACTGTCTCCCATTTTAACTGAGCTCAGAAGACATTTATAAATAGATGCCGCAGGCTGACAAGTTATCCACTACTCTGTGCCACTCCCCCTGATTTCCCCTGCTAATTTTTCCTAACTGCTTCACTCAGAGCACAATCATTTCATCATGGTACATCAGCAGCAGATAGAGGGTTACAGGCACATAAAAGTCTCCTTTTCTGCACAACATGCTGCCTTAATATGTGGTTTCTGCTCAGCATATTATAACTGGATGACTCCATATAGTGCTCAGTCATGTTATAGGAATGTGCTAGTACTTTATTGATATATACCATAAATTTGCTTTTTTCCCCTCTGGGTTTTATTTAAATTGATCTGCGAAGTGTATGCACACTCACCTCATACCTAATGGATAAATAAATAAGTCATTGAGGAGAAGGGAGTGTGGGATACACACTAACACACCTCCTGTGGAATAAATTATTGAAAATGAGAAGGTGCACAACATTACGTAACCCTTCTCACATTGAGAAATCATTAGGAACAGAAGACAATAATGCACATTAAGCTAATGTATTTCACACACAGGACACCACAGGGTAATGGGAGAGTGCATTTTTTAAATTGACGCACTATTCATGGATGGACCTGATGAGGACTGGTGAACAAACATAGTGATTCATATGCTTTGGGGGAAACACAGAGATGTGGGAGACTGCATGTGGAACTGATGTGCTAATCATGGAAGAAATTACCAGAGTGGGTGGATGAACAGGCCATGCCTGCCATGAATGGACCCACCTGGAATGCAAGGGTGCAGATTCAGCCAACATACCCACCCCTGGGGGGAGCCACAAGACACAAGAAGGTGTACATTAGGGTAACACGCATCTCATGGAAGAAAGCTTGGAAAAGGCGAGGGTGCAAAGTAAGCTGACATACCTCACATGGAAGAATCCATTGAGGATGGAATGATGCCCATTTAGCTGACACACCTCCCATAGAAGAATGCACCGGGGTTAGGAGGGTATACACTATGCTGACACCTGTTCCATGGAAGAACCCACTGGGGAGAGGATGTGAAAATGCACATTAATCTGCAATGCATTTTGTGGAAAAAACAGCTGAGTAAAGCACCAAAAGTTCACATCAGGCTTCCACATCTTCAAAATATATTTATGTGTAGAATGTAGAAATGGTATCTGTAGGTGACCTGTAGTACGATCTTTATCCACCTTGTAGCTCTGTCAGCTGTTTGATCTGCAGGTAAACTATCCCTACTGCACTCTTGTTCTTACAGTCAGATATCTTCCTACAGTCTAATATTGAAAATTGGAAACAATGCCCTGTTGGTTAGTTAGGAAGTAATGACACCCCTGCACACCCAAGAAGAATATGACAGGAAAAGTTATTCATACAAAAGACCATGCAGACCTAACAGACACAAGATGGCTTTCAGGGAGGCCACAGTAACATCAATTTATACTTTCAGAAACAGAACCTTTTCAGTTATAGAAGAGGGGTAGCTAACAGGAGGAACTTTCCATAGATCAGTATAGAGCCTTTGAAAATGTAGACCCTCCATTCTCCTTCATAAATGAATCCTTCTAGGATTTAGCTGTAAGACTTCACTCTAGTTTAGGAGTTACCTCGCTGACAGGCACTCCCCAAACTGACTGCTACTCCTTTTCTGTTGGAGTCACTCAAGGGTCAGTTTCTGGGTCTGTCTTACTCTCTTTCTCTCTTTTTATCAATGACATTTCCACTTGTCTCCCTTTGGGTGAAATAACACTTTATGCAGGTGACATCATCCCATACAGAACCAGACCTTCCTCCTCTTCAGTTCAATCTGCCCTTCAAAATGACTTCACATCCATCCCCACATGACTTACCCAAAGTAAACTTACTCTTAATGTCAATAAAACTACCACAAGGCTGTCTGTCCCCCAACAGAAATTTAAATTTGCTCACCCCCCTCCCATTAATCCTCAATAACCATCCAAAAAGCATAACTGAACACTATAAGTATCTTGGCCTAAAATGAGATAAAATGCTATCTTTACGAAGCCACATTAACAAAGTGGTTGCAAATGTTATTACCTAACTGAAATGTTCCTGCACTATTTCAAATCACCTGATGAAAGAAGCCGAAGGAAAAGAACATGTTCATCTTAAACCTAGAATATGCCCCACCAATTACTACCCTACACTCCGTGTATAAACACTTCTAAAATGCAAGCAGCAATTAAGGCCATTTGTAGATTCACTTGTCTTTCCCCTAGCTTCAATATCACTGTATTAACCCGCAAGATGCAAACTTGCTTCAAGTTCATACATTCATAGGTTCATAGGTGTTTACTAGGCTAACGACCACAAGGGCCTTTTTAAGCCTTGCCATGCATCCCAAATTTCTGACAAGTACTGATACCCTTGATAATTGTAAGCAGGGGCCTGGGAGATGAACCATTTACAGGTTACCTGTTTGCATCAAAGACATAGGTAACAAACCAAGGATGAATTTTTGGTTTCCCATCCAATTGTCCAAGTTGCACTTGAATTGGATTAGGGAGGAACTCTGCTTCACATGAATGGGGAGCGTGTTCCATAGACGGGATAGTTTCTGGGATACATACCTATCTCCCCAGCCGGTCCTATTTATATCACAGGCAAGGTTTATGTCTTTAGAATGGGTAATTCTGGCACTGTTTGTTTTGTGTATATGCAGGAGGTCCATCAGAGTGGGGTATGACAATGCCCTGTATGCCAGGCATAGATCTCCCCTCAAAAAACCCTGTAGGAGACAGAATACAGGGATAGGGCCATGAGGTGATCTGCATAGGGTATATTACTTACACCCTGTATTCTTTTAGTGAGGAACCTCTGTGGACATTCCAGTTGTTGGATATGCCTGGTTAGGTACATACCAAAGGGGGCATTGTACTCAATTGATAGGTCTGATAGATGATTAATACAGTGGAACAATGACTTCCTTGGACTTAGATGCCATACTTTTGTTTATAAGTTGCCAACATAGAATGATTTCCTCACCACTGTAGACACATGATGATCAAAGGCTAGATTACTATCTGTGTGTCCCTAAATCTCTGAACTCTAAGGGGTGTGGTATCAATAAGATAGTTACCAGGGATGGATGACTTCCTGAAGGATACTATTATGCATTTCTTGGCATTTAGTTTTAGTCCATGACTCTGACACCAGTTGTTTGCCTGTGGCAGCCCCTCCTGGAGAACATTTGTGTCAGTGTGAGATTCAATGACAGCTCCTAATTTGCAATCATCTGCAAATTTAGTCAGCCAGAGACCACTGACATCGGCGTTGACTTCTGAGAAGTAAATGCCAAAAAGGAGCAGCCCAAGGACTGATCCCTGAGGGACTCCACTTGTGACTGGCCTCTTTGTAGAGGTGGACACCCCAGTTCTAACTTCCTGGGTCCTGTCTGTGAGCCAGTTGGCTATCCACTGGGTGACAAACTGGTTTTTACCTAATCTCTTGAGTTTATCAACAATGCCAGAATGGGGTATTGTGTCAAATGCCTTGGCCAGGTCAAGGTAGGCAGTGTGAATGATTTTGCCCTCATCCATTGCTTTGGTTACCTTCTCAAAGAAGACCACCAGGTTGAGTACACATGATCTGTCCTTGACAAAACCAAACTGGGTTGGGTCCAGTGTCTGGAGGTTTACTATGTCTCTGTTGATCATCTCCATGATAATTCTTTCCATGCCTTTACATATAAGACTAGAGAGACTTATGGGTCTGTAGATGGCCCACAATTGTGCAGAGGGATGACTGTTGCCTTTCTCCATTCATGAAGCACGAAGCTTGTTTGGAGGCTACAGTTAAATAGTAATTTTAGGGACCCTGATAGGTCATTTGTCATGCTATTCAGAAGGCATCCTGGGATATTGTCTGGGCCCATTGAGGCAGTGTGCTTGGTCTTTAAGAGAGCATTAAGGACCCATTTCCTAGTGATAGTAGAGGGAGTTATATTTTATGATATTTCCTGAGGGAAGGTTGAGGGGGGAGTGAGGAGAGGAGTAAAGTCTGAGCTGAATTTATCAGCTGGGAGGTTTGCTATATCTTCTGGCTCAGTATAGGTGGCTCCATTTGCAATGAACTCTGCACACAAACTGTGTATTGCCGTTGAGGTTGCAGACATAGCTAAAGAATGCTTTGTGGTTGTCCATGGCCTGGGAGGCCAAACTTACCTCAAATTTGGCTTTGGCAGACTTTATTTGTGCTCCGAGTTGTTTTTTTTTAGTTTAATGAGAGTACTTTTATCCTGCTGGGTGCTGCACCTCCTAATTTTTGCCATGATTTTCTTTCTCCTGTTATACATCTGACTAATATTGTGATTCCATAAGTGTGGCTTGTTTTTTGAGTTAGTTCTGTACTTCTTCCTGGTGGGAACAGCTGCCTCTATGCAGCTATTAACATGCTTGTATAGGGGTTTTGGGAACAGTTCTGCATAGGTACAAGTGTCCTCAGGGTTTATAGGGACTTGAAATTTTGCCAGGTTCTCACTTAATAGCAGGAGGTTAGCCTTAGAATAGTTCCTGAATATCCCCGGTTTAGCTGGGGGGGGGGGGGGCAGGTTTTATTTTTACTTCAAAGGAGACCATTTTGTAGTCTGACCTTGCCAGGGAAGTCATCACAGTAGGTGGTGTGCAGCAGTCTCCCATATTAGTGAGGACCAGATCCAGTATGGTTGCACTCCTGGTCGGTGTATTGACTATCTGGTCTAGGGAGTTTGTGTTTACAAAATCCAGGAATCTCTGTGCATGCACATTTGATGTTGTATAGAATTCCCAGTTAATAGTGGGGTAATTAAAGTCACCCATGAATATGGTATTGGGTTGGATGGTTAGTGTTTCTAATACATTTAAATACATGGTATGGGTTTTCTGGGTCATAGTGGGGGACCTATAGCTTGCAAGGAAGTGGTATTGGATTTTACCTATTGTGATTTGAACATGGAGCAGTTCAAGTGCATTCTCCTGTTTGACCAGCCTTGAAGTACATTTATTTTTGATGTAAATAGAGACATCTCCACCTTTAGTCCCTGCCTGTGAAATAACTGTCTAAATGTGTGGAAGGCATTATAACCCTGCACTGTTGGTGTGCTGTCCATGGGTTTAAACCACATCTCAGAGACCGCACAGACATCAGCACTCTCTAGGGTAAAGAGAGCTTCCAGGGAGTGGATTTTTTATTTCAGCTCCTAGCATTGAGCAGTCACAGCTCATTCCACATTCCTTCTTTCCACCATTACTTTTAAAATACTGAACAGTGCTTTTCCCATTCCTAAGAAGTAGACTCCAAATAAAATCCTCCACCAACTCTTTCCAAAGCCTGCACGGCAACATTCACTAGTTTGCTCCTCTTTTGGCCTTGCCAAAGGTGAAAAGTCCTTCAGCAAAATTATCCCCGTAAACTCACTGTAGCCGGGTGACACCTCCAGGACTGATGCTTCTGAGCATCATATATTGCTTGTTCATATTTGCATTAATAATTCCCAAACCATGCTACATGCAAAGTATTAAAAGATTTCATCTTAAAGCTTACATAATGGCAAACACAACTCTTGATATTTGACCACTGTCTGGTGCAGGTCAAAATAAATTAGTTGTTGTTCATTTAATATTGATTTTATATTGTCATAAATTTTAAGTTTTTATAACTTTCTTGGCAAATAAGTAGCAGAGACAGAACTGCTTAGCCTCGGACTAAAGTTCTCAGCTGGATAAGAAATGCTGCTGACAGTGTGTGTGTAAGTTATTTATAAAATATTGCAAATTTTATAGTTACGGTGTTTACTGCAACTTACAAAACCCAGTTTAAGACCTAAAGAATACAACCCCTGTAAAAATAGTTTGTGCTGAAGAGTTTGCCATTTACACTTCTTTAGTGACCCCTGTGGCTCCAGAGATATGTACATTTGTTTTAAATCTGAGGACATAATGTGATTCTATCAAAAAGTTTAGGCACCACTCATTGGAATCATCATCCAGCATAACTCTTGCAACTTACCAAATACTCACAGTGCATGAAAAAACTAAAAGTATGCCTAAAAGTCGCATACGAGTACAGTCTTCCTCCATCTTGTTCCTATATTTACACATAAGCCATAAATCCTAAATATTCTTATCAGATTATGCAGGGATTTCCCTTGTAAACATGCACATTTAAGTTATAGTTTTTTATCATAATTAATTAGAATGATATTCCAACTTTTATATATACATTACAGCATTTGATGAGTCAAGTGCTGCAACATATGTTCCCCATCATGACATTTTAGGCCAATTAAAACAGGATTTATAATTTTTTATTAACTCATGGCCCAAATAAGTTCAGTCTTTCCTTCAGTGATGTTATCTTGGGGTACTGCGTAGTGCATCCATAGACATTAAGGGGCACCTTTGCACATGTGCAGTGGTGCACCCTTTAAAGTGTATAAATGTAAGTAGCGTTTTTCCTTCTCTGATGTCACTGAGATTCAGGTTCTTTGTCTTTACTCAGTGACATGAGCACATAGAAGATGCAGATTTTCTTTTCTAAGGAGAAGCTGAAAATGTTATCTGATGGGCAAAAGCACTATTTGGCAGTCTATGCACTGCATACCATGGTAGAAATATAAGTTTGAAACTGCCAGAAATTCATGTTAATGACTGTACCAACTCCACTAATCACCAGTTCTTCCTTTGTTTTAAATTATTTTTTCATAAAAAATAACTTCTACTCTGTCTTTGACTCTCAGGTCATACTCGTCTTTCATTTCCTGACTTAAATTTTTCTCCTGCATGAATTTTTCTGTACAGGCATTGGTGCATATACATGAATCTTTGGCACTTTAAATGTTTTTAATTTGTTGGTTAATAGAAAATGTTAGCCTTGCAAAGGCCGTATACCCTAATTTTGCATACTTGCGTAATGTTTGCAATATCATACGTGAATATTTTGCCTGCACTTTTGTGTCTCGTGTACAAATGTTGAGGCTAAATAGGATTCAAGGAGCTGCCCACCCACCCAGTGAACAAAGAATAAATAAAATAGTGAATTATAAATATTATAGACTATACTAAAATTAATAATCTCTTAACCAAATTAGAAACCACCTATAACAAGATAGCCAGATGTGCAGACAATAATAACTACAAATCCCATCACTGTATATCCCTGAAAAGCTTATGGTGGCCTGAGGTCCCCCACATGGTTCAAATATCACAACTACAATTTGCACACAGCATCCCTCTTAAATGGCCCAGACTCCTGCCCTACCCTTACATCCATAATTACACACTACACTCCCAATTGTGACCTCAGAAGCACAAAACAAAACCTTCTGCAGGTGACCAAGCCAAACAAAAATATTGGAAAAATACTTTACAGCCATTCACTTGTGTACTCATGGAACAAACTTCCATTGTCCTTCCTTCCACTACAGAAAGTGGCAAATTCAGAAAGCAACTAAAAATTCATTTCCAACATGCATGGAGCTGTACTTGTCAGGAAATTACTTACTGAATTTTTCTTGTTCTCTCAATTAACATATCTGCCTGGTATCTACCTAAACTGTCTAAATAAATTACTCTCTCTCTCTGCAGTTAGTATCTATGCTATTAAATGCATCTTTGTTGTACTATGTCATGATGTTACTCTGAATTTTTTTTCATTCTAGGCATTGCTACATTCCTTGTAAGTAACTCAGTGCTAACCACATTTCTCAAACATATTATTACTGCATTCTAAAAATACTGTACCCTTGCCTTGTTTATATTCATATTGTATATCTCTCTCTGTTTTTGTACTGTTAAGTATCTTACAACTTGGATTGTTAGTTTTTTTTTTTTTTTTTTAATTACTTTCCTGGAGCCTTTTTCCTCAGATCTCCACTGAAAAAGGGCTCTCTGGGCCCAGTCGGAGTAACCCAGTTAACAAATATAAAAATAAAATAAATAAATAAAATTAATGGTGTTTAAATGATAATTATAAGTTTTAGTTTGGAAAAATCTTTTATTTGATTAATTGGTTATTTGTATTTAATTTTTTATAGTTATATGGATTCCCTGAGAAATCTGCTAATTTATGAAGGAATTTATATAAAAATTCTAAAGCATAAAGTCAACTTGTACCCTTTCTGTTTTATGGTTTTAAAATAAATAAAAAGGAACAAAACAATGTTGTTCCCTGTCTCCACTATTACTTGCACTGGTAAGAGAATCCTTTGTGCTTTATATTAGAACTAATAGCAATATTGAAGGTTTTAATGTTAATTAATTATATCACTCTAAAATACAAATATTTTTTGATGATATTCTACTGACAATTGGAGAGATAATTCATTCAAGAGATTCACAATTCAGTTATTTTTTTCAGAAGATTTCTAAAATTAAATGTAATAACAATAAGACAGACATTTTGTTACTTAAAATATAGATAAGGAATGTTTAAATTGTTTTAAATCTAGTATCAGATACATTTTATATTAAATATCTATGGATACATATTTAGACAATCTAGATATTATTCTCTGAAATAACTTTAGTAACTTAGTTGGTGACCTTCAAAAATATAAATATTGTGAGAGATTAACTGGTGTGCTTTTCTCTCTTCAGCTCACTTTTGTTTTAATTCCTCATATAAGGACTTGGGGTTGAGTGCTTCCATTTTGTTCTTCCTCTTGAGTCCTTCTAATGGCTGGGAGAAGTTGGTATAAAGTGGAATCATTTTCTTTTAGTTAATTTTGTAGTGTTGGGAGTGTGTGCTGTAATTAACCAACCAGTGAAGAGATGAGCATTTATTAGAGCAGTCGGTCAAGTAGAAGCAAGAAAAGCAGGCACATTCTTGCATCGTGTGGGTAGTTTTTAAATTTTATTTATATTTGTTTATTTATTTACATTACATTTATAAGAATTTTTGGAAGAAATGGATAAGTATTGTTTTTTGGATTTATTATTATTATTTTTTATTTAAATGTATTCAATGCTTAATGTGTGATACAAAGACTGAAGGATACAATTTGTAAAGTAGAACGTCTAGGAAATGTGTTATTCCCCATGTGAAAGACCTTAGTATATATTTTAAAATGAACCAGGGATACAAATGGAGACTGAAAAACAAAATGAGCATACTTATGCTAAGGTAAGGATGGTTAAACATAGGGAGATACAAACAAATCTCACTTTTGATGATTTTAGGATAATTACTAGTACCATTGAGAAAGTGCATTGCAACAATATTTGAGAGTGTAAATTTTGCAAATGATGCAAATTTTATCTTTACTACTCAGGATGATGTGGGGGTGAGTATATAGAATGTCAGGTATATTGTGAGTGAGATGGAAGTGGACAATGTAAGTTTCATTTGAGATAATAATTTAAATGGAGAAATTGAATTGTTGAAAGACATTGAAAAGAGTAACGGTCATGTGGTAGGTCAAAACGAGTTTTAGAGTTAGTTGTTGGTGAAGTTGTAGAGAATGATCGACATGAAGTGTTAACAATGAGAAGGAGAAAAGATTTAGGTGGTAGTTATATGACCACTACAGAAAATGTAAATGGTCTAATGTGTGATGGAGTATCTAACAGACAACTCTTAGTAACTGCTGATTCTGAGACTAAAGGGTTAGGCACATATTGTAACTTGTGATGGATTATCTAACGGACAACTCTTAGTAACTGGTGATTCTGTGACTAAAGGGTTAGGCACATATTCTAACTTGTGATGGATTATCTAACAGACAACTCTTAGTAACTGCTGATTCTGTGACTAAAGGGTTAGGCACATATTCTAACTTGTGATGGATTATCTAACAGACAACTCTTAATAACTGGTGATTCTGTGACTAAAGGGTTAGGCACATATTGCTAAATACGCATAAAGTTTGAATCGCTGTCTCATCTTTACCTGGTTGTACTATTAGGGATATATGGTGTTCAATAGAAAATATTTTTTGTAAAAAGAAATCATATGATGATACAATTATTATGGGATGGGTGGGGTTAATGGTGCTGGTAGAACACATCTTGATTTGTTTAAAGGTTTTGTACAAGCAATTATTGACTTAAGTAAAAAGTGAGAACTTGATCTTGCTTTTTTGTGATGTTATACCAGTGTTTAAGTTTAAACGTGTCTTTGTTAAGGTTACTAAGGAGTTTACAAATATGATCAGGAAAACATTTCTTTTTCTTTGGTGAATTGTTTTACATTATAGAAAGTTTGGTTGGATAGAGAATATTATATTGTAAGAGACATGTTTCACTTAAGCTATATTGGGAACAGGATTGTTGTAAAGAAAATGCTTGAATAGTTAGAAAAAAAAATGTTTTTAGGCAGTTTATCAAAATAACTTATGTAAGTAAGAGAAAATGGATTTATAAATTCACTTTTTTATGTTTGAAGTTTAAATAATAAAATAACCTGGAAGTAAGAGCAAAATGTGATTTGTTAGATGTTATACCTGGGAGTGAACATGGTATTTTGATATATGTGGTCCTTTAAGTATGCCATGTTATAACGGATAACATAAGTTTAGGAAGGAAAAAAGAGGTGGTGTCTCTCTCGATTTATGTTAATGATGAATTTTCTTTGTCTTTGTTCTATAGTTCAGATTTGTTTGATGTTATTGTAGTTGGAATGGCCAGGGAAGGGAGGACTGCTAATATTTGTTTGGTTTATAGGCCTCCGAAACTAAATGGTGAAGCTCCATCAGGCTTCGTGGAGGTTCTTTCTACTTATTTTCTAGAGTGAATTGATATTATTACTGGAGATTTTAATTGAATTGATATTATTACTGGAGATTTTAATAGCCCTTATGTTAAATGGGTGCATTAACCACTTTCTAGAAGTGTTATGGGTAAGTTGGTTAATACTAGTTTTGAGCATGGATATACACAATTGGTGAAAGAACCAACTCAAAAGGCAAATATCCTGGATGTTGTATGGCTTAAGAATGATGAAGATAATTATTGATGATCAATAGAGGATGAATTGGATATATCTGATCACATGGGTGTGAAAAAGTACCATGTTAGTGTTTTGGACTGCATTTTAAAAGATGGAAAAACAGTGAGGAAGGCCTTTTACAGGGCAGGTTATGAGCTTATATATTATAACGTAATGGCCTGGTATTGTGAGCTGTCTGTGTGAAAACAGAATGTTATAGAGGCATGGAAAAGGCTTTATAGTTTTTTTTAATATGCATGGAGTAAGACAGACAGGCATCTTGTCTCATGGTGAAACAGGGAAGTAGATAAGGTATATAACAGACGTGTAATTTTTGGAAGAAATATAAAAAAGGTACCCAGTAGGGAAAATAAGGTAAGAGCAAGAAAAGCTAGATTTATTTTAGAAACGTTTTCAGAAAATATAGGTACAAATATGAAATTAATCTGTCCTGTCATGTTTTTAAGAAGGCATTTTATAGGTATTTGAGGTCTTATGGTAGTGCTTAATAGGCTATGAATAATTTAGTGGTAAACGGGGATCAGTTAAGTGATCCTAAGAATTTGCTTGAAGTTCTGTTGGATAAAATGATTTTCTCTGGTTCAGTGGGGAATTTAGTTATTGGTAAAGAATGGCTATCTGTTAATGAGCACCCGACCTTGGTGATGGATCAAGTTAAGAAAGCTTGTAAAATGATAAAACTTGAATTCTGCTGCTAGAAATGATGGATATATGATATAAAATACAAACTTCAGACTCTCCACGTTGACAAAGTAAAATATAAAGGTTTATTCAAGACTGTGGTAAGCGCTTTCGCGTATCTCCTAATACGCTTCCTCAGACCATATACAGCATAATAAATTCAGAGATTATACAGTGAAGGCAAACTCATCATTCAATAAATTAATCAATTCATTGTGCAATTATACAATTGACATTTGTGCTCATTTAAAGATACATAGTGATTGTAAAAACAAGTTTAGAGCTACTAATGATAAAGATTAAACAAAACGCTAAAAAGCAACATATCTAAGCTAACTATTTATGCATTAATATTCTAAAATCATTAATAAAGCTTATAATTCATTGTTTAAAGCAAACTATACTTAATTTAGCATGTCTCATATACAAAATTCTAAAAGCAACAAAATTTGACATAAAAATTGTAATAAAATGATGTAATATATGTTAATCCAGGTTCATAATTCTCAGATAGAAAATATATGACTACTAAAATTGATTCTATTTAATTAATGCAAGATATGTAAATATGAAAGTATAATTAATAGATTTATTAAAATGTGTAATATATATAACAATACCAAATTTCATAAGTATAGAAATAAAAATATATCTTATATGTATATATATGAACAAAAATGCATTAAAAACCTAGGTTTAAATAAGCATTAGCTGCATATGTACAGAGAGTTATCTAATGTATATGAGTCTATATGAAATTAATTCATATTGTTATAAATCTAAAAAACTAGACATATTCAACTAAAGAACATAGTTGACCTTATAAAACTGACTGTTCTTTGTAAGAGCTCATTAAAAATAGTTGACTAAATGCGCATGTTCATAAAATTTATATTTTATAGAATATTATTAGACCCTGGCGGACTAATATTATAAAAACAACAACCATAGGTACCTATCTACGTGTATTGAGGAATGACCTTATAGTAACATAGTTATTTAAACCAGGAGAATAATGACCTTTTAATCTGAGGATCCATTTCAATTCCTTTAGTTCTAATAGATTTATATAGTCACCCCCTCTGGCATTACGTATCTGTAAAACTCTAAACACAAAGGAATGTGTTGGATTAACTAAAATGTGCTTCGCAAGGGCATTTAATTCATTTTTGTTTTTAATATCATATTGATGATTGTAAATTCTGTTTTTTAATTTCCTTTTAGTAAGGCCTATGTAAAAGGCTGAGCAATGTTCACAGGTAGCTAAATATATCAAGCCAGAGGAATCACAGGTAGCTCTAAATCTTGATTTGAATACAAATGGTAACACTGGATGTGCAAAGTCCTGTACCTTGGTAACATATTTGCAGTAATTACAGTGTTTGCAGGGGTAAGCACCAAATGGATGCCTTGGTCCTAACAAAACTTTATTGCTTGAACATGTTCTATCACATAGTAGGCTTTTCAAGTTTTTGTTGTTTCTATATATTACGTAAGGATTTTTACCTACCAACTTTGATGTATACTCATCTGTCAATAACACTTTCCAATTGTTGGTCAGTATTTTCTTAATGCTTTGAAAATCATTGGTGTAAGTTGTTATAAATGCTACCCTTTCATTCTTGCTGTTGACATCTTTTTTATAAAAAATAGGGTAAAGGGCTATTGTGTTTTACCTCTGTAGTTGGTATTTTATCTTTTTTCAGAACTTCGTTCATGACTTTCGCTACTAGATCATATTCACAACCTCTGTCTAAAAACATCTTTATCATGTTGTCTGCCTCACTTGATAGATCTTGCTTATCTGTGCAAATTTTACTCAATCTAATGAATTGGCTCTTTACGATGCCTTTAAAAATATGATGTGGGTGCATACTATCATACTTTAAAATTGTATTTTTCCAACACTTTTTCTTATACAATGTGGACGTCAGTCTACCTTCTCTAATGTCTAAGCTGACGTCCAAAAAATTCACAATGTCATATGATGCTTCAACTGTAAATTTGAGGAAGTTGGTTGTGGTCTCCAAGTATTCTTTAAACAAAAGGAATTCTCCAAGTGAGCCATCCCATACAATTAAAATGTCATCAACAAAATGTTTATAGACCAAAATCTTAGTGAATAAAGGGTGCTGAAAAACGTGTTCTTTTTCCCATTGATACATAACTAAGTTCACATTAACCACTTTCTAGAAGTGTTATGGGTAAGTTGGTTAATACTAGTTTTGACATGGATATACACAATTGGTGAAAGAACCAACTCAAAAGGCAAATATCCTGGATGTTGTATGGCTTAAGAATGATGAAGATAATTATTGATGATCAATAGAGGATGAATTGGATATATCTGATCACATGGGTGTGACAAAGTACCATGTTAGTATTTTGGACTGTATTTTAAAAGATGGAAAAACAGTGAGGAAGGCCTTTTACAGGGCAGATTATGAGCTTATATATTATAACGTAATGGCCTGGTATTGTGAGCTGTCTGTGTGAAGATAGAATGTTATAGAGGCATGGAAAAGGCTTTATAGTTTTTTTTAATATGCATGGAGTAAGACAGACAGGCATCTTGTCTCATGGTGAAACAGGGAAGTAGATAAGGTATATAACAGACGTGTAATTTTTGGAAGAAATATAAAAAAGGTACCCAGTAGGGAAAATAAGGTAAGAGCAAGAAAAGCTAGATTTATTTTAGAAACGTTTTCAGAAAATATAGGTACAAATATGAAATTAATCTGTCCTGTCATGTTTTTAAGAAGGCATTTTATAGGTATTTGAGGTCTTATGGTAGTGCTTAATAGGCTATGAATAATTTAGTGGTAAACGGGGATCAGTTAAGTGATCCTAAGAATTTGCTTGAAGTTCTGTTGGATAAAATGATTTTCTCTGGTTCGGTGGGGAATTTAGTTATTGGTAAAGAATGTCTATCTGTTAATGAGCACCCAACCTTGGTGATGGATCAAGTTAAGAAAGCTTGTAAAATGATAAAACTTGAATTCTGCTGCTAGAAATGATGGAATTAATGGACATTTTTGTCAAAAATATATGTGAACATTGCCTAATGTTTATTATATTTCTTTCAAATATCACTTTGTAATGGTTACATTCCGGAAGCTATGTTACACCTGTGCCTAAAGGAGGGGATCATATGGATGTTGGAAATTACAGGCCTGTTAGTCTAACATGTATTCTGGGAGAGTATTTTGAGTAAATTATACCTGATTATCTCCTTGAACACTTGAATCACACCATGGACACCTCCCAGTATGCGTGTCATGCATAGGTTAATCATGTTTAACAAATTTATTGCCTTTCTATCAAAATATTTGTGAACACTTGATACTGATGTTATTTTTTGGATTTGTATGAGACTTTTGATACTATCCAGCATTTGAGGATTTTGATGTTATTATAGGAATATAAGGTGAATGGTTTTTGTGATTAGATGGGTTGCAAATTGGTTAGAAAACAGGTACTTTGGTAGTCTATTGACCAGGTTTTTGTGTATATTTGTGTATTATCTTGTTTTTCAGTTGGTTATCATTGTTAGAAAGCAGGATTTGTCATGTAAAGATAGGAGATACTACATCAGAGGAGAAAGTGATTGATTGCGGGGTTCCTCAAGCACCAGTTCTTGGTCCTATTTTGTTTAGCATTTTTGTGTCTAGTTTCCCTTTGACAGATACTACATGGGTTTGCTAATATATGTATGCTACCAAGGTTGGTTCAATGGTTACCTCAGTTAATGATCAGTATTATTTTCAGGCATTCATAGATAGATTTGATAATTGTGCAAAAGAGAATGTTATGGAGTTTAATGTCAGAAAAACAAAGATTATGCATTTTAGCATTAATAATTCTAGTTATCCTTGTGCTATGAAAGGCATAATCTTGGAGGAAGTTATTGTTATTAAAGTTCTGGGCATTAACATTGATGGCAGTTTTTATTTTGGAACCAATGTATAGGGTATTATCAGGTGATGTTACTATGAATTGGGTAACATTCTTAGAACACTTTCTTCTAGAGAGGCAAAGGTACTGTTGACAGTTTATAAAATAATCATCCCATTGTTGAGTACGGAGCTGTAGTTTGCTCATATAGTAACCTAAATATGAGGAAACGTGAGAGAATACAAAGATTTTTTTACTTGACAAATTAACTCCCTCCCTCCAGTACAGCTGTTTTGAGTGTGTACCTTTAGCTCCCAGTGGATGAGACTTGAACCATTAAAAATGAGGTTATCACCTTACAGTGTTAACAAATATTCATTGGCAGAGGTGAAATATCAATACAGTTGTGTTTGCCATCATGTACACTTCAAAATAAAATATTCTGATACCTTGTATATAGCATGGTTTTGTAATTATTAATGCAAATATGAGCAAGCAATATTTGACACCTAGCACTGCAGTACAGGTAACTGCAGAAATGCCTGGAGGCCCACTCGGCTGAAATGAGTTAAGAATCTGAAAAGGCAGGATTATGTTAGTACATTGGAGGCATTGTCCCTTTATTCAGTGAATTAGGTTTATTAGAGGAGTCTTGATAATGGTACATAAATGTATGTATGATGATTCGTATGCAGTAGGAGTTGGTATTAACAAAGCTGAACATTTAATGAATACAAGAAATAATAATTTGTTGCTTGATGTTGTACCTCATAAGACTAACTTCTTTGGGAATTCTTTTCATATACAGGCTGGTAGGTTATGGAATATGTTGCCTATAACTGAGGATGGAAAGCCTATTTTCTCAGTTTAAAAATCTCCTGTATAAATGGATTGGGAATAAGGTTTATGACTGTGGATTCTTTGGTTGCAGACTTTTTGAAGGTCTTTTCAGGCTGTGAGTTTGATATGTGACATTTGACAAATAAATGGAATAGCACATGTTTTATTTGAAAATAGACTTGATAAACTTATATTACTACCTAAACTATTATATGGTATTCATTCAGCAGCTTTAATCCCTGATAAACATTAAAGAAAATAATTGATACGTTTTTATTGTATGCACCAAGACACAGAACAGCATATGCAAATCATTTTAGAACTTGGAATAAGGGAGGAACTGGATTTCCTAATATCGAATTTTATACTCTAATGTCAATTTTAAAACATTCCTGCACTGGATTGGCAACCATTTTGAAACTCCATGGAAATTAACGGATGTTGGAATATGTGATAATTCACCTTTAAAAACATTTTTTCCTATTTAGATGTTATAAGAAATAAAATGTTATGAATTATATGATAGTTATGAAATGGTTCTTCTCTCAGATTAACTAATTCAATTTGTATTAATAAACTGTTAAAAACATGGGTCATGGGACCCCTCAAATTATCCATGATATGATCCCAGTTATTCTCATTAAGGGTGATATATAATTATTGACCATGGGATGGGTTAGACCAATCTAACTCAAAAGAATGTGATAGGGAAATTCAAGCACAGAAAGGGAAGTTGGCTAGATTTAAAATGGCTTGCAACGGCACCTAGCCTAGAACTATAAAACATTTAGGAATTATATTTATAAACAGTCTAATATAAAAGTAGTTATCTAGTATCTTTAAGAGCTTTTCAATAAATTGATGGAATTATAACAGAACAGTTTCATATTTTGGCCCGATTGTTTAAATGACTCAGATATCATAAAAACAGATGGGATAAATACAATCTACAATATGTAAACTGTATTTTAATCAATAGTATAAGATTAAAAGTGGAAGAAAAGACAAATTTAGCAATGAAAAAAAAGAACAACTTACCCCCAAACATTGAAATGTCTTTCTTTAAGTATTAGTGGTCAATGAGATATAGACGTTTCTTTGTCTTGATTATATAAATCACTTTTAGAACTATAAACAAATATAAATCGCAGATAGTGGAACTACTTTTATCAATTCGGGTTAAAAGAAGTAGATAATGATAGCAGCAAAGACTTCATCTTGGAATCTACAATCCTACAACGGCTTTCTATCACAAATTCAACGTTAAGAACGCCGAGTACCGGAAGGCAGAACTTGGTAGTTCAAAAGTTGAGAATGTCGAAGCCACGGAAACCCGAATTCTTTCCCAGGGAAAGAATTCAGTTGGCTGTTTCTGCGGCTTTGGCATTTTCGGACCGGGTCAAGGTAAGTGTACGAATGGGTAGTGATGGAATTTAGGGTTAGGACACGGGTCAGGTAAGTGTGCGATAGTGATGGATTTTAGGGTTAGGGCGCGGGTCAGGTAAGTGTGCGATAGTGATGGACTTTAGGGTTAGGGCGTGGGTGAGGTAAGTGTGCGATAGTGATGGACTTTAGGGTTAGGGCGTGGGTCAGGTAAGTGTGCGATAGTGATGGACTTTAGGGTTAGGGTGCGGGTGAGGTAAGTGTGCGATAGTGACGGACTTTAGGGTTTAGGGTTAGGGCACGGATCAGATAAGTGTGCGATAGTGACGGACATTAGGGTTAGGGCGAGGGTCAGGTAAGTGTGCAATAGTGACGGACTTTAGGGTTAGGGTGCGGGTCAGGTATGTGTGCGATAGTGACGGACTTTAGGGTTAGGGAGTGGGTCAGGTAAGTGTGCGATAGTGACGGACTTTAGGGTTAGGGCCCGGGTCAGGTAAGTGTGCAATAGTGACGGACTTTAGGGTTAGGGTGCGGGTCGGGTAAGTGTGCGATAGTGACGGACTTTAGGGTTAGAGCGCAGGTCAGGTAAGTGTGCGATAGTGACGGACTTTAGGGTTAGGACACGAGTCAGGTAAGTGTACGAATGGGTAGTGACGGACTTTAGGGTTAGGGCACGGGTCAGGTAAGCGTGCGATAGTGACGGACTTTAGGGTTAGGGCCTGGGTCAGATGAGTATGCGATAGTGATGGACTTTAGGGTTAGGGCGCAGGTCGGGTAATTGTGCGATAGTGACGGAATTTAGGGTTAGGGCACGGGTCAGGTAAGTGTGCGATAGTGATGGACTTTAGGGTTAGGGCGCGGGTCAGGAAAGTGTGTGATAGTGACGGACTTTAGGGTTAGGGCGCGGGTCAGGTAAGTGTGCGATAGTGACAGACTTTAGGGTTAGGGCCCAAGTCAGGTAAGTGTGCGATAGTGATGGACTTTAGGGTTAGGGCACGGGTCGGGTAAGTGTGCGATAGTGATGGACTTTAGGGTTAGGGCCTGGGTCAGGTAAGTGTGCGATAGTGACAGACTTTAGGGTTAGGGCACGGGTCAGGTAAGTGTGCGATAGTGACAGACTTTAGGGTTAGAGCGCAGGTCAGGTAAGTGTGCGATAGTGATGGACTTTAGGGTTAGGGCACAAGTCAGGTAAGTGTACGAATGGGTAGTGACAGACTTTTGGGTTAGGGCACGGGTCAGGTAAGTGTGCGATAGTGATGGACTTTAGGGTTAGGGCGCGGGTCAGGAAAGTGTATGATAGTGACAGACTTTAGGTTTAGGGCGTGGGTCAGGTAAGTGTGCGATAGTGACAGACTTTAGGGTTAGGGCCCGGGTCAGGTAAGTGTGCGATATTGATGGACTTTAGGGTTAGGGCACAGGTTGGGTAAGTGTGCGATACTGATGGACTTTAGGGTTAGGGCCTAGGTCAGGTAAGTGTGCGATAGTAACGGAATTTAGGGTTAGGGCACGGGTCAGGTAAGTGTACGAATGGGTAGTGACGGACTTTAGGGTTAGGGCACGGGTCAGGTAAGTGTGCGATAGTGATGGACTTTAGGGTTAGGGCGCGGGTCAGGAAAGTGTGTGATAGTGACGGACTTTAGGGTTAGGGTGCGGGTCAGGTAAGTGTGCAATAGTGACGGACTTTAGGGTTAGGGCCCGGGTCAGGTGAGTATGCGATAGTGACGGACTTTAGGGTTAGGGCGCGGGTCGGGTAATTGTGTGATAGTGATGGACTTTAGGGTTAGGGCACGGGTCAGGTAAGTGTGCGATAGTGATGGACTTTAGGGTTAGGGTGCGGGTCAGGAAAGTGTGTGATAGTGACGGACTTTAGGGTTAGGGCGCGGGTCAGGTAAGTGTGCGATAGTGACGGACGTTAGGGTTAGGGCCCAAGTCAGGTAAGTGTGCGATAGTGATGGACTTTCGGGTTAGGGCATGGGTCGGGTAAGTGTGCGATAGTGATGGACTTTAGGGTTAGGGCCTGGGTCAGGTAAGTGTGCGATATTGACAGACTTTAGGGTTAGGGCACGGATCAGGTAAGTGTGCGATAGTGACAGACTTTAGGGTTAGAGCGCAGGTCAGGTAAGTGTGCGATAGTGATGGACTTTAGGGTTAGGGCACAAGTCAGGTAAGTGTACGAATGGGTAGTGACGGACTTTAGGGTTAAGGCACGGGTCAGGTAAGTGTGCGATAATGTTGGACTTTAGGGTTAGGGCACTGGTCAGGAAAGTGTGTGATAGTGACAGACTTTAGGGTTAGGGCGTGGGTCAGGTAAGTGTGCGATAGTGACAGACTTTAGGGTTAGGGCCCGGGTCAGGTAAGTGTGCGATAGTGACGGACTTTATTGTTAGAGCACGGGTCTGGTAAGTGTGTGATACTGATGGACTTTAGGGTTAGGACCTGGGTCAGGTAAGTGTGCGATAGTGACAGACTTTAGGGTTAGGGCACGGGTCAGGTAAGTGTGCGATAGTGACGGACTTTAGGGTTAGAGCGCAGGTCAGGTAAGTGTGCGATAGTGATGGACTTTAGGGTTAGAGCACGAGTCAGGTAAGTGTACGAATGGGTAGTGACGGACTTTAGGGTTAGGGCACGGGTCAGGTAAGTGTGCGATAGTGATGGACTTTAGGGTTAGGGCGCGGGTCAGGAAAGTGTGTGATAGTGACGGACTTTAGGGTTAGGGCGCGGGTCAGGTAAGTGTGCGATAGTGACGGACTTTAGGGTTGGGGCCCGAGGCAGGTAAGTGTGTGATAGTGACGGACTTTAGGGTTAGGTCGCGGGTCAGGTAAGTGTGCAACAGTGACGGACTTTAGGGTTAGGGCCCGGGTCAGGTAAGTGTGTGATAGTGACAGACTTTAGGGTTAGGGCGCGGGTCAGGTAAGTGTGCGATAGTGACGGACTTTAGGGTTAGAGCGCAGGTCAGGTAAGTGTGCGATAGTGATGGACTTTAGGGTTAGGGCACGAGTCAGGTAAGTGTACGAATGGGTAGTGACGGACTTTAGGGTTAGGGCATGGGTCAGGTAAGTGTGCGATAGTGATGGACTTTAGGGTTAGGGCGCGGGTCAGGAAAGTGTGTGATAGTGACGGACTTTAGGGTTAGGGCGCAGGTCAGGTAAGTGTGCGATAGTGATGGACTTTAGGGTTAGGGCCCGAGTCAGGTAAGTGTGCAATAGTGACGGACTTTAGGGTTATGGCGCAGGTCAGGTAAGTGTGAGATAGTGATGGACTTTAGGGTTAGGGCCCGGGTAAGGTAACTGTGTGGTAGTGATGGACTTTAGGGTTAGAGCGCGGGTCAGGTAAGTGTGCGGTAATTACGGACTTTAGGGTTAGGGCTGGGTTAAGAATAGTGCATAGACAGTGGTGTATGTTAGGGTTAGTGTAGGTTTTCAAGGTGTTTGGTGTGATTGTGTTATGTGTGTGTTTTTCGGAACAGCAAATTTTTTCCCTGGGAAAAAAATCGCTGCTTTGAAGTTTCGATGTTATACGAATTTGATCTTCCAAGTTCGAACTTATGGTGTTCGACATTTTGGAAGTTCGATTTCATGATATAGACCCTCTTACAACAAGTACTATTTGCTGGAAATATCTACATAGAACATTTCATTCACTACACCACATAAAAACAACAAAAATATAAAACCTATTAAGAAGTTGTTGGACATGTATCACAACATTAAAAGGGGATTAGTATTATAGTATTTCAATGTTATGCAATAGAAAATATTTGGCATATATCCAGAACTCTTCATGGTTTGATGGACAGATAGCGGTTTACTTTCCACGTCTCTCATGTTGATTAATTTGATTAATGCTCTAATTAATGCTTTGATTAATGCTCCACTTCCTGGTTGTCTTGATGCATCTCGATGCCCACTGATGTGATCCTTATAAGCAATAGCAAATAGTGAGGAGAGTTGTTATAATTAAAAGAAAGAAGGGATCTCCACCAAGTATAAATTACTTTGTTGGTTTAGCCACTGTTGTATGTCATAAGGAGATGCATTTTATTAAACTGAGAACTACTGATAATGAACCACATTTTACATCGTTGGAAACTGAAATTGCTACTTGAAAGGTACGGATTGAATTTGTCACCTGAATTTGATATAGATTTATATGAAACCTGATAAATTAAAAATGCATGATTGAAGATATGTTTTTTATATTTGTAAATATTGTTTGTGTTTATGAAATAAATTATTAGAAAAAAGAATAAATACAGTATTTTATTGATTTATTTGACATTTTTTTACTAAGAAAGTCTGACTGGGTGAATTCCCATTTTCAGTGGAGGCCCGGGGAGAAAAGCTCCAGAGACAAGTACCATATTACATTTGCTTATTACAGAGAACCAGTGAACGTTTTCACATACAAGAAAGAATATAGCAATAACCCACGCCTGGGTGTGGGTAATGCTAAATTTACCCACGGTTGGCGTGGTACCGAGGGACCAAACAAAGCCAACCGTGGGTAAATTTAGCATTACCCACACCCAGAAGTGGTTATTGCTATTATATGACATTATTTAAGAAAAGAAACTATTACTTTTCTTAAATAATGGCATAGTATAATGCCTGTTTACTGCCCTTCCGCAGATGTCTGGCATCCGCGGCAGTTCTGATGTACTGCGCGCCTGCGCAGTACATCAGAGCTGTGGGCAAAACAACAGAAAGCAAGATCTCCGTTGCTTTTTAGTGTTTCGCTATGTTAAATGAGTTTAACATAGCGAGACAGTTTTAAAATAAAGCAACGGAGATGTCCGTTGTTTATTTTAAAACTGTCTCGCTATGTTAAACTCATTTAACATAGCGAAACATAAAAAGCAACGGAGATCTTGCTTTCTCCGTTGCTTTTTTTTAAAACACTGTCTCGCTATATTAAATGGGTTTAACATAGCGAGACAGTTTTAAAATAAGCAACGGAGATCTCCGTTGCTTATTTTAAAGCTGTCTCGCTATGTTAAACCCATTTAACATAGCGAGACAGTGTTTTAAAAGTCGAGTTATACTAATGGAAAAAAGTCCGGGCGACCGGACCTTTTTCCATTAGTATAACTTGATTTACAACGGGCACGCTGGCCAGTCAGCGTGCACGTTTTTCGGCGGTCATGGTATAATATGCAATAATGGATAGCACATCATTTTTACATATATGAGTTAAAACATACTTGTACATTGATTACAGACATTAGAAATTACTAAAGGCACTATTTTATAGTACAGGACTGGGAAAGTAAGAGACAGAAACATATGTTGTATAAAATAAAGTAAAATAAAAGTTATCAATAAGTGTTTTCCATGTCCTTTGTTAGTGACCGTCAGGCCATGGCAGGTCAATACCTCTGTACAGCGTTCTCCCCAGCTTTAGGGAACTGGTTTTATGTAAAGTGCAAATCATTGAGGTTGGAGTAAGAAGCTCTGAAAGGAAGCTTACAGATTCAAGAACGCATTATCAGTAAACATCAGTAAATGATAACAGATTCAAGCACGCATTATCAGTAAACATCAGTAAATTATAACATATTCAAGCACGCATTATCAGTAAACATCAGTAAATGATAAGAAATTGTAGAGTAAGAAAAGAACTCTGAAAGGAAGCTTACAGATTCAAGAATGCATTATCAGTAAACATCAGTAAATGATAAGAAATTGTAGAGTAAGAAACAAATCAAACTGTGCTGGCTGGCAGACGTCACTTCAATGTGTACGAAATCTTGTTAATAATCTGTTTTATTATTAAGTGTTATTTGCACCACATATAAATAATACATACTTTGTGAGATCAGTTATTATCACTGTGCATCACTTGTTTCCAAGAAAGTCATCTGCACTTGTTTAACAGAGCAAGATTTGACAAGCCCTGAGCCAAAATATAGTATGAGACCTTCAGACCCAATGAACATTGTATACCCAAAGCACACTATAGAAACAGACCAAAGATGAGTGAAATAATTTACAGATGTTCAGCACTATAAACATGCACCCACAGGGTAGTAACGGACAATCAGCATTATAAACATGTTCCAGCGGAGTATTATGAATGCAGAAGATCAAAAGTCCCATTTCTAGGCAGCTCCTGTAAAATTCTATAACAATGCATTTTTAAGTGGCAGGTGCCTTTCATTGCTAGTCCTTTAGGCAGAATTAATTAGGCCACATTGAGATTTGTAACAGTATGTTGCTGTGTTCCTTGTCTTAATCTGTTTGATAGTAGGTTTATGAGATTATATACAATTAATGTTTGATGCATTTCATGTAGCTCTCATTTAATAGTAGTCTTTGCAAGTCCCACTATCATCCTCTTTACCAGGTAGGAAAATATTTGACTCCAATCACTGCTACATGCTAGAATAGGAGCCTGTATCTGTGAGCTGTGCTGAGTCACAGGAAACAACACTTGTGTTAAATGATGCTCAGAGGATTTTTTTACATTTTTGTTCCTATCCAAAGCCAGTTCCAGCACACACTGCTCTTCAGAAGGCCTTCATTATGTACCTTGCTACACATGGGCATCTGAGGTACAGTTAGTGTCAAAAGCATTGCTTTAGAAGAATACATACATGGCCATCATACCTTCAGTAACTGGCAGTGCCACTCTGATATGTTGTTAGGTGGTAATGTCACTCTAATATGTGGGTAGGTGACAGTGACGTTCTGACAAGTAGATGGGTGACAGTGCCACTCTGACATGTGGATAGGTGACAGTGCCACTCTGACACATTGTTAGGTGACAATGTCACTCTAACATGTGGGTAGGTGACAGTGTCACTCTGATATGTAGATAGGTAACAGTGCAACTCTGACATGTAGATGGGTGACAGTGCCACTCTGATACATTGTTAGGTGACAACATCACTCTAACATGTAGGTAGGTGACAGTGTTACTCTGACATGTAGATGGGTGACAGTGCCACTCTGACATGTAGATAGGTGACAGTGTCACTCTGACATGTAGATGGGTGACAGTGCCACTCTGACATGTGGATAAGTGGTAATGTCACTGAACATGTGAGTAGTTGACAGTGCCACTCTGACATGTGGCTAGGTGACAGTGCCACTCTGACATGTAGATAGGTGACAGTTCTACTCTGACATGTGGCTAGGTGACAGTGCCATCTGACATCTGGATAGGTGGCAGTGCCACTCTGACATATAGATAGATGACAGTGCCACTCTGACATATCGATAAGTGACAGTGCCACTCTGACTTGTGGGTAGTTGATAATGGCACTCTGACATATGGATGGGTGACAGTCTCACACTGACATGTAAATAGGTGGCAGTGCAGCTCAGACATGGTAGGTGACTCTCTGACATGTGGGTAGATGGTAATGTCACTGTAACATGTGAGTAGGTGACAGTGTCACTCTAACATGTAGATGGTGACAGTGCCACTCTAAAATGCAGATGAGTGACAGTACCACTATGTCATGTAAATAGGTGACAGTGCCACTTTGACATCTGGGTAAATGACAGTGCCACTCTGACACATGGGTAGGTGACAGTTCCACTCTGACATGTTGCTAGGTGACAGTGCCACTCTGATATGTAGATAGTTGACAGTACCACTCTGACATATGGGTAGGTGACAGTGCCAATCTGACATGTAGATAGGTGGAAGTGCTACTCTGACATGGGTGGGTGGTAATGTGACTGTACCATGTGAGTAGGTAACAGTATCTCTCTGACATATACATGGGTGGTAGTCCTACTGTGCCATGCAGATTGGTGACAGTGCCTGTCTGAACATGCAAATTGGTGGTAGTGCCACACTGACATGAAAAAGGGTGACAGTGCCACTCTCACATGTGGATATGTGGCAGTGCCACCTGACATGTGGCTAGGTGACAGTGCCATCTGACATGTGGATAGGTGGCAGTGTCACTCTGACATACAGATGGGTGACAGTGCCACTCTGACATGCAGATAGGTGGAAGTGCCACTCTGACATGTGGGTAGGTGACAGTACCACTCTGACGTGAATAGGTGGCAGTGTCATCTGACATATGGGTAGTTGACAGTGCCACTCTAACTTGTGGATAGGTGGCAGTGAAGTGACAGTCTGACATGCAAAAGGGTGACAATGCCACTCTCACATGTGGATATGTGGCAGTGCCACCTGACATGTGACTAGGTGACAGTGCCATCTGACATGTGGTTAGGTGGCAGTGCCACTCTGACATACAGATGGGTAACAGTGCCACACTGACATGTAGATAGGTGGAAGTGCCACTCTGACATGTGGGTAGGTGACAGTGCCACTCTGACATGTGGAAAGGTGGCAGTGCCATCTGGCATGTGGGTAGTTGACAGTGCCACTCTGACTTTTGGATAGGTGGCAGTGACACTCTGACATGTAGAGAAGTGGCAGTGCTACTCTGACATGTGGATAGTTGATAATGTCACTGTAACATGTGGGTAGGTGACAGTGTCACTCTGACATGTAGATGGGTGGTAGTACCACTCTGGCATACAGGTGGGTGACAGTGCCACTCTGACATGTAGATAGGTGGAAGTGCCACTTTAACATGTGAGTAGATGACAGTGCCACTCTGACATGTGGATAGGTGATAGTGCCACCTGACATGTGAGTAGGTGACAGTGCCACTCTGACTTGTGGATAGGTGGCAATGACACTCTGAGATGTAGATAAGTGACAGTGCCACTCTGACATGTGGATAGTTGGTAATGTCACTGTAACATGTGAGTAGGTGACTGACATGTAGATGGGTGGCAGTGCCACTCTGAGATACAGATGGGTGACAGTGCCACTCTGACATGTAGATAGGTGAAAGTGCCACTTTGAAATGTGGGTAGGTGACAGTGCCACTCTGACATATAGATAAGTGACAGTGCCATTCTCTCATGTAGGTAGGTGACAGTGTCACTCTGGGATGCATATATGTGACAGTGCCACTCTAAAATGTAGATAGGTGAGAGTACCACTTTGATGTGGATAGGTGACAGTGATACTCTGACACATAGATAGGTGGCAGTGTACTTTGACATGTGGGTAGGTGGCAGTGCCACTCTGACATGTGGATAGGTGGTAATGTCACTGTAACATGTGAATAGGTGACAGTGTCAATCTGACATGTAGATGGGTGGCAGTGCCATCTGACATGCAGATTGGTGACAGTGCCACTCTGACATGTAGATATGTGGAAGTGCCAGTTTGACATGTGGATAGGTGACAGTACCAGTCTGACATGTAGAGAGGTGACAGTGCCACTCTGACATGTGGGTAGGAGGTAATGTCACTGTAAGGTGTGAGTAGGTGTCAGTGTCCCAATGACATTTAGATGGTTTTAGTGCCACCCTGACATGCAGATGGGTGACAGTGCCACTCTGACATGTATATAGGTGGAAGTGCCACTCTGACATGTGGATAGGTGGCAGTACCATCTGACATGTGGATAGGTGACAGTGCCACTCTTACATGTGGATAGCTGGCAGTGCCATCTGACATATGGATAGGTGGCAGTGCCACTCTGACATGTGGGTAGATGACAGTGCCAGTCTGACATGTGGATAGGTAACAGTGCCACACTGACATGTAGATAGGTGACAGTGCCACTCTGATGTGGGTAGGTGGTAATGTCACTGTAACATGTGAGTAGATGACACTGCCACTCTGACATGTAGATGGGTGACTGTGCCACTCTGATATGTATATAGGTGGAAGTGACACTCTGACATGTGGGTAGGTTAGAGTGCCATTCTGATGTGGATAGGTGGCAGTGCCTTTCTGACATGTGGATAGGTGACAGTGCCACTCTTACATGTGGATAGGTGGCCATGCCATCTGACATATGGATAGGTGGCAGTGCCACTCTGACATGTAGATAGGTGGAATTGCCACTCTGACATGTGTGTAGATGACAGTGCCAGTCTGACACATGGATAGGTAACAGTACCACTCTGACATGTTAGGTGACAGTGCCACTCTGACATGTAGATAGGTGGCAGTGCCACTCTGACATGTAGATAGGTGACAGTGCCACTCTGATGTAGGTAGGTGGTAATGTCACTGTAACATGTGAGTAGGTGACAGTACCACTCTGACATGTAGATGGGTGACTGTGCCACTCTGACATGTATATAAGTGGAAGTGACACTCTGACATGTGGGTAGGTGAGAGTGCCATTCTGACATGTGGATAGGTGGCAGTGTCTTTCTGACATGTGGATAGGTGAGAGTGCCACTCTTACATGTGGATAGGTGGCAGTGCCATCTGACATGTGGATAGATGGCAGTGCCATCTGACATGTGGTTAGGTGTCAGTGCCACTCTTACATGTGGATAGCTGGCAGTGCCATCTGACATATGGATAGGTGGCAGTGCCACTCTGACATGTAGATAGGTGACAGTGCCACTCTGACATGGGTAGGTGGTAATGTCTCTGTAACGTGTGAGTAGGTGACAGTGCCACTCTGCATGTAGATGGTGGCAGTGCCACTGTGACATGCAGATGGGTGACAGTGCCACTCTGATATGTAATTAGGTGGAAGTGCCACTCTGACATGTGGGTAGGCGACTGTGCCAGTCTGACATGTGGATAGGTGGCAGCACCACTCTGACATGTAGATAGGTGACAGTGCCACTCTGATGTGGGTAGGTGGTAATGTCAGTGTAACATGTAAGTAGGTGACAGTGCCACTCTGACATGTAGATGGGTTGCAGTGCCACTCAGACATACAAATGGGTGGCAGTTCCACTCTGACATGTAGATAGGTGGAAGTGACACTCTGAGATGTAGTTAGGTGACAATGCCAGTCTGACATGTGGATAGGTGGCAGTGCCATTATGGCATGTAGATGGATTATAGTGCCACTCTGACATGTGGGCAGGCTGTACTGTGACAGTGACATGTGGATAGATCTCATGCCAGTCTAAGATGTTGCTAGGTGGGGATGTATTCTGACCTGTTTCTCTCCCACTGGTGATGAACCACCTTATATAAAGGTCCATCCCTTATATGTGACACCAACCTTTTTCTGCTAGAAGCCTAAACACCAGTGTCATATTCAGGAGCATAAACCCTTATGTCATTAACTGGCTAAACTCTATCATCTGGAAGTCACTGTTTCTGACAAACTATAGTAAGTGATTTGTCCTCAAATTTGGTGATACTCTATACAGATCTGTGTTTGTCAGTACTTATGCTCCTAGAATTCTGCTGTTACATCCTTAGTCACAGAAGTATTTAGTCTTTAAACATTTCTAAATATTGTTGTTAATGTTAAGTACTTGCTGGCAGCAAAATTCAAATCACGTTTAGTGAATAAAGTACCAAATAAGAAGAACAGAATCGCAGAGATTCTATATTTCTATAAGTTGTTTTTATTTCTCCAAACAGATAGTGTTGTTCGGAGGTGCTTCAAGTCAAGTGACTGTCGCAGCCTGGAGGCCCTGAGAGGAGTACTTGGATTGACTGTTAACTGCTGTTCCGCTGAGCTTTGCAACTGATCCTTCCTGCATGAAGTTGCTCTAAAACAAAGAATTCAACCTCTAAATATTATGTTTGTATCTGCAGTGTGTAGTGATGGAATGAAATAAATTTAACTTCTGTGTTGAAGTTATTCCCATTAAAGTTTTGCTTAAGATGATGTGCTTTAAGTAAGGATATGCAAGTCTCTTGACACCCTATGCTAAGATGTCCTTGTACAGTGTTTGTTGTTAAGGTGTCCTTGTATTTGCAGGTATTAAGTCATATCCTCACCTATAGTCGTGAGTTTTGTGTAATGACGTCAGAGATATTAATTTTGTCATATCCTCAGCAACAGTGAGAAGCTTTGGCTAGAGGCATCACAGATATTACATCACATCCTGTCCTTTAAATATGAGTATTAGGTAGTGACATTACAGATGTTAATTACATCATATCTTCATCTATGGTCATGAGTTTTGGGGAGTGATTGAATGGATGGGATCAGAGACATAAGTGAAACAATAGTTTGTTTTATATGGTTTTGGGGCTCACTATCCATGACAGAGGGAGAAGTCTGATAATCTGGGAGATATCAGAGTACAGCCTCTGCTCTTATAGAGTAAAAAAGAAAATTTAGGTGATTAGGGCACTTAGTAAGGATGCCCTAGGTCACATTTTATGGCAGGTGTGCCAAGGACAGCCTACTGAGAGAAGACCCGAGAGTAAAACCAGGATATGCTGGAGAGATTATAGCTTGCAAATGGCTTTGGGAATCCCCTAAGATAAGCAGCTATCTAGTGTTGTTCATATGAAAACTCTGACCTGTCTCAGCCTGCTGTCACTGTGTGCTTTGCCAGGATAGCTGGTTTAGAAAATCACATTACAGATCAGCCACTGAGAATATTTTATATGGTAAATAAACACACCATACATCATACATGCAGGCACAGAGGAAACCCACATGTATACTAGTGGAAAGATAAACTTTTACATATATACTGGCAGACAGTAAAATTTTACAGTTGTAATAAATTTTTGAACTTCCCAATTTGTATTTTTTTAGGAAAAACTGCTAATCTATACTAATAAAAGATCTGTTTGACTGAGCACAATGACTTCCTGCATCTCCATTAAGCAAAGTTTTATTCACCAGATTTGTTTTGCTGACTCTCTTTTGTGCTTGAAACCATCCTAAGGCATTATGACTTTGGAGTAGATTATACTTAGATATGTGGTGTGCGGACTTCCCCAGCATGGCTCAAGCATGATGCCTTGCTGATACGTTTTTCAGTGAAACAGGCTGAACTGAAGCCAGTCTAATGAACTGTTTTGTTGAAACATTTCATTCATGTGCAGTGGGTCTATTTATTTCATCCCTCTCTCACCACAGGAAGACTGCACTCACTCCAAATTACTCACATACTGGGTTCCTTCACAATCTCCTGATTCGCATGTAGGGAGAGACACGGCCTCTATTGTTGACCCTATATCATTTAGCACCCTCCCTTCTGAGTAGCCTATATCCTTTCTGCTTACAGGATGGGATTTCCATGATAAAAGACAGTTTTCCAGACAGGTTCTCACCACCTTTCTGTGCAAAGAACAAATAATTTTCTGCTTTCCATTGTGACATGTCAGTGTATGCATCTTGGTATCCTTGCAGATGCATTAACTACCTCATTTCATTGCTTGCCTAATGTAACCCGAGATGAATACTTGCATGTTCATTTCCAGTTTTGTTGTTTGTGAAGCCTTACCACAACACACTTGGCATATTACCCCAGTTTGTTTTCCAAAAGATGTTAGCTTTCAGTACTTTATAATTAAACCAGACTGTTATATTTTGACCAAGGTTGCACATTTTCCATTGTATTTTGAGAACCATATTGCAGAATCAGAATTTCTCTTCAGACCACTGCACTCCTTCGTACAATAGATATTAAAGATGATTGGTCCTGGATCCCATAAGATCATTGAAGTCCCTATCCATTTCCTAAGGGTGGAAAGCATTTTGCATGACATTCTGCAATAACAAACACTAACACCGTGAGGCTGTACCTTGGCTGTGGGAGGTTGTGTTTTTGTTTGTCATTCTATGAAGTGGCTTACTACTGCCTCAATATAGCCTCACCATAGCCTCAGTCTGCACCTCCTCTACTGCCTCACTACAGACTCATTATGGCCTCAGTCTGTACCACCACTACTGCCTCACTATGGCATCACTATGGCCTCAGTCTGTACGTCCACTATGGCCTCACTACAGCCTCAGTCTGTACCACCACTATGGCCTCACTACAGTCTCATTATGGCCTCAGTCTGTACCTCCACTATCACCTCACAACTGTCTCACTATGGCCTCAGTCTGTACTTCTACTATGGCCTCACTATGACCTCAGACTGTAACTCCACTAACGCTTCACTACAGTCTCACTAGAGCCCCAGTTTGTACCTCCACTATGGCCTCACTACAGCCTCACTAGAGCCTCAGTCTGTACCTCCACTATGGCCTCACTACAGCCTCACTAGAGCCTCATTCCGTATCTCCACTAAGGCCTCACTACAGCCTCACTAGAGCCTCTGTCCGTATCTTCGCTATGGACAGTTGTGGGTGGCCAATCAAGGAAAAGATTGTCGTCTGCAGTAATTTTCCTGCTTTCAGTTTACACTACCATCAGCCTTCTGGCCTTCTAGTTCTTACCCAGCTTTCTTTTGACATAATCCATAATTCCCTTCCCACTGAGGTCAACCCACCTAGTCTGTAGCATCCCAATATTGACTTGCCCCTTTTTTCTGAAGTAGAATAACATCTGCCTCTCTCCAGTACTTGGGATATTAGCCCTTTTTCTTTCATTGGCTGAAAGAGGTATTTGTAAAAATGTGAGTCTTTTTTCATGTTGCATTGTCTGCAGTGGGAATAATTAACATCTATTAGTCAAATCCATATTAGTCATATAGTATGTATTCCAGAATCATAATTTTGGGAGGCTATGCTTAGAGAAGTGGAGGGGGGGCAACAACCCATATGCGGGTAGACAGAGCTTGTCCCTCTGTGAAATTGATTTTGTTTGTTTGTTTGTTTGCTTAATAAAAATCAGCCTTTCCTAGGGTCAGATTTATTCTTTTGCTGGGAGTATATTTTCATTACTACGTGCTACAGAAATATGTATCTATAGCTCTCTCTCTCTCTCTATATATATATATATATATATATATATATATATATATATATATATATATGTATTAATACTTAGCTTAGATAGATCTATATATGACACAGGAAGGGTGTATATGTGTGTGTGTGTGTGTGTGTGTGTGTGTGTGTGTGTGTGTGTGTGTGTGTGTATGTGTGTGTATGTCTGCCTAAAACCTAGGTGTCAGAGTTAAGGGACTATGATAGAGCAGTTTAATGTTGTACCCACATCATTTACTTGAGACCAGATGCAATCTGACTGAAATAAAGTCAGCCACATGCTACTTCAACTCACTTAGCATAGCACCTTTTATTTATTTTATTTAATAATGTAGTTAAAATATATAGAATGACTTAAAAGTTTAATTAACGCAATAAAACAATTGGGAAACAAGGAGGTAATAACAGTGGTTCTGCCACTGCTGGGAAGTGATATAGCAAACAAAAGGAGCTGAGAAAGTAAACATAGACATAGAGAGATGCAACTCCCTGAATGCCATTGTCTGCATTAACTGTGCCGATGATTTGTAGGACTAAAGTGCACCTGAAAGTTGCATCCAAACAGGACTAGAAGATGAACAACAGCAGTAAAAAGCACATTTATCAGCAAAAAAGATTTTTAAATCACTATGCTTCCTGTGTAGTGTGAAGACAGCAAAAACATGCATAAAGGATGTCTATGGATAATTTCAAGTCACAGAAGAAAAACAGAGGGAATGTGTAGTGAAATTAGAAAAAGCAGAGATTAAAGACTGCTACAGGCAGAAACATTTAAAAAAGAACACATTTCTCATCTTACTGTAAAGATTTACACAATCCAAACCTGCATTCACCACAGTAACTACTTATTACTGGTTTAATGTTTCTTAATCCTGAATGCCTCAGTGGGGCAGACATACTAATGTAATTTTGTTTTTTAGAAAGCTATTTCTTGCCCATAATGCAGTGTGAAGACAGAACTGATTAGATTACGCTGGCCGATTCTTTGCTGTCAGATCCCACTCCCATTCACTTATAATGGAAGTTGTGAGAAATACTATCAAGGCTGAAAATCCCCGGTAAAAATGCCAGTGAATTTTTTGCAATGGCTTTTATATATGTGTTTCCTACACATGTTACACCATTTATGAAATGTTATTAGAAAAAGACACCAAAATAACTGTTAGTCCTTTTAAAATCTGATATTTTGCGAGTTCCAGGTCCTTTTATCCTACCCTGTGTCTACTGAGTGTTATATTTCTTGGCTTGGAAAGCACAGCTAATTAGTGAAGTTGTTCTCAGTGGTTATTAGGTTTATTAAACTTCAGAATATAAAACATTTAACAGGCTAAAAGCCCAAGGAAACAGAAAATACAAAGCTTTATATAATAGCACAGAGTCAAGAAGTTGTGAATTTTGAGCCTCAATAGCCTCATGATTGCAGTAGCGGTGAAATAACAAATAAAGTCATATGGACCTTATTGTACTTGTTTTCCTTAGTAAAATACTTTCAGATGTGATGTACATTGTGATACAATAGCAATGTTCGCCGATGACTGCAAACTGGGAGCCATAATTGACTCTCCGGCTGACACAGACATCCTCCAAAAAGGCCTTACTGAGACAGACACCTGGTGTCAAAGTCATGGCCTCAAGCTAAATGCCAAAAAAATGCATAGTCATCCCATTTGGGAAAAATAAAACACCCACAAATTACCACATAGGTGGCAGCCCCCTTAATACAGAAGAGGTAATAAGATATCTGGGGACCCAGGTAGATAGTAATCTCTCCTTTGACAATCATATTGCCAAAGTAGTTAGGAAATCCTTTTATGTGGCCCATCTAATTACTAAGGGGCTCACATCTAGAAATAAAGAGATTATAGTGCCCGTCTATTCGTCACTCATCAGACCCATCATAGGGTACAATGCCCCATTTGGGATGTACCTCACAAGACACTTCCAACAGCTTGAAAGACCACAAAAGCACCTCACCAAGAGGATTACTGGCCTCAAACATATGTCCTATGCAGCCTGACTGAAAAAACTCCGGCTGTACTCAGTGGCATATCGCTTACTCAGAGGTGATCTCTGCCTGACTTACAAAGCCATGTCCAACTCAGAATTGATGGACATGCTCCACCTAAAGAAATCCAAGTCACTGCGAGCCACACGCTCTAGTGAGATAAACCTCGCCACATCAATAAATAGAACATGCTGGAGGGATAAATTCCTGTCACAGAGACTCCCCATGCTTTGGAACAAAATTCCTAACTACATTAGGCAGAGCCCCTCACTAACACCCTTCAAGAGAAGCCTTGACGAGTGGATGGGTAACAGAAAATACACCCCTGGGATCACTTCATTGGCTCTGCTTGACAGAGGCTCAGTTAATTAATCAATGGGGTGGCGAAAGCCGACACACTCTGGCATGGCTTATAAATGCCCTCGGGGAGCTAGCCTAGTATCTACCTATGAACCTATGAACCTAATGGAGACAAATTCCTAACAAAAGTAGCTTCATTCAGCCCTAGCATGTTGTGCACTGAAGAAGCTGACTAGAATAGAAATGCCACAATGTGGGAGAAATTGTTAAGTTATACATTTTTAATATATGAAAGTATGGAGATCATCCCCTGTGGATTGAAATGCACTCTAGGGAAAGGAAATGTTGCATTTAAGATGTAATTGTCCTTTAAGAATCATAGGTGAGTTATGGCAGTGCTATGTTGGGAGGGTAAAAGTGGGAACAAACTAACGGTCACACTAACAATGCTGGCCACAGGTTGGATCCATATGATTAAAGTTTAACTGCACTGATAAAAACAGAGACTGGTGAACGCAGGTAATTGAGTGGTGTCCTATCATTAATTTATCGAAAAATAACTTTTTGTGTCCTGAACACAAAATCAAATTGTAATCTAAAACGGTACTCAGTTCATTAGTAAAACATTTTAAATAAAAATAATTCAGACAGTTTAGTATATATTTTCATATCTAAATAAACTATTTTATTTTTAAATTGTAAGTAGCTATTCAATTCTGCATGCAGATAATTAAATCACCGTACTTAATCAAGTACGGTACCATCCCAATTAATTAAATAGTCCCTTGGTACAGACAGAAAAAAAACATCCTTTGTTTTGACACATTAATACTTAGAGAATGCTTGCCTAATCACTCATGCAATTTAAGAAAAAAATAGCAGTAAAACTTTCTGAAACATTTTATAAACTGCTTCCTTAAATAAATAAAATGAAGTCATCTTCATACATAAGCAGTTGTAGTACACCTTATAGAATATACCCGGTATCTGGCTGGTGACTAAGGAATATTGTCCAGGAACTTCAATAGATCTAACCTGACCTGTTAAAAATGACCTAAAACCTCACTAGAAAAGCCTATTACAATGACACCACTATATATAACTTCAATAGAGCTAACCTGACCTGTTAAAAATGACCTAAAACCTCACTAGAAAACCCTATTACAATGACACCACTATATATAATGTCAATAGATCTAACCTGACCTGTTAAATATGACCTAAAACCTCACCAGAAAACCCTATTACAATGATACCACTATATATAACTTCAATAGATCTAATCTAACCTGTTAAATATGACCTAAAACCTCACCAGAAAACCCTATTACAATGACACCGCTATATATAATGTCAATAGAGCTAACCTGACCTGTTAAATATGACCTAAAACCTCACCAGAAAACCCTATTACAATGATACCACTGTATATAACTTCAATAGAGCTAACCTGACCTGTTAAATATGACCTAAAACATCACCAGAAAACCCTATTACAATGATACCACTATATATAACTTCAATAGAGATAACCTGACCTGTTAAATATGACATAAACTCTCACTAGAAAACCCTATTACAATGACACCACTATATATAACTTCAATAGATCTAACCTGACCTGTTAAATATGACCTAAAACCTCACTAGAAAACCATATTACAATGACACCACTATCTATAACTTCAATAGATCTAACATGACCTGTTAAAAATTACATAAAACCTCACTAGAAAACCCTATTACAATGACACCACTATATATTTGTATATCTCTGAATAACAGGCTTTTGAATAGTTCACAAGTTGGGCCACACCAGCTCATGAAGTCTTACTTACCTAATAAGCCCATTCACAAGCAATGACAAAAAAGCTGTGCTTGTAGAATTCACTTTTTTTTTTAATCCATGCTGATAACTAAATAAAAGATTTTTACTTTCCAGATATTCCAATATTGGCCAAAAAAAGTCTTAGACAAGAGTGTGATCCACGTTTTCAAGCACAGGTTTAAGATTTTAAAATATTGCTCTGTCATTTCATCTTTTTCCATAGGGTCTATATTAGAACACCGAACATTTAAAATGTTGAGTGTTCTAATATCGAACCCTACCAATCAAAAATACTAAACACCAAACATTCAGAACAGCAAATTTTTTCTTGGGGAAAATATTTGCTGTTCCAAAACACATACACACAACACAAGCACACTAAACAAACAGCAATCCACACACATACACCTAAACTCTTACACCTAACCCTACACTAAACTATACACACACACCACTAACTATCTACTTACCTTAACCCAAATCGTAACCCTAATGTCCGTCACTATCGCACACTCACCTCACCCGTGCCCTAACCCTAACTCACATACCCCACCCTAACCCTCACATCCACACAATCGTACACTTACCTGACCCACGCCCTAACCCTAACTCACCTAACCTGCCCTAACCCTCATGTCCACACAATCGCACACATACCTAACCCACACCCAAACTAACCTAACCCGCACTCAATCGCACACTTACCTGAACCCGGCCTGTAACTTTCCACCAGAGCGCTGAAAACACAGAAGCAACAGAAACAGACAACCAAATTCTTTCCCTAAGAAAAAATTTGGTTTTCTATTTCTTTGATATTTTCAGCGTTCGCTGAAAACGGGTCGATATTAGAACACTCGACATTTTAAATGTTCGGTGTTCTAATATAGACCCTTTTCCAATATTATGTTTGATTTGATCAGATAGCTTGCATAAGGTAGTGATGGTACTGTATCTGGCTCTGAAGCCATGTTTCTGTTCGTAAGTATATCATATTTGGCAGTGTATTTCAAGAACAGATCAGATAGTTTCTCGAGGATTTTTGTCAGTGGACACATTTGCTATGGCATTAACCGAGTTGCAGTGAGATGTTTTAGGAAAGTGTGTTCTAAGAGAATGCTTAATGCTTTGTAGGATATTTTAGTTTTTAGGATTATGTTGAAAATGTGATTGAGTGATGCTGTTTCAATAAATTGGCCAATTTCCAGGCATCTAGAAAGTAGTAAAAGTGTGGATTGTAGCTCTAATGTAAATTTTCTTTTTTTCTTACAATGTTTTTTGTTGGTACAAAGGGTGGATAGTCTGCACAGATTAATGGTTCATAGGTTCATAGTTTAGTACTAAGCTAACTGCTCTTGCGAGCCATTTTAAGCCTAGCCAATTATCCCTTGTGAGACTCAAACCCTGCACCTTGTGTTTGTAAGGCAAATACCTTAGCCATTAATCCACCCTCCCAATGGGCATTGGCATTGAGGGATCCTTACTAAATACCTTATTTGACAGTGTAGGTAGCAAAGAAATATGAGCTCTGAAGACCATTAAAATTGTTCAGTACGCAGGACTTTTTATTTAGCCTGCGCTGATTTATTTCATAGTTTTCTAGAACATTCTGGGATTACTATGTTGCTGCTGCTGACTGTGTCTAGGGAAATCTGCCTTTGTAGTGTTAGAGCACTTCTTGCAGTATCTTATTCTGATTGTAGTTTCACTTACTGCCCTTATGACTGTGACTAGGGAAAATTGCCTTTATAGGTTCATAGGTTCATAGGTAGATACTAGGCTATCTGCCCTAGGGCATTTATAAGCCTAGCCGGAGTGTATTTGGCTTTCGCCTCCTTATTAGATTAGCCTACTGTGCCTCTGTATAGTAGGTCACAGAAGGTAGCCCTTTAAGATTAGTTTACTGTGCCTCTGTCGAGCAGGGACACAGAAGAGATCCCAGGGGTGAATTTGCGATTTCCCATCCACGCGTCCAGATTTCGCTTGAAGAGGGTCAGTGAGGGGCTATGTCTAACATGAATTGGTATTCTATTCCAGAGTGAGGGGAGCCTCTGGGAAATGAATCTGTCCCTCCAGCATGTCCTATTTATTTTTGTGCTGAGGTTTAAGTCCCTGGAGCATGTAGCTCTAAGGGATTTGGATTTTTTGAGGTGGAGCATGTCCATTAATTCTGGGTTAGACATGGCTTTGTACGTCAGGCATAGATCGCTTCTGAGTAGGCGGTAAGCAACTGAGTAGAGCTGGAGTTTCTTTAGTCGAGCTGCATAGAACATCTGTTTGTAGCCCATGATCCTCTTGGTGAGGTACTTTTGGGGTCTGTCCAGTTGCTGCAGGTGTTGGGTAAGGTACATCCCAAAAGGGGCATTGTATTCAATTATGGGCCTGATGAGTAATGAGTAGAGGGGCACAATGACCTCTCTTGATCTAGATGCAAACCCTTTCCTGATAAGGTGGGCTATATAGAAGGTCTTTCTAACCACTTTGGCAATGTGATTATCAAAGGAGAGATTACTATCTACGTTGGTCCCCAAATCTCTAATTACTTCTTCCGTACTTAATGGATTACCACCTATGTGGTAATTTGTGGGCACTTTGTTTTTCCCAAAGGGGATGAATATGCACTTTTTAGCATTTAGCTTGAGGCCGTGGTTCTGGCACCAAGCATCCGTCTCCGTGAGACCCTTTTGGAGGATGCTTGTGTCAGCTGGAGAGTCGATTATGGCTCCCAGTTTGCAGTCATCTGCGAACTTTGTCAGCCATAGTCCCCCTGTGTAAGCCTGAACCTCAGAGAAGTATATACCGAATAAGAGAGGTCCAAGAACTGAGCCTTGTGGGATGCCACTTATAACTGGTTTGGATTCGGATGTGGCACCTGTGATTCTGACCATGTGGGTTCTATCCCTGAGCCAGTTTGCAACCCATCTTGTGATATAGGGGTTGATATTTAAGCTGGTAAGCTTATTTGTGATGCCCGAGTGGGGTATTGTGTCGAAGGCTTTTGCAAGGCCCAGGTAGGCTGTGTGGACTACCTTGCCCTCATGCTTTGGTAACTGTTTCAAAGAAATCAACTAGGTTTAAGAGGCAAGATCTGCCCTTAACAAAGCCGAATTGGGTAGGGTCCAGTGTCTCAAGGCTCCCAATGTCTTTGTTTATGAGTTCCATGATTATATGCTCCATAGCTTTACAGACCAGACTAGTCAGGCTTATGGGGCGATAGTTCCTGGGGTCCGTTGTGGCACCAGCTTTGTGGAGTGGGACCACTGTAGCTGTACGCCATTCTTTGGGTACATATCCTGTAGTACGGCTAAGTTTGAACAGTGATTTAATGTGAGGGTTCAGTTCTTCTTGAAGCTCGTGTAAGACACAGCCTGGGACACCGTCTGGTCCCATAGTTGCTGTGTTTTTTGCTTTGGAGAGGGCAGCTTTCACCTGTGCATCTGTGATGTCAGGGAGGTTACATTCAGTTGGGATAGTCATTTGCTCCTTTGGGGGGGAAGGGGGGAGAAGTTTGCGCTGAATCTGTCTGCCAGGATGTTGGCTATGTCTGTAGGTTCGGTATATTTTGTACCGTTATGCAACAATTCAGAGCATATCTGGGAGTTTCCACCCATATTCCTAACATAACTAAAGAAGGCCTTGTGATTATCTTTAGTGTCTAGGGCAATTTTTCTTTCGAAACTGGCCTTTGATGATTTTATGAGGGATCGTAGTTTCTTGCTAATACTGATCAGAGATGCCTTCCCTTTTTGGGCTTTTGCTCTGTCATGTAGTAGTTTCCTCCTTCTGTTGTATAGCTTATTTATGGCCGGGGTCTACCAGACAGGTGTTTTTGGAGGAGTGAGTCTTGGTTTTATTTGGGATAGCACGATCCATGCATTCCTGCAGGTGCTCATAGAATGCAATTGTAAAGGATTCTGCAGATTGGGCTGTATTATCCTCTGGCCCATTTTTACTTGTACTGTTAGAGCACTTCTTGCAGTATCTTATTCTGATTGTAGTTTCACTTACTGCCCTTATGACTGTGCCTAGGGAAAACTGCCATTGTAGTGTTAGAGCACTTCTTGCAGCATCATTTTCTGCTTCCAGTTTCACTTACTGCCCTTATAACTGTACTGTTGTGTCATCAGAGCCAGACGGTTGTGCCATGTCACTGTTCTTTGTATATTCAGTTGTATCATTTGGCATTGCTCCTCTGTTAACTTTCACTGCTGTTGTCTCATCCCTGATAGATTGCTCATACACTGCACTGTATTTATATACTCTGATAGTGTCTGACTTACTCCAGAAACAAGTAAATGATACCTCAGGTTCATCCTTTTTGGGGTTAGAGGACTACAAGACCAGGACCAACAACAGAGTATAATGCAGAATTTTAACTGCAAAACAATGACTTAACTGTACATGAAGTAAAAAAAAATGTTACTAAATGTATTGTAAAATACTATCCTGTGAATTCAGTCAGCTGTTTTGGCAGTTTAGTCACAGATACTGTTAATTTTGTCTTCATTTTTGATTTTTTTCAGCTTTTGGCCAGTTGTCCTTAGCAGTATATCCCTGCTGGTTGTTCTCTTGTACCTTATAGCAGCCTTACAAAATGCTGTCCAGGGAATTCAGTATGATACCCAAAGATTGTACACACGTTTTTATTTTCTCTTCTTCTGAGGTATTTGAATTTTGTTCAGCTGCCTTCAGTGACCTATTCCTAGGGGTTGTTCGACTGCACCTTACTGCTCAGCCTTAACTCTAACCCTCCCACTGCTGGGACATCATGTCTACCAGATGGAGGCTGTTGATCTTCTGGTGTTGCCCAGTCTCACTTGAGACTGGAAAGGTCAGGAGGAAACATGTAAGAACAGAGGCTAAGACCCCTCTAGGGTATTCTAAAGGAGAAGACTTCTATATAGGCAATCTATTTAACAACATCCCTTAAACTGCATCACATGACATGTTTACAGCCCCACAACCCACTCTGCAATGCATATTTAAAAATGGTACGGATAGGCAAGTACTCAGAGCTGAGGAACAGCACATCATACATGAAGTTTACTGCCAGACCCAGAGTTAGGTCGTGATGCGTAGGTTTACTGCCAGACCCAGAGTTAGGTCGTGATGCGTAGGTTTACTGCCAGAACCAGAGTTAGGTCGTGATGCATAGGCTGTTACTGCCAGACCCAGAGTTAGGTCGTGATGCGTAGGTTTACTGCCAGACCCAGAGTTAGGTCGTGATGCGTAGGTTTACTGCCAGACCCAGAGTTAGGTCGTGATGCGTAGGTTTACTGCCAGACCCAGAGTTAGGTCGTGATGCGTAGGTTTACTGCCAGACCCAGAGTTAGGTCGTGATGCGTAGGTTTACTGCCAGACCCCGAGTTAGGTCGTGATGCGTAGGTTTACTGCCAGACCCAGAGTTAGGTCGTGATGCGTAGGTTTACTGCCAGACCCAGAGTTAGGTCGTGATGCGTAGGCTGTTACTGCCAGACCCAGAGTTAGGTCGTGATGCGTAGGTTTACTGCCAGACCCAGAGTTAGGTCGTGATGTGTAGGTTTACTGCCAGACCCAGAGTTAGGTCGTGATGCGTAGGTTTACTGCCAGACCCAGAGTTAGGTCGTGATGCGTAGGTTTACTGCCAGACCCAGAGTTAGGTCGTGATGCGTAGGTTTACTGCCAGACCCAGAGTTAGGTCGTGATGCGTAGGTTTACTGCCAGACCCAGAGTTAGGTCGTGATGCATAGGTTTACTGCCAGACCCAGAGTTAGGTCGTGATGCGTAGGTTTACTGCCAGACCCAGAGTTAGGTCGTGATGCGTAGGTTTACTGCCAGACCCAGAGTTAGGTCGTGATGCATAGGCTGTTACTGCCAGACCCAGAGTTAGGTCGTGATGCGTAGGTTTACTGCCAGACCCAGAGTTAGGTCGTGATGCGTAGGTTTACTGCCAGACCCAGAGTTAGGTTGTGATGCGTAGGTTTACTGCCAGACCCAGAGTTAGGTCGTGATGCGTAGGTTTACTGCCAGACCCAGAGTTAGGTCGTGATGCGTAGGTTTACTGCCAGACCCAGAGTTAGGTCATGATGCGTAGGTTTACTGCCAGACCCAGAGTTAGGTCGTGATGCGTAGGTTTACTGCCAGACCCAGAGTTAGGTCGTGATGCGTAGGTTTACTGCCAGACCCAGAGTTAGGTCGTGATGCGTAGGCTGTTACTGCCAGACCCAGAGTTAGGTCGTGATGCGTAGGTTTACTGCCAGACCCAGAGTTAGGTCGTGATGCGTAGGTTTACTGCCAGACCCAGAGTTAGGTCGTGATGCATAGGTTTACTGCCAGACCCAGAGTTAGGTTGTGATGCGTAGGTTTACTGCCAGACCCAGAGTTAGGTTGTGATGCGTAGGTTTACTGCCAGACCCAGAGTTAGGTCGTGATGCGTAGGTTTACTGCCAGACCCAGAGTTAGGTCGTGATGCGTAGGTTTACTGCCAGACCCAGAGTTAGGTCGTGATGCGTAGGTTTACTGCCAGACCCAGAGTTAGGTCGTGATGCGTAGGTTTACTGCCAGACCCAGAGTTAGGTCGTGATGCGTAGGTTTTCTGCCAGACCCAGAGTTAGGTCGTGATGCGTAGGTTTACTGCCAGACCCAGAGTTAGGTCGTGATGCGTAGGTTTACTGCCAGACCCAGAGTTAGGTCGTGATGCGTAGGTTTACTGCCAGACCCAGAGTTAGGTCGTGATGCGTCGGCTGGGACATGATACTGACAGCAAGTTCATGGTATGTGAGAATCCGCACTTAATACATGAAGCCTGCAGTCCAGCATCTGGTCCAGTCTTACAGAGCTGCCAAGGAAGGATACAGACTGTGAGGGACAGGAGGTGAGAAGTGCCAGATACATGGTCTACTGTTAAGGCACATGATCCATGGTCCAGCCATGTTATACATCCTGGAAAGGGTACATTCACTGAATGACAGAGAGATGAGAAATACCAAATACGCATAAGGTTTGCAACCAGAGATGCGCTCCATCCTGCAGTTCACCATTGTTACTAGGAAATGGTATAATCAGCAAAAGAGAGGAATCTGAGAAACACCAAGCATGTCCAGCTCTGCTATCCCCAGCAGTCATTGTGCAACAAAACAAACAACAAGAGTCAGAGAGGCGGGACGTGGAACACTAAAGTGGAATGGTGGAACCAATACGCTAGGTGGTCATTAGTGGAGGATCTGAGGAGGGGATGTAAAAGTTCCAAACACAAGACACATTTTATGGGCTGTACATGTGTTATGAGTCCAGCTACAGCTACCCCAGTAGGATACTTTATCATACCTACATCAAACTGCAACAAATGCAGCATCTGGAGCTCCTGGAGTTAAAGTGCCTCTCTAGAAGTGGTCTGGAAAACAAACATCTCTCTTATTGACGGATGGAAAAGGGCAATGTAAGAAGTCACTTCTGTAGGAGTTTTTACCTGCTTACTGTAAATGCCTGAAAATAGATTGCATTTTTTTATTATTTCATTTCAGTGTGCTGGGAAGGGGGTCTACAATGAACAGGAATCCATTCCAGTTCCTCTAACAAGCTCATTTTTGTACCATTTCAAAAAGCATAGAATTATTTAATTTTAACCAACTTAAAACAAGTACAGAATTGCTGCTCAGATTATAAACCTTAAAATATGGACACACAAGTGTAGCAGTTCAGTAAACAAAGACATACATAGTGAATTCAAGTCAGAAAGTTTGAAGAAGTAAAATTAAACCAATGAAGGAATGTAAAGCATGTATGTTTGAGTCCTCCAACTTCCCCCATCTTGTGTACGGTGTGTCATTGTACTGCTTGGAGGAAGTAACCTTAAATCCTGACAAAAATGCAAAGAAGTTATTCATTGTAAATGTTGCAGGGTAACATGCAGCTTAACGTTTTATCAGTTTATTGCAAGTAGAAGCCAGTGGAATTAGATTTGACAGGTACCCTCAATACATATACAGTACCTTCTCAACATGCATGGTATGGGATGCAATGAACAATTTCATTGTTGCATGAAATAGAGCTTGATTAAGTACAGGTTGGGAGATATTTTGCTTATTGCAACACCTGCACATCATGAGTTCAAAACCTGCTCTGGTAGGCTAGACATGCTGCATATAAGTTCCAAATAGAAGTGCCTAGAAAGTAAAAAAAAGTTCAGATTGAACTTTCACACTCCTGTATTACATTTAGAAATGTATGACTCCCACATGCTTACAAAATATGAACAAAACCCTTCAGACTGAATCCTCACAACACTGCATTACATGTACAAATGCATGCCGGAATACATGCACAACTCTAACGTTGGGCCATTTTGTCAGAAATGCACTTAGACATGCATGAGATAGTTTATAAAACCATTTAGCAAGGGAAAAGGAGCGGGTGAGGTGTTATGTGACTGTGTAGAAGGAAGGATGAAGCAGCAAAGAACTGTTTCACAAAGTTTCAAGACTTCAACAATGTTGTAAATGGAAGTTCAAAGCTCTGTGTCTCCCCAACAGAAGGAGAATGTCCATATTGGAACCTGGGACCTCCATTTCCAGCTTTACACAAATTCCCTATCAAGATGCAGGTTGCTTCTGGACCACAAATTTAGAAGAAATATGTCTCCAACATGGCTGCTTTTTCTTTCATTGTTGTCATCAATCTTCATGTCTAGAGGGTGAAGACGGGACAGAAGAATTAACTTTGATAGCAGCATGTCAGATACAGTGGATATAAAAAGTTTACACACCCCTGTTAAAATGCCAGGTTTTTGTGATATAAACAAATGAGACCGCAATAAATCATTTCAAAACCTTTCCCGCCTTTAATGTGATCTATAACCTGCAGCTCCTTCAGTGTTGCTGTAGGTTCTTTTAGCAGCCTCCCCGACAAGTTTTCATCTTGTCTTTTCATTAATTTTGGAGGGACATCCAGTTCTTTGCAGCATCACTGTTGTCCAATATTTTCTCCACTTTTTGATGGCTGTCTTCACTGTGTTCCATGGCATATCCAATGCTGTGGGAATTTTTTTGTACCTTTCTCCTGACTGATACCTTTCAACAGTGAGATATCTTTGATGCTCTGTAAGCTCTCTGTGAACCATGGCTTTTGCTGTAGCAGGCAACTGAGTAAATGTCAGGAAAATCCTACTAGGACAGCTGAACTTTATTTGGGGTTAATCAGAGTCTCTTTAATTGATGGCAGGTGTGTACCCAAGAAGACTGAATTCTTCTTCTTCTTTTGCCTTTTCCCAGTTAGGGATCGCCACAGCAGATCACCTGTCCACTCATGATTGGCAGTGGAGTTTTACAGTATCAAGTTGCCAGCCCAGCATCCAACCTTCCACAGGAGGCAAACACACTCATGCCTAGGGCCAATTTAGAGTGCCCAATCCAACTACAGCATGTCTTTGGGATGTGGGAGGAAACTGGAGCACCCGGAGGAAACCCACGTGACCACAGGGAGGACATGCAGATGCCACACAGAAGGCACCCCAGCTGAGGATCGAACCAGAGAATCTCTTGCTGTGAGGCAGCAATGCTAACTGCTGCAGCAGCATGGCTGCCTGTACCCAAGAAGACTGAATGCTGTAATGAAATCAAAAGGTGCTTCAACAAAATATTAGTTTAAGGGTGTGCACACTTATGCAACCACCTTATTTTATGTTTTTTATTGCCTATATTTTTTCCACTAATAGATTTGTTTGTTTTCCAATTGAATTGCACAGGTTACAGGTCACATTAAAGGTGGGAAAAGTTTTGAAATTATTTATTGTGGTCTCATTTTTTATATCACAAAAACTTGACATTTTAATAGGGGTGTGTACATTTTTTATATCCACTGTAGACTGCAAGATCTATAAGTTTTGAGAGAGTGGTGTGAAGCTGGAAAATGCAGGCAGCAACAAACTGTGCAACCCTGAACACCTTTGCTTGCTCCTGGCTTACTGGTGAAAAAATTAAATCTTAATATTTTCTCAGCCAGAATTAAAACATCATTTAGACATCAGAAGGAGTAATGATGCATATAAAACAATATCACGTGAAGGCAAAGGAACTCTGGGGCATTTTAAAAAGTTCTTATTGGTTATGGTCCTTCGTAGAGCACTGGGTCACATGCTTCAGGAGGAGGGTGCACATCAGAAAAGACAGTAAGTGAGGGGGGAACACTGTGGAGTCATAGACCATGACACTGTGATAAATTCTTCATTAATCATTTGAAATAAGAATAAATGTGTTGTTTTGATGTAAAAATAGCTAAATAGTGTTCGTAAGTGTGCTATAAGGTGTGTGATATAGTGGTGTTTAGGGTTGATATGGTGTGTGATATAGTGGTGTTTAGAGTTGATATGGTGTGTAATATAGTGGTGTTTAGAGTTGATATGGTGAGTGATATAGTGGTGTTTAGAGTTGATACGGTGTGTGATATAGTGGTGTTTAGAGGTGATACTGTGTGTGATATAGTGGTGTTTAGAGTTGATACGGTGTGTGATATAGTGGTGTTTAGAGTTGATACGGTGTGTGATATAGTGGTGTTTAGAGTTGATACGGTGTGTGATATAGTGGTGTTTAGAGTTGATATGATGTGTAATATAGTGGTGTTTAGAGTTGATATGGTGAGTGATATAGTGGTGTTTAGAGTTGATACGGTGTGTGATATAGTGGTGTTTAGAGGTGATACTGTGTGTGATATAGTGGTGTTTAGAGTTGATACGGTGTGTGATATAGTGGTGTTTAGAGTTGTGAGTGCAATAGTCTTGCTTTGTTTGCTACTTAGAAAATAGAAGACATGACTGGTAGGATCTTAGCCCAACTATATGATCTGGCAATGGATATGGGAGGACTGAGTGTGGATATGGGTGTACTGAGTGTGGATATGGGTGTACTGAATGTGGATATGGGTGGACTGAGTGTGGATATGGGTGGACTGAGTGTGGATATGGGTGTACTGAGTGCGGATATGGGTGGACTGAGTGTGAATATGGGTGTACTGAGTGTGGATATGGGTGTACTGAGTGTGGTTATGGGTGGACTGAGTGTGGATATGGGTGTACTGAGTGTGGATATGGGTGTACTGAGTGTGGATATGGGTGGACTGAGTGTGGATATGGGTGTACTGAGTGTGGATATGGGTGGACTGAGTGTGGATATGGGTGGACTGAGTGTGGATATGGGTGGACTGAGTGGAAGTGGGAGAAGTCGGGAAGGAGAATGAAGCTTCCAAGGAAACAGTGGATGACACAAAAGAAAAAAGATCCAGGTACTAAGAGACTGTATTAGGAGGCAGGGAGAAGATATATCCAAACTGAACTCATTTATTGAGTCTTTATTGTATAAACAGGAAGATGTGGAACAACATAGAGCAGTGTGAAAATGTCTACGTAGTGGGTCTAGTGGGGTGGCTAGAGGTGGGCACACCATACCCAATTTGTTAAAGGTTGGACCAGGTTAGTTGTTGTTTATGTGTCTTACATGGCTATATCAGTGTATTGCGTGGGTACATTACCAATATGAGATAATTGACCCTGTCATGCATTGATGAAATGTCTTAATGAAAGCTTTAAGTAATGGATGGTACAGTATTATGGCTATATCATTGTTTATAGGTTCATAGGTAGGTACTAGGCTATCAGCCCTGGGGCCTATACAAGCCCAGCCAAAAAGGTACCCTGGTTTTTGCCACCCAAGAAAATTATTTTCCTGTGCCACTGTTGAGCAGAGTCACATAAGTGATCCCCGGGGTGAATTTCCTATTTCCCATCCAATCATCAAGATTTTTCTTGAAGAGTGCTAATGAGGAGCTTTGTTTGATATAGACAGGTAGTTTATCCCATAGTATGGAAGTCTCTAGGACAGGAATCTATCCCTCTGGCATGTTCTGTTTATTGTGGTGACAAGGTTTAGGTCCCTAGAGAGTGTAGCTCGGAGGGATTGGGATTTCTTTAATTGGAACATGTCCAACAGCTCTGGGTTTGACATAGCTTTGTACGTTAGGCAGAGATCACCTCTGAGTAGGCAATATGCGATGGAGTAAAGCTGGAGATATTTGAGACGGTGTGTGTAGGGCATCTGTTTGACTGGCTGCAAAGTCAAGATTCTCACAACTGTACAAGAACAGGAAACAAGAAACAGTTAGTAGCACCTACTGTCTGCAGTCTCTGTAGACGGAATGCGAGATGTAGTGGTTTGAATTGTTTATGCTGCTATTTTACAGATAAAATGATGAGATCAAATGTTCTGGGTCAGGACTATGGAGGAAGCCATATATGTGTGCAAGGATGCTTTGCACGATTCATTTAACTGCTGGGATGGAGGGTATAAGAATTTGACAGCAAATGTCCTTGCAGATGTAAATTCTTTGTATACAAATGGTGGAGGAAGTCACAATTTTTTAGGGAACGCATTCAGCAGTGGACAGGAATGGTCAGACAACACGGCCATTGGTCATATTATGTTGGACCTTGGGATGAGCAGTATATAAAGGTAAGGGGGCCATAGCTTATGCAGCCCATTGAAATTCTGGAGAGGGCACTCGGTGCTAAGGAAAGTAATGGAACCAGTGGAAGGGTCCCTGACGTGGTCATTTGGGATCAACCATCTTTATAGTATAAATGGTGACAACAAAAGACTGGTGGAACTGTGACATCTGAACTCATGTGATGATACTGGGGAGGGTGATTATGGTTTGAAAGGAGGTTATTGTGTGGGTATCTCTGAGAGGAAGAGTAAGTGACCACAGGAGGAGGAGTGAGCAGGGCAGGAGCAAGGCTGGATTGAAAGATGAGTGTGGAAAGAGTTATTTTGATTGGAGCCACAAAAGGAGCATCATATCACTGGCCAATGAACAGTGTGAGAAGGAGCTCTGAGAAGAGCAATGCAGCCATATTCTTGTACTAACTTAGAACATGTTGGTTTTGTTTTGCGTACGTCACTGATCTTTCCAAGAACATTTTCTCTTGGTGGAAGAAAAAAGATGGAAAGAATATGCAAAGAGGTGTTGAGCAGATTGAAGACAGTGTGGGTGAGCAGTGCATGCAAGAAGAAGCGTAAAGGATGCTGCACTGAGCTGAACTGGTCTGGCTTATCTGTCAGTGGCTGGAGGTATGTCATTGCACACTGATAATAGTTAACTGTTATGAGAGCTGTGGATTATATTGCTTAGTTGAAACATGGGCTTGAGGTATGCATAAGATCTGTGTAGTCAGACTGGGAACAGACATTGTGTCTGGAAGCAACATTGGAGTCTTTCATGGAGAGATCCTTTATCATCTGTGTCAGCAAAAATGGATGCCAAGTTGGAAGGGGAACATTTAGAAACTTATAGTGAACTATGATATGTAATTTTATAACTTAGTACTTATAAGGAAGGATTAAATGTTCTACTCTCCGTTTTATATTACTAGGAATTTATTAGAAAGTGAGGTGATGCCAGAGGTGTGAGAGATGAAAATATCTGTAAAGTTTACTGCTTTGGATCTAACTCTATGTTACAGCAGCAGGGAATGTAGTTTTTTGAATATTTCAATTAGCTGTTTCATACAAATGTTTGTTTCTGTGTAGGGGAGGATGGTGTATTGTATTGTTACAGGACTGCTGTCATTTATGTAAGCAGAGGACTGCTAAGTCCTGTTTGAATGTTGTCATCGGCATGGATAGAGTGATTCCCAGGTGATTTATTGGGGACAAAATGAACAGTTCAAAAAGGAGGAAGTGACAATGGGAATAGCAGATAAACAGTGCAGCCCAATCACAGATACTCTTGGAGATGGTCGAGCTTTTAGACAAAGGAAGTATGAACAGTAAAAAGGCAGGAGAGACAATGATGACAAATGCTGCAGACACCTAGTGTGAACTTTAAAGTGGTCATTGGACTTCAGTGGCTAAAGGATAGGGGAATAAAGGGGAGTTAGGGCATGTGGGGAAGGGGAGTTAGGGCATGTGGGGAAGGGGAGTTAGGGCATGTGGGGAAGGGACGTAGATGAGGATCATGGGCAGCCTTATTACTGCCAGCAGCACAGCCTGCTCAGGGGGACACTGGGGAGCTGTTTGGCCTGACCCCAAGGCCCTGTGGGCCTTGCTCCAGACAAGTGTAAGGCAGTCTTTTTTAAAGGGGGAGAAATGCATTGTGGGTGATTACATGGAAAGGGGAGGAAAATAATTGAATGAAGAGTGATGACGCACGTGATGATGGAGCATGAGAGGAACCTGACAAGACAGGAAGTTTGTACAATCAAGCTGCAAGGATTTCAATGGCTAAGCATCACTTGTACCCAAGGAGAGGGCATCAGCTGTACCCAAGGAGAGGGCATCACTTGTACCCAAGGAGAGGGCATCAGCTGTACCCAAGGAGAGGGCATCACTTGTACCCAAGGAGAGGGCATAACTTGTACCCAAGGAGAGGGCATCAGCTATACCCAAGGAGGGGGCATCACTTGTACCCAATGATAAGGCATCAGTTATATGCAAGGAGAGGGAATTAGTTATATCCAAGGAGAGGGTGTCAGTTGTACTCAAGGAGAGGGCATCAGCTGTACCCAAGGACAAGACATCACTTGTACGCAAGGAGAGGGCATCAGCTGTAACCAATGATAAGGCATCAGTTATATCCAAGGAGAGGGCATTAGTTATAGCCAAGGAGAGGGTGTCAGTTGTACCCAAGGACAACACATCAGTTGTACCTAAGGAGAGGGCATCAGCTGTACCCAATGGTAAGGCATCAGTTATATCCAAGGAGATGGCATCAGTTATATCCAAGGAGAGGGCATCAGTTGTACCTAAGGAGAGGACATCTGTTGTACCCAAGGAGAGGGCATCGGCTGTACCCAAGGACAAGGCATCAGTTGTACCCAAGTAGGGGGCATCAGCTGTACCCAAGGACAAGGCATCACTTGTACCCAAGGAGAGGGCATCAGCTGTACCCAAGGAGAGGGCATCACTTGTTCTCAAGGAGAGGGCATCACTTTTACTCAAGGAGAAGGAATCAGTTGTACCCAAGGACAAGGCATCAGTTGTACCCAAGGAGAGGGCGTAAGCTGTACCCAAGGACAAGGTATTAGTTATATCCAAGGAGAGGGCATTAGTTATATCCAAGGAGAGGGTGTCAGTTGTACCCAAGGAGAGGGCATCAGCTGTACCCAAGGACAAGGCATCACTTGTACCCAAGGAGACGACATCAGTTGTATCCAAGGAGAGGGCATCAGTTGTACCCAAGGGGAGGGTGTCAGTTGTATCCAAGGACAAGGCATCAGTTATATCTAAGGAGATGGCATCAATTATATTCAAGGAGAGTGTGTCAGTCGTACCCAAGGACAAGGTATCAGTTGTACCCAAGGAAAGGGTCTCAGTTGTATCCAAGAAGTGGGATGGGATCATTAGTTAGAGGAGTGGGGAGTGGCATGAGTAATATGAGATGAGATGAGAGATGAAGGGACATGAGCAATAGAAAGATGGGTGCAGGAGGGGAGGGGCTGTTATTAAAAGCTTTTTGTAGACCAAATGAAAATAGAGTAGGAATATTGGAAGAATGGTTATACAGGGCAGGAGAGTTGAGGAACTGAGATAGAATGGTGATGGGGGTTTAATATGGTGTTGGAGTCAGAAAGGAATAGATTGTTTGAGGCTGTGGAGATCTACAGAAGGTGTCAAAAGGTGCTAATTGTAAGGCTGAAGAAACTGCAGACATGAGCTGTGTGAGTGAAGAAAAGTAGATGGAACAGGGGGTTTACATTTTTTATGAGTGATAAAAGGCAGACAAGCAGATTGGAGAGAATTATTACAGAAAGGAAGATGTTAGAATAAGTGGATGTCCTGTGGATAATGGAGAACAGCAATCAGACTACGCTATCCTACGCTGAAGATGCACTGGGATGGGGGGGGGGCGCAAAAGATGACGTCCAGAGGTGGAATCCAGGGTTTTGGGGAGGCTGTGACCAGACAGGATGAGTGCAAGAAATTGTGTCAGAGGTAGTATACAATAATGGAGGAGTAAATGGTAAAGTGGGGAAGATGAAATGGGATGGGGGTAAAGGAAACTTGGTGAGGACATTTCAGGCGTTAGACACAAAGGAATACAATGGTGAAGGGGCTGGAAAGATGGCTGCAGGATTATCAACCACTCACTTCAAGCAGGTATCTGACTTGATCAAAACCTAATCCCATATCTCTACCACCAAATTTAAAGTAATATCACTACTCTTCAGGGGTAAAAAGGTCTCTCACTTCCTCTCCCCTGCTGCCAGTCCAGCTATAGGCAAAAGAATTATCATGGCACAACTAGAATATGAACTCCTAAATCATAGTTAGAACATCCAAGTAAAAATCTGACTTCCTTCCAAACCACAGATATCAATATCTGTAGATTCATCTCACTGACCACCATAAGAGAGCATCACCAGGGTGTCAATCAAAAGGCATAATAGCTTCCAGTTAAACAAAGGAACATCCCTACTTCTAGCCTTCCTCACCTATACACTCTTAAATGTACAAACCTTCACCTTTTTTGTCAACAGAATGACTAAAAAATTAAGCTCGCAATCCCACAACTCACCCTCTTTACTTACCTAGGAATAAACTTCAAGATAATGACGGTGGTTTTCTCCATTTTGGAATCTGTCTTACTAAAGATTTGATCACCTACTTCCTATGAAACCTTCTCTAATCAACTTTGAAAATATACATTTTTCACTCTTTGCCCCTGCTGCCTGTTCACTAATAGCTCCCTCACAGCCAATTGGCCCATTTGTTCCCCTTCACTGGGGTGAGGATCAACCTGAAGGAGCTATTATCTGGGGTGGTTTCAGGGTCTTTCTCTTCATCTATGAGTGCCCAGCTTGCAGGACATGCAATGGGATGTCTGGGTTGGTTGCCCCTTACTTCCACAATGAAGATGACCAGCAGACAGCCCTACTTCCTCCTGTCTGAAGCACGAGAACTGGTTACCCATAAGGTCATAGGATCATAGGAGGGTACTGAGCTAATGGTCCTAGAGCCTTTTCAAGCCTAGCTATTCATGCCCCAGTTGTCCCAGTTATCAATGCCCACAGGCTAGAGTGGCTTTGGCATATGCCTGTGCCTTAGGGCATCTACAAACTGCCCCTGTCCATATGGGCCACAGACATCAAGTGAGATCTAAATTTGTGATTTCTGATTCATTGGTCTAAATTTAATTTAAACAGGCTTAGGGAAGAGCTCTGTTTCACATGTTCCAGAGAAGGAGTAATCTCTGAGACACATACCTGTCCCTCCAACATGTTTTGTTTAGGTCACAGATGAGGTTTTTATCTTTAGATTGGGTAATTCTACTGCTGTTTGTTTTGCAAATGTCCATCTCCACTGCCTGCACTTCACTGTGGGCTTCCAAGTGCTCGCTATCCCCACCCACCTGAGTGAGATGAGTGTGGCACACCTTTTCGTTCTTCTCCCTCCACACCTGGCATCTCTGGTGCCAAGAAACTTAACAGCACTGTTAGTCTTACTTTTATCTTAATATGCTGTGTTATTTTTCCAGTATAGAAATCTCAGATACCCCTCCTTTCTCTTCTTCCCCCTTTCCATTACACCCCTCCTTTCTCTTCGTTCCCCTTTCCATTACACCCCTCCTTTCTCTTCTTCCCCCTTTCCATTACACCCCTCCTTTCTCTTCATTCCCCTTTCCATTACATCCCTCCTTTCTCTTCGTTCCCCTTTCCATTTCACCCCTCCTTTCTCTTCGTTCCCCTTTCCATTACACCCCTCCTTTCTCTTCGTTCCCCTTTCCATTACATCCCTCCTTTCTCTTCGTTCCCCTTTCCATTACACCCCTCCTTTCTCTTCGTTCCCCTTTCCATTACACCCCTCCTTTCTCTTCTTCCCCCTTTCCATTACACCCCTCCTTTCTCTTCGTTCCCCTTTCCATTACATCCCTCCTTTCTCTTTGTTCCCCTTTCCATTACACCCCTCCTTTCTCTTCGTTCCCCTTTCCATTACACCCCTCCTTTCTCTTCTTCCCCCTTTCCATTATACCCCTCCTTTCTCTTCTTCCCCCTTTCCATTACACCCCTCCTTTCTCTTCTTCCCCCTTTCCATTACACCCCTCCTTTCTCTTCGTTCCCCTTTCCATTGCACCCCTCCTTTCTCTTCGTTCCCCTTTCCATTACACCCCTCCTTTCTCTTCTTTCCCCTTTCCATTACACCCCTCCTTTCTCTTCGTTCCCCTTTCCATTACACCCCTCCTTTCTCTTCTTTCCCTTTCCATTACACCCTCCTTTCTCTTCGTTCCCTTTCCATTACATCCCTCCTTTCTCTTCGCTCCCTTTCCATTACACCCTCCTTTCTCTTCTTCCCCTTTCCATTACACCCTCCTTTCTCTTCGTTCCTTTCCATTACACCCTCCTTTCTCTTCTTCCCCTTTCCATTACACCCTCCTTTCTCTTCTTCCCCTTTCCATTACATCCCTCCTTTCTCTTCGTTCCCCTTTCCATTACACCCCTCCTTTCTCTTCTTCCCCCTTTCCATTACACCCCTCCTTTCTCTTCGTTCCCCTTTCCATTACACCCCTCCTTTCTCTTCTTCCCCCTTTCCATTACACCCTCCTTTCTCTTCATTCCACTTTCCATTACATCCCTCCTTTCTCTTCGTCCCACTTTCCATTTCACCACGTCTTTCTCTTCGTTCCCCTTTCCATTACAACCCTCCTTTCTCTTCGTTCCCCTTTCCATTACTTCCCTCCTTTCTCTTCGTTCCTCTTTCCATTACACCCCTCCTTTCTCTTCGTTCCCCTTTCCATTACACCCCTCCTTTCTCTTCTTCCCCCTTTCCATTACACCCCTCCTTTCTCTTCGTTCCCCTTTCCCTTACATCCCTCCTTTCTCTTTGTTCCCCTTTCCATTACACCCCTCCTTTCTCTTCGTTCCCCTTTCCATTACACCCTCCTTTCTCTTCCTCGCCCTTTCCATTATACCCCTCCTTTCTCTTCTTCCGCCTTTCGATTACACCCCTCCTTTCTCTTCTTGCCCCTTTCCATTACACCTCCTTTCTCTTCGTTCCCTTTCCATTGCACCCTCCTTTCTCTTCGTTCCCTTTCCATTACACCCTCCTTTCTCTTCTTTCCCTTTCCATTACACCCCTCCTTTCTCTTCGCTCCCTTTCCATTACACCCCTCCTTTCTCTTCTTTCCCTTTCCATTACACCCTCCTTTCTCTTCGTTCCCCTTTCCATTACATCCCTCCTTTCTCTTCTTCCCTTTCCATTACACCCTCCTTTCTCTTCTTCCCCCTTTCCATTACACCCCTCCTTTCTCTTCGTTCCCCTTTCCATTACACCCCTCCTTTCTCTTCTTCCCCCTTTCCATTACACCCCTCCTTTCTCTTCTTCCCCCTTTCCATTACATCCCTCCTTTCTCTTCGTTCCCCTTTCCATTACACCCCTCCTTTCTCTTCTTCCCCCTTTCCATTACACCCCTCCTTTCTCTTCTTCCCCCTTTCCATCCACTCTGCTATAACGTTTCCTTCCTTTATACTGTCACTCTCCATATGCCTTGCTGTATATAAAGTGTACAGTGAACAGTTATCATGTAAACTGCATTTTGGTCCAGTTAAGAAGTTTGTCTTACTGTTTACATTCTTACAGCTGGTTTTAGTTATACTTGGTCTATTATTTATAGCTATATTTTAAGTTGTTGTGATGATTGTTTGCATGTAAAACAAGCTTTACTAGCAATCAGTATACATGTTTCCCTTTGGAAATGTCAGCTTTGTTATCTTCTGTCTATTGTACTCTCCTGAAATGTGCCTGAAAATGATCCACTGGGATCACTGCTTTACCCCATTTACAAATGAAATACATGAATAATGAGGGTATAGTAGTAAGACAGATTGGGGAAGACATTAGAGGACAGGAGATGAGAGGGTAGCTAAGGAACAGAAAACGGGAGGAATCTAAAGCTGTAATGGGATTCGCTTATGGGAGTTGCACACTCATGGGAGTCACGCTGGTGGATTAAATATGAGTGATTTTAAGTTGCTGTTATAGAAACTTAATGAACAGAGATGGAGAGCTTCAGTGGGAGGTCTGCACATGGATGGCAAGTGTATGATGGCGGGAATATAAGGGAAAAGTTTTCGAGCCTTTATGGAAAAATGTAGCGCTCAACAGAGAAGGCAGGAAGGAAATTTGGAAGATAAATTATGGCGACTGTCTTAGATCACTCTCCGTATTGTCAGTCACCCTTACACTAGCGACTGTCTTAGATCGCTCTCCGTATTGTCAGTCACCCTTACACTGGCAAGTGTCTTAGATCACTCTCCGTATTCTCAGTCGCCCTTACACTGGCGACTGTCTTAGATCACTCTCCGTATTCTCAGTCGCCCTTACACTGGCGACTGTCTTAGATCACTCTCCCTATTGTCAGTCACCCTTACACTGGCGACTGTCTTAGATATTCTCCCTATTGTCAGTTGCCCTTACACTGGCAACTGTCTTCGATCACTCTCCTTATTCTCAGTCGCCCTTACACTGGCGACTGTCTTAGATCACTCTCCCTATTCTCAGCCGCTCTTATGCTGGCGACTGTCTTAGCTCACTCTCCCTATTGTCAGTCGCCCTTACGCTGGTGACTGTCTTAGATCACTCTCCCTATTCTCAGTCGCCTTTACACTGGCAACTGTCTTAGATCACTCTCCCTATTGTCAGTCGCCCTTACGCTGGTGACTGTCTTGGATCACTCTCTCTATTGTCAGTCGTCCTTACGCTGGTGACTGTCTTAGCTCACTCTCCCTATTGTCAGTCACCCTTACGCTGGCGACTGTCTTAGATCACTCTCCCTATTGTCAGTCGCCCTTACGCTGGTGACTGTCTTAGATCACTCTCCCTATTCTCAGTCGCCCTTACACCGGCAACTGTCTTAGATCCCTCTCCTTATTCTCAGTTGCCCTTACACTGGCGACTGTCTTAGATCACTCTCCCTATTGTCAGTCACCCTTACACTGGCAACTGTCTCAGATCACTCTCCCCATTGTCAGTCGCCCTTACACTGGCGACTGTCTTCGATCACTCTCTCTATTCTCAGTCGCCCTTACACTGGTGACTGTCTTAGATCCCTCTCCCTATTGTCAGTCGCCCTTACGCTGGCAACTGTCTTAGCTCACTCTCCCTATTGTCAGTCGCCTTTACGCTGGTGACTGTCTTAGATCACTCTCCCTATTGTCAGTCACCTTTACACTGGTGACTGTCTTAGATCACTCTCCCTATTGTCAGTCGCCCTATGCTGGCGATTGTCTTAGCTCACTCTCCCTATTATCAGTCGCCCTTATGCTGGCAACTGTCTTAGATCACTCTCCCTATTGTCAGTCGCCCTTACACTGGCGACTGTCTTAAATCATTCTCCCTATTGTCAGTCACCCTTTCGCTGGCGACTGTCTTAGATCACTCTCCTTATTCTCAGTCGCCCTTACACTGGCGACTGTCTTAGATCACTCTCCCTATTGTCAGTCGCCCTTACGCTGGCAACTGTCTTAGCTCACTCTCCCTATTGTCAGTCGCCTTTACGCTAGTGACTGTCTTAGATCACTCTCCCTATTGTCAGTCACCTTTACACTGGTGACTGTCTTAGATCACTCTCCCTATTGTCAGTCGGCCTTACGCTGGCGACTGTCTAGGATCACTCTCCCTATTGTCAGTCGCCCTATGCTGGCGACTGTCTTAGCTCACTCTCCCTATTGTCAGTTGCCCTTACGCTGGCAACTGTCTTAGATCACTCTCCCTATTCTCAGTTGCCCTTACACTGGCGACTGTCTTAGATCACTCTCCCTATTATCAGTCACCCTTTTGCTGGTGACTGTCTTGGATCACTCTCCCTATTGTCAGTCGCCCTTACACTGGCGACTGTCTTAGATCACTCTCCTTATTCTCAGTCGCCCTTACACTGGCAGCTGTCTTAGATCACTCTCCCTATTGTCAGTCGCCCTTACGCTGGCGAATGTCTTAGATCACTCTCCCTATTGTCAGTCACCCTTATGCTGGTGACTGTCTTAGATCAATCTCCCTATTGTCAGTCGCCCTTACCCTGGCGACTGTCTTAGATCACTCTCCCTATTGTCAGTTGCCCTTACACTGGCGACTGTCTTAGATCACTCTCCCTATTGTCAGTCACCCTTATGCTGCTAACAAGTGACCTCTGCCTAACCATTAAGGTCACTTCTGACTCTGTATTGATGACCTTTGCTGGGGACTGTCTTAGATCACTCTCCCTATTGTCAGTCGCCCTTACGCTGCTAACAAGTGACCTCTGCCTAACCTTTAAGGTCACTTCTGACTCGGTATTGATGACCTTTGCTCCATTACTAATCACCTTGCTCCATATCTGCAAAAAAAAACAGAAATTTTAACTTTTCCTGTATTCTAAGCAGGACATGCTGGAGAGACAGATGCTTGTCACAGTGGCTCCCACTGCTCTGGAACAGGCTTTCCATCCATGTAAAATAAAGTACTTTCCTGACCCAATTCAAGCACAATCTGAAAAAATGGGTGAGAAATACAAATGCATCCCTGGGGTGGCACCTGTGTCTCTACAGGACAGTGGATGCTGATGTGCTACAAAATTGGGACTGACTATTTCCTGTCTATAAAAGAGAACAAGCAGCACTTGGGAATTCTGCTTGGTAGCCAGTCTTCCTGTGCTTTAATCTTTTCTATGATGGCAGGAAGAGGCAGATTTTAAATTCAGAATAGAGGAGATCATGACTGTTGATTTGTTAGGCCCAAGCATATAGACTCTGTATGTCTCTGTTGTTGTTTTGACAATAAGTACTTCCCAAGCATATTAACTCAGTCTCAAAGAATATTGTTTATAGCCTCTGTCTGTCTCTGTTGTTGTTGTGACAAGTACTTTATCTCTGTTTACTTTTTGACTAACTTGTACCTGCATTCGCCTGAGTTGAGCATACAGTTTGGCCACCATGATCAGTGCTGCACCCCAGTGACAAATATAAATCAAATAAAGAAATAAAATAGCATAATAAGGGTGGGGAGATAGCAGACGCCCCATATAAGACATATAAAGGGAAGAAGCCGACATTAGAGAAGGTGCTTCCTAGGGTAGTCAACAATGAACAAGTGAACAAATGGGGTTTATGAAAGCCAGATCATCAGCTGATCATTGTCAGGTTTTGTTGAATTTTTTTGAGCAAAGCAGATCAATATGGGAAAGGGAGGCTAGTATAGTGCTTATGGATATTCCTAAGACTTCTGATTGGGTTAGGAGCATATATACACACACACACACATATATATATATATATATATATATATATATATATATATATATATATATATATATATATATTTGGAGTGGTCTATATTAGATAATCGAAGTTTCAGAACTTCGAACACCATATGGTCGACCCCATATGATTAAAGTACTGCAACTTCGAAAATCTAATTAAAAATAAAAACAAAAGTAACTGCTTTAAGCAGGGGGCAAGCCCTCCTGCACTCCTCATGTGGGGGGCTGCACCCCCACACCCCTCGCTACTTAAATATACCAAGTCTGAGATTGCACTTTAATGGAGTATGGTGCGGAAAGGGAAGATTTCCCTTTCCTATGCTGTAACGCGATCTCAGAGTAGGTATTTTTAAGTAGCGGGAGGTGTGGGGGCCACAGCCCCCCACGTGTGGTGTGCACTTAAATCCTTTTAGTTTACTTTCCTTTTTTTTTTTTTTATTATTTACATTGTTCAATGTTTTGCAGCTTCGATCACTAGTGATCGAAGTCTAGTGATTCGAAGTTGTAAAACTTCGACAATGTAATATCGACCCTTTGGAATATATGTCTGTGATTTTAATAGAGGTGATAGGTGAGGGTATGTGGGAAAGAGGGGTAAGGGCTTTATATAGGAAGCCATGTGTACAAATTCTGCTGAATGGAGAAACAAGTAAGGTATTGCTAGGGGACATTACAGGACAAGTATGTCCCTTGTCACCAGGGTAATTTTTTTAATGATAAAGTGTCTAATTCAGAGATTGAGAAGGAAGCTGATACAAAGAGTTGGGGAAGTAGTGGAATATGTTTAGTATATTTTTTTCTGTCAACTTCATGATACTATTAGAAGATGTTTATAGATAACTGCTAGACATATTGGAGATTTTTAGAGATTTTTGGGGTTGAAACCATGTTATATTTTCAGTAATGGTTGGGGTTGCAGGGAGAGGAGGTGGGAAGTCAGGATGCCATGCGAGGAGGAAGAAGTGTTTGGGACTGAAAAATTTATCTTATGGTTGAGGAAACTGGAGGTAAAATTGGGTGACTTTGATAGGGATGACAGGAAACTTCTTGGATAGATGGTTGGGAAAAGTTTTAAGATTAAAAGGATGGGTATGGCTAGTGAGAAGCATGACTTTTGTCATATATGATATATTTGGGGGACACACATTTTAGCTTGCAGAGCAGGATAACAGAGATTCAGAAAGTGTGTGATTGTTTTGTGTGGAATGGAGGAACAAGACAGATAGGGAAGGAAAAATAAGGATGGGGAGATGCAAGGGTGACATGGAACACTGTATTTCAGAAGACATTTTATGGCTATTAACTTGTCTTAAAGAATAAGGGGCTATGAAAACAGTAGTTTGCAAAGCTGAGATGGGAGGACAGTAAGAAATGGTAAGATGGAAATCTTTTTAGGAAGACAGAGGTGTTTGCAGATAAAATGCTTAGAAAGCATGTGGGAAGGGTAGTAGATGGGTATGTGTTAGTGGATAGACTATCACATAGGTTGTTGGTACAGGCCTTGCCAGTGAAGGTGCAGGTGAGACAGTATCAACAAATCAGAGGGACTGAAACTGAATACAGTGAAATATATGAATGCTCAGATGGTAGGGAGTATCTAGACTTTGTGGCACCGAACGACTACTTTACACTGTAGTGACATAGGAGAGTGATGGAGAAACTGAAACCTGTCATGTAGGAGAAATGCAGATGGAAAAGAAATGAGCATAGGAAACGATGAAAGAAAAGGGTACAGGGAGGTATGAAGTGGTAAGACAGGGCTTATATATTGTCGAGTGTGGTTTAAGGGTTTAAGGAAAGTTATAGATAAGTATGGGATCAATGGGAAAGAACAGATATAGTTTGGAAGGAAGGTGGAAAGGAGATGTGGAAGTGACAATGGAACTAACTGGAGAGGACTGGTCTGCTGGTGGATGTGCATTGGAGCCTTGTCCATAGATGGTATTCAATCCTTTGTGTTTGAAGATAAAGGGATGCTAGCCAGAACTGAAGAGTCAAAAGGCTGTGGCCGAAGAGCTTGGCATGGGGATGCGATATATTATCACAGCGGCCAAGATGAGATGGAGATGCTTGGCATGGGGATGCGATATATTATCACAGCGACCAAGATAAGATGGAGATGCTTGGCATGGGGATGCGATATATTATCACAGCGACCAAGATAAGATGGAGATGTTTGGCATGGAGATGCGATATATTATCACAGCGACCAAGATAAGATGGAGATGTTTGGCAAGGGGATGCGATATATTATCACAGCGACCAAGATAAGATGGAGATGCTTGGCATGGGGATGCGATATATTATCACAGCGACCAAGATAAGATGGAGATGTTTGGCATGGGGATGCGATATATTATCACAGCGACCAAGATGAGATGGAGATGCTTGGCATGGGGATGCGATATATTATCACAGTGACCAAGATAAGATGGAGATGCTTGGCATGGGGATGCAATATATTATCACAGCGTTGACAATGAAGTTCTGGATGGGGGATTCAGATAGAGACTTTTGGTGCTTCTCTTCCCCCTGCTTCCATTTCTTGGGGACTTCACTATGTCTGAATGGCTCAAATAATAATCTTTGAAGCAGATGTTAGTAGACACATGCACATGTGGTGCATTTCTTTTATTAAGACAAACATACAGTTTGTACTTCCTGGTACTACACTGCACTAGGTCCTTCCAACTAGCTTTATGTTTTTGTGTGGGGGCCCACTAACATAACGTCCTAAATTATAATATACTGTTATCTAATATTGCGCAGCAGTCTGTCACGTATTGTCAGTTTCATAATACCCTTGCCCCACCCCTGACACACACTCGGTCATCACTTTACAGCTTCCATATTTTGGTCACAGTGTTTGTACATGGCTTTTTTTTTTTTTACTATATGTATCATTCATGTGTACTCAGTGCTTTCACTGTAGGCTGAATGAACATGAATTACTGGTTTCATTACAGCTATCTCTACTGAGATAATGCATTTTGTTAGACTCTGTGCTGATGTGTTATTACCTGGCCTAGCGTAAGTACCTAATACTAGATTCAGTAGTTTTCCTTACCGATGGCTCATGGCAACATGTTGATCTTTTGAGGTAAAGGAGAGTATGGAGTACTTTGTTGCATCCCAACATAGGCAGCAAAAGCACTTAGCTCCCTACACACTAACCTGGCCTATGCACTCTTAGATCACTCAGTAAATGATGCCAATTCAAACAGGGCCCAGAAAGGGTGGCAATGATTATCAAAATCAGATGATAAATGCACCAAGATTTTGATAATCATTGCCACCCTTTCTGGGCCCTGTTTGAATTGGCATCATTTGTGAAATCAGTAAGTTATGGACTGGTGGCCTACAGCATTAGTTGCTATTTCTTTGAGATAGCTGCTTTTGAGGTTTCTAGCTGTTGCTCCATTGATATTATGACTTTTGGAGTTATCTGCTAGATGTTAAATGTGATTAATATTATATCACTTGGTTATGTTAATGTTTGCTAGTAACTGCTTCTCTCCTTTTTTATTACAAGGTACTTTTTGTCTGACATTGAAGGCTTTTTGATGGAGGATTATGGAATATGGGGTAATCTTTGCTGTCATTTCTACTAATGAATATATTCATCTCACTGTATGCATGCATGCATGCTTGGAAGGTGTTGTATATCCTTTATAGCAATATTAATGATGTCATAAATCCACTTAAAAGGTATGAAATGGTTAAGGAATTTGAAATTCATTTTTTGGATTTGCTGTTTGTACAAGAGAAGCATTTATCCACCCAACAGTACAATGTGTTACCTACTCCGTGGAGGTGCATTGTGTTAATCCTTGCTTCTTCGCCTATTAAATGGAGGTAGGGGGTAACCATCATAATATATCTAGTGATATACTTTGCTGCTTTGATGAAGTTTTCTATACCTTGGCCTAACTTTAGTTTCATCTACATTTCAGGACATCACATTGTATCACACTACATTACGTTAAATGTTATCATTTTACATTATATCACATTTCATATTATATTACATAAGCGTGATGGAAGAAGAATGCAGTAAATACACTTTGTCCTTTAAATACAGCCAACAGTCTGTTGGACCTCAATCCTGGGTCTATATTACATAGTCGAAGTTCCGTAACTCCGAACACCTAATGGTCGAACCATTACGTTCGAAGTTACAGAACTTCGACTATGTAAAAAAATTAACTACACAACGGACAAAACAAAAACTTGTTGTAAGCAGGGGGCAAGCTGCACCCCCCCCCGCTACTTAAATATACCAACTCCGAGATCGCACCACATTGAAGTGAATGGAAACCTCTGCTTACGGAAATTTCCATTCAAATGCTCAAACCTTTACAAATTTGAATGTATGGTCTCGACCACATGTGGTTCGAACTTGTAAAAGTTCGACTACGTGATAGGAACCCCTCAATCAACCTTGTCCCTCACTCACTACCAGTTGCCCCTCAATCCCTATATTTTCCTTTGCCTTTTCCTCAACTATCTCTCCCTCCCTACCTACCCTTTATCCATTTTCCACCTGTCACATGCCTTCTTAGATACCACTTTAGATTCTCTTTTTACTTCCTATTTTTATAGTCGTTTCCATGGTCCACAACCCTCTCTGTGAACTTCAACTTCAGCTTTATGAAGTGTTTTATTGCAAAATACAGGCTACAAAGTAAAGAAACAGAAAAGCAAATTCATATAAATTATACTACTCTAAGATAACTAAAAATAGTAGTACTTTTACATAGTTAGTCTCCTCTGTGTCTTCTCCTTCTCACTGTGTCCTTCCTGTCCAAGATGACCCTGACACGGTCTTGTGTACATACGCTACTCCTCACTCCCTGTCTTGTAGTCTCTAGACAAGACACCTGCACCTCCTCTTTTCTCTACTCATGGACTCCACCTACATCCTACACACCCTTCTGGTGCTTTTCCTCTGGAATTCTTCCAGAAGCCTGGTGTCACTTTCCTTGCATGGCTTCCAGGAATCCACACAGTACTGGGATTGTACCAACTTGACCAGGGCCTGGTAGAACATTAGCATTATCGCCTTACTTCTACAATCTACCCCTCAATACACCAAGCATCTGTTTGCTCCAGTCCTTGCTGGAAAATTGACTATCAGAATGGGATTTGATAAGTACTCCCAGTTTGTAATCATCAGCAAACTTGGTTATCCATATTCCTTTAATATCAGATTTTATATCATCGCTTTCTCTCAATGTCTGTCTCCTGATATCTACCCATGATTCCCTCCATTGTCTTTTACACGCCTTCCAGCATGACACCTCCCTTCATGAAGACACGCCTTCCAGCATGACACCTCCCTTCATGAAGACACGCCTTCCAGCATGACACCTCCCTTTGTTTTCCGTCATGAAGAATGAAGAAAACCAATCATTCAATACATTTGCTTTTCCCAGCCTTCGTTTAATTTGCTCCTTACTGTGCTACTGTGCTCATTTTCACCAGGTCTGTCCCTTCATTATTTTTGATATTTATTTATTCTTTATTTAACATTTGTTTACCAGGATGGTCCAACTGGACAGCTGGTGTCCATTTTCAGTGGAGTCATGGGGGAAAAGCCCCAGAAAAAAATTACAGAATATAAACAATATATGTACCAGTAAGACAGGTTACAAATATGTTAATACACTAATACAGAGGAATTACATACAAGAATAAGTGTACTGCTCTATAGTCAAGTAGCACTGTGGTATACTATAAGCATGCAAACAATATTTACAAAATGTAAAAAGAGAGAGGGTGAAATACACTAGAATGTTTGAGTGGACTCTCCATAAGCAGAATGGGAGTACAGAGAGGTCCTCCTGCAAATACATCTTTAAATAAATCTTTGTTCTTCCATGTTTCTTTTTACTAACTCCCTGTAATCTTCTTTTATCTTGTGCCTTATGCCCGCTGCTCCTTTGCTGTCTTTCTGCTTTTCTTAGTGTATTATGCCTCTCCAAGTACCCTTCCCTGCCCTCTCTCTCATGAGCTGTTTTTTTCTCTAATTGCTACCCCCTCATATTCATGTGCAGTCACACTGACCTTTTCATTTTTTTATTGCCAGTGTGACTCATCCTTAGACCACTGTCCATATCTTGAGCACTGCATGTTGGACTCATTTCCATAGCTTGTTTACCCCTTGATTTGTTCCAGTTTTCACAGTTACATTTGACCCTCCCCCCAATTCATCACAATCCAGTCTGCTAAAATCCAACATTATCATCTATATATTTGTATTCTTACTCTTTTGCCCACACTAAACCCATTAGGGGTATGATTGAAGTTGATTTAAAGGTACCTTAGTCTAGACATCCATATCTCCCTCTGCATTCTGGTTCATTCCTGCAACAGTTCTCTAAATTTCTCATGGTCCATCATCTCTTGGCACTGGCCTGTATTTCTGTGATACCAGCAATGTTGAGCCTCCCATCCTGCATCACCGCATCTAGCTCCAGCATACTCCTACCCCAATGCCTTACACTGTTGACTAATTCTACCCAGGCATGCTCATCTGTTCCCTTACTATGTTCTATATCTCTTTTTACATTCTGTCTACTGGCTAATCACCTTCCTCCACCAAATGCTTCTGCCTCCCTGCATCCTATCTTCCATGTTAGCTTATAGATAGAACCATTGAGCTGCACTCTTTCAACCCAGCACTAAGCATCACTCTTTTGTTGGCCAGGATGGATTCTGTACCTGAAGCCCCTATCCTCCTAGTACTCCTAAGCCCTTTTCCCTTGTTGACTGCTGCAATCATTACATTCCCAAGCCCTCTGTTTCATCAGTGCACTGGCTACTGGTGCAGGTAAAACTTAGGAAAATAGCTCTAGCAGTCCCCTCTCCTGGCATCTCTTTGCTGCCTCCCTAATCTTGCTTCCTACCACCTCAGTTAGCTCCTATGACAAACCATTGGTGCCTACATGCACTACAGTATTCATCTATCTTTCACCTGGAAATTATTTTGGTCACTACCTCCCATGTCTGAGTGAGTGCACATTCTGAGAATAGTTCCCCTGACATTTAGCTTTGTTGTTTAAATTTACCTCGACTAATCCCCTTTGCAACCAAGTCTTCAGCTACTAAAGCCTTTCCCCAGTTCCACAAAAGCTTCCACCCCTTTATTTCATGTCATTTTCCTATTACATCTAATCCCTTCCCCATCCCCATGTGCTGCACATAATCCCTTCCCCATCCCCATATGCTGCACCTAATCCCTTCCCCATATGCTGCATCTAATCCCTTACCCATCCCCATGTGCTGCATCTAATCCCTTCCCCATCCACAAGTGCTGCATCTAATCTCTTACCCATGTGCTGCACCTAATCCCTTCCCCATCCCCATATGCTGCACCTAATCCCTTCCTCATCCCCACATGTTGCACCTAATCCCTTCCCCATCCTCATGTGCTGCATCTAATCCCTTCCCCATCCACAAGTGCTGCATCTAATCCCTTCCCCATGTGCTACACCTAATACCTTCCCCATCCCCATATGCTGCACCTAATCCCTTGCCCATATGCTGCACCTAATCCCTTCCCCATCCCCATGTGCTGCATCTAATCCCTTCCCCATCCCCATATGCTGCACCTAATCCCTTCCCCATCCCCATGTGCTGCACCTAATCCCTTCCCCATCCCCATATGATGCACCTAATCCCTTCCCCATATGCTGCACCTAATCCCTTCCCCATCCCCATGTGCTGCATCTAATCCCTTCCCCATCCCCATATGCTGCACTTAATCCCTTCCCCATATGCTGCACCTAATCCCTTCCCCATCCCCATGTGCTGCATCTAATCCCTTCCCCATCCACAAGTGCTGCATCTAATCCCTTACCCATGTGCTGCACCTAATCCCTTCCCCATCCCCATATGCTGCACCTAATCCCTTCCTCAACCCCACATGTTGCACCTAATCCCTTCCCCATCCTCATGTGCTGCATCTAATCCCTTCCCCATCCACAAGTGCTGCATCTAATCCCTTCCCCATGTGCTACACCTAATACCTTCCCCATCCCCATATGCTGCACCTAATCCCTTGCCCATATGCTGCACCTAATCCCTTCCCCATCCCCATGTGCTGCATCTAATCCCTTCCCCATCCCCATATGCTGCACCTAATCCCTTCCCCATCCCCATGTGCTGCACCTAATCCCTTCCCCATCCCCATATGATGCACCTAATCCCTTCCCCATATGCTGCACCTAATCCCTTCCCCATCCCCATGTGCTGCATCTAATCCCTTCCCCATCTCCATATGCTGCACTTAATCCCTTCCCCATATGCTGCACCTAATCCCTTCCCCATCCCCATATGCTGCTCCTAATCCCTTCCCCATCCCCATGTGCTGCATCTCTTCCCATCCACAAGCGCTGCACCTAATCCCTTTCCCATCCCCATGTGCTGCATCTAATCCCTTCCCCATCCACAAGTGCTGCATCGAATCCCTTACCCATGTGCTGCACATAATCCCTTCCCCATCCCCATATGCTGCACCTAATCCCTTCCCCATCCCCATGTGCTGCATCTAATCCCTTCCCATCCACAAGTGCTGCATCTAATCCCTTCCCCATCCACAAGTACTACACCTAATCCCTTCCCCATCCCCATATGCTGCACCTAATCCCTTCCCATCCACAAGTGCTGCATCTAATCCCTTCCCCATCCACAAGTGCTGCATCGAATCCCTTACCCATGTGCTGCACATAATCCCTTCCCCACCCCCATATGCTGCACCTAATTCCTTCCCCATCATCATATGCTGCACCTAATCCCTTCCCCATCCCCATATGCTGCACCTAATCCCTTCCCCATCCCCATGTGCTGCACCTAATCCCTTCCCCATCCCCATATGATGCACCTAATCCCTTCCCCATATGCTGCACCTAATCCCTTCCCCATCCCCATGTGCTGCATCTAATCCCTTCCCCACCAGCATATGCTGCACCTAATCCCTTCCCCATATGCTGCACCTAATCCCTTCCCCATCCCCATATGCTGCACCTAATCCCTTCCCCATCCCCATGTGCTGCATCTCTTCCCATCCACAAGTGCTGCACCTAATCCCTTTCCCATCCCCATGTGCTGCATCTAATCCCTTCCCCATCCACAAGTGCTGCATCGAATCCCTTACCCATGTGTTGCACATAATCCCTTCCCCATCCCCATATGCTGCACCTAATCCCTTCCCCATCCCCATGTGCTGCATCTAATCCCTTCCCATCCACAAGTGCTGCATCTAATCCCTTCCCCATCCACAAGTACTGCACCTAATCCCTTCCCCATCCACAAGTGCTGTACCTAATCCCTTCCCCATCCCCATGTTCTGCACCTAGTCCTTTTCTCATCCCTCACCTACTGAGTCTAATCGCTTCCCTACCCTATCTGTGCTGCATCTACTCCCTTCTCCATCCATGTCCTGCTACACTGAATCCCTTCTCCTTCCCTCCTGCATAGCATCTAATCCCTACCCTATCCTCCTTTACTTCATCTAATCCCTACCCTACCCTCCTTTACTTCATCTAATCCCTACCCTACCCTCCTTTACTTCATCTAATCCCTACCCTACCCTCCTTTACTTCATCTAATCCCTACCCTACCCTACCCTCCTTAAATTCATCTAATCCCTACCCTACCCTCCTTTACTTCATCTAATCCCTACCCTACCCTCCTTTACTTCATCTAATCCCAACCCTACCCTCCTTTACTTCATCTAATCCCAACCCTACCCTCCTTTACTTCATCTAATCCCTACCCTACCCTCCTTTACTTCATCTAATCCCAACCCTACCCTCCTTTACTTCATCTAATCCCTACCCTACCCTCCTTTACTTCATCTAACCCCAACCCTACCCTCCTTTACTTCATCTAATCTCTACCCTACGCTCCTTTACTTCATCTAATCCCTTCCTCATCTCTCTCACCTGTGTTGCATCTATTCCCTTCTTCATCCCACCTGTGCTTAATCTCATAATTCCTTTATAGATTCATAGGTTGTTACTAGGCTAGAGACCACTATGGCCCTTACAAGCCCAGCCATGCACCCCAACCCATTTGAGTTCCAAGTATTATACTGGGACAAGTTAGTAGCAGGTAGCTAAGCCCTGTCAGCAGCCTCTAGGAGACTGAATAGAGAGGCAGAGCCTGTAGATGATCAGTGTAGGGCAGAGTTTTCATGCCTTGCATTCTCCTGGTGAGAAACCTTTGTGGACATTCCAAATGATGCAAGTATCTAGTTAGATACATGCCAAAGTAGTCACTGTATTCAATGATGGGTCTGATAAGGGCCAAGTAGAGTGGTACTATAACTTCCTTGGAATGGATGCATTACCTTTACCTATAAGCTGGGTGACACAGAATGATTTTCTTATTATCTTAGCTACATGTTTGTCAAAGGCCAGATTACTGTCTACATATGTTACCAGATCCTTACTGCTGCATTGACTCTTGGGGACATTTTATCTATGGCATAATTAACTTGTGTTGACAGTTTCCCAAAGGACTTTATAATGCATTTTTTGGCATTGAGTTTTAGGCCATGACTTTGGCATCCGGCATTTGCCTGTGTTAAACCCACTTGCAAAATGTATGTGTCTTGAGGGAATCTATAACAGCTCCCAATTTACAGTCATCTGTGAACATGGTGAGCCAGAGGCCTTTAAAGTTAGCCTTGACATCTGAGAATTAGATGCCAAACAGGAGCATGGCCTAGTATGGAACCCTGGGATACTCCACTGGTGACTGGTCTCTTGGTGGAGGTGGTCATACCAATCCTGACTTTTTGGGTCCTGTCTGTGAGCCAGCCAGCAATCCAGCAAGTTATGTAAGGGTTTGTGCTTGGCTCAGAGAGCTTGTGAGTGATGCGTGAGTGGGGTCTTGTATCCAATGCCTTAGCCAGGTCACGATACACAGTCTGTACTGTTTTCCTCTCATCCGTTCAACTGGTAACCCTCTCAAAGAAGTCTACCAAGTTAAGTAGGCATGACCTTCCCTTAACAAAGCCAAACTGGGATGGATCCAATGTCTGTAGGTGGCCAATGTCCTTGTTTATCATTTCCATTATAATTGGTTCCATGGCTTTGCATATTAGGATTGTTAGACTGATGGGTCTGTAGTTCCCAGGGTGAGTTGATGGTGCACCCTTGTGGACAGGAATGACTATTGCAGCCCACCATTCACTTGGAATGTAGATTGTTTCATGGTTGTAGTTGAAGAATTCTTTACTGTTCAGGAGGCAGCCATGGATGTTGTTGTTAGCGAGTGCTGTCAACACCTGGTTCCTGCTGATAGCTGAGTGAAGTATGTTGGCGGGGATTTCACCTGGTGGAGCTCTGGGGGAAGTGTGGGGTGAAATTTGAGCTGAATTTATCAGCCAGTAGATTTGTTAAGTCTCCCTGATCAGTGTAGGTGGTACCATTCACCACCATTTCAGCTCATTGTTGTGTGTTACCTCTAACATTCTGGATGTAGCTGACAAAAGCCTTCTAATTGTCCTTAGCCCGTGAGGCTGTCCTGGTCTCATAGTTGGCCTTCTAGTTTTTAATTAGACCTCCTAGTTTCTTGTTTAGTTGTATAAGACAGCACTTGTCTTTAAGGGAGTTGCTTTCCCTGATTTTGGCTATAGGTTTTTTTTCTTTTATTATATTCCCTGTTTAGGTAAGGATTCCACCAGTGGGGCTTGTTTTTAGTGCTTGTTTTGGATTTATTTTTGGTAGGTAAGGCAGCCTCTATGCAGCCATTCATGTTTGTATAGTGTCTCTGTGAATAATTCTGCAGAGGTAGCTGTGGTCTTGGGGTTGGGGAAGCCTTGTATTTTAACAAACTGTCTCTAAATAGAATGTAGTTTGCTTTTGAATAGTACCTGTTACTGGTTTAGCTGGATTTTCTGGGTTGATTTTTACTTCAAATGAGATGACTTTGTGATCCAACCTCACAAGTGAGGCTATGACATGGATGGGGTGCAAAGCTCTAACATGGTGGTGAGGACCAGATCCAGTATGTTCAATCATTTGGTTGGAGTGTGCACTATCTGTTCCAGGGTGTTTGCGTTAATGAAGTCCAGGAAGGGTTGTGCCTGTGAGTTTGAGTCTGTGTATGTTTCCCAGTCTGTAGAGGGTTGTTAAAGTCAGTCCTGAATAGCATGTTTAGTTGGATGGTAAGTGCCTCAAGTAGGTATAGATAAGAGTTGTGAGACTGTAGGGTCATTGATGGTGACCTGTAGCTAGCCATGATATGGTGACGGACCTTACCTGTGGTGACTTGCACATGGATGAGCTCCATTGTATCATCCTATTTAACCAACCTGCAGGTATGATTACACAGATCAAAACACCTCCACCTTTTGCCTGAGCCTGTGCTGTTGTTGTCTAAATGTGTGGAAGGCACTGTAGCCTTACAGTTCTGGGGTACTCTCTATGGCTTCAAAGCAATTTTCAGTCACTTCACAAATTTATACAGTCTCCAGAGTGAGGAGGGTTTGAATGGTGTGGAGTTTTTTGTTCAGGGTCCTTCCACTGAGCAGTAGCACCTTAAGGTTGTTTGTAGACTTTTTCACTATGTTGGTAGTTTTGTATTTTTGGCATTGCCTAAAAAGGCTCTAAGGGTGGATAAAATTTTAGCCAATATCCTAAAACCTAGGGAGGACAGGTGCATCTCTTCATTGGCAAAGCAACATGGTATTTGAGCATGTTCTCCCATGCTGACAAACACTGGATCACTCTGGAGTGCACCAGAAATTAATCCAATTGATAAAATCAATAATTTTGGGTGGCCACTGTGGTGCAGTGGTTAGCATTGCTGCCTCACAGCAAGAAGTCCTCCTGTTCAATCCTCGGCTGGGGTGCCTTCTGTGCGGAGTCTACATGTCCACCCTGTAGTCACGTGGGTTTCCTCCAGGTGCTCCGGTTTCCTCCCAAAGACATGCTGTAGGTGGATTGGACACTCTAAATTGATCCTAGGTATGAGTGCGTGTGTATGCCTTCTGTGAAAGGTTGGACACTGGGCTGGCAACTCGAAACCATAAAACTCCACTGCCAATCATGAGCAGACAGGTGATCCACTGTGGTGACACCTAACTGGAAAAAGATGAAAGAAGAAGTTAAAATCAATAATTTTATGTTCACACTGTGGCATCATCTTTGTTGAAGGTAGAATGCTGCTCGGTGCAAGGCTCGTAACTATCTGTGACACATATTCCCAAGAGATCCATTGAGCCCCTTTTCATATAGTCCAGTGAGGTATGGTTTAGGTCATTTACACCCAGATGAACTATGATAGAGTCATATTGGTATGTGCGGTGCAGTGACTTGAGTGTGGCATGATATTATAGAGCCTGGATCCAGATAGGGAACTAACTGTTATATCTTCTCCTTGTCTAACTTGGTGAGTGGGACATCTATGTGACACCCAATGGGGTCCCCAATGACAAGAGAAATTAGGTAAAGTGTATGCTCACCTTATAAGCTTTGAACTTGGGAGACCATTGGGTGCAGGCTTATGTGAGATGTTTGGTGTTGATTTTGGTATGTGCTTTAGTGACTGCTAAGGAGCAGCGTTGCCATTAGGTGGTTTTGGAAGTCTTTGGGATTTGGGAACATTTCTTTTAAGTGTTCCAGCATAAAACAATCTGTGTGTGTGTGGTTAATGGCATGTGTGAGGTATGATGTGTGGGTATTCCTGACAACCTCATTTATACACAAGATTTTTTGCCTCCATGGAGGTTGTGTATTTACATTTCTCGCATACTGTTTTATTTTATTTATTTATTGAATTTGTTAACCGGGAAAGTCCACTGGGCCTATAAAGAGCCCATTTTCAGTGGAGGCCCGGGGAGAAAATCTCTGCATTAATTACATACAAAAGTAAAATAATAATAGATAGAGCACAGTGATACGAGGAGTACATTCACATTTAAAGAACAATAAATAGAAAAACAATGATAATGTTTACAATCAGGTATAAATGTGGCAGTAAAAGATGACAAGTATTTAAATAACAAATAAGAATAAGTATATCTGTAGAATTATTAGCAGAGTGGGTTGACTACAGGGTAGAAAGGAAGTAACAGCAGGACTATAGGAAGAAAGAGTCACGTTAATGAGACAGCAAGAGGTCATTATGGTAGCGAGAAGGAGATGAGATGTTTGTAACAGAATAGTTAAAGTTGAGACTCCAGAGAGAGAGAAGTCAGGAGTCGGGGTTATATGTTGGGGTGCAGGAGCATAGCCAGCGGGAGGAGAGATGTAACTTGAGGGATTTTTTAAAGGAGCCAGGGTTGCTGATAGTCCAGAGCGAAGGAGGGAGATTATTCCATAACTTGGAGACAGTATGAGAATACACCATTTGGCCGTCTGAGAGCTTGGATTTCTCGACAGACAGTAGCATTTTGTTTGCAGACCTGAGGTGGAGATTAGGATGGTGCATAGTCAGTATGGAGGAGAGAGAAGGGCAGGTTTCAGGTCGATAGATTATCTTGGGGGTGTAGTTAGTTGTAGATTAGTGAGATGGGGAGGGGATTTTAGCCAGTTTAGCTGAAGTAGAGAGGAGCAGCAGTGGGTAGAATATTTAGCATTTGTAACAAATTTTGTGACTTTGTTGTAGCAAGAGTCAAGTTTAGTTTTTAAGGAGGACTGTAGATTGGTGAGGATGGGGGCACTGTATAGCAGAGTTGGCAGCAAGAAGGATGATGCCAGGGCCTTTTTAGCGTAGAGGCTAAGAAAATAATTATGCATATAAAGGACACCTAGCTTCTGATGGTTTTTTTAGGTTATTGTAGATGTGAAGGTCAAAAGTTAATTTGTCATCAATGATGACAACTAGCAATTTGGTATTAGGCACAACCCTGATGATACTGCTGTTTTGGGAGCGAATAGTGAGTAGTGACTTGTCAACAGAGGTAGATTTTGTAGAGTTGGACATTAAGAGTTTTGTTTTATTGGGGTTGAGGGCAAGATGATTTTGAGACATCCAGGTTTCGGTGGAGGTAAAAGCTTCTTGGGTGAGATGCTGTAATACAGTGGCAGATTTTGAGGAGCAAATGATAGTTGAGTCATCAACATATTGGATGACAGTGCAGTGGGTCAGAGTGGTATGAAAGTTATTGACAAATATACTGAATAGGAGGTGGCCCAAACTGAACCTTGGGAAACCCCTGTATCTGTATTGATGACAGGGGAAGGAGAGTGCTGCCGTATGGCAGATTGCTGCCTATTGCTGAGATAGGTAGTAAACCACTGTAGGGTAGGGGGAGATAGGCCTAGGTCAGAGAGTTTAGTGAGCAGTAAGGAGTGGAAAATAGTGTTAAATGGCTTTGACAGATCAAGAAAGAGGGCAGAGACAAAGGTGACAGCATCTCAAGCTTTATTTATTGTGTCTAAGAAGGAAATGAGGGCAGTGTTGGTGCTATGTCTGGGCCTAAAGCCATGATGAGTGGGGGAAAGGAGTTGGTGTTTTACCAGGTGACTTAGGAGCTGGGTCTGAATGCACTTCTCTAGTATTTTAGAGATTTAGAGATGGGGGATGGGGGGGAAAGAATGGCAATAGGATGGAAGTTTGAGATGTTGGGTTTGCAGCCACCTTTATGAAGAGGGAGGACAAATACTTTTTTTTGGGTATCGGGTATGCATGACTCCTGAATGGACCTATTGAGGAGAATGCTGATGGGGTAGGCAATGGAGGAGGCTGCAAGTTGTAAGTGTTCTGCAGGTAAGTTATCTGGGGTGTTAGTACATGGTTTTAGTTTATGAATAAGTTTTTGGATGGTAGACGTGAGAATGGGTGATAGTGAGAAAATAGATAGAGGATTTGAAGGGGTATGTTCTGATGGTGTTACTTGTGGGTCTGGGCTGATGGGTGGGAAGGTAGTGGTAAGTTTGGTGATGGTGTCAATGAAGTATGTATTAAAGAGTGAGGCTAGCTCTGAGGGTTTTTTTTCTGGGTTTGGGCATGAAATATTGTTAGTACCTGGGTGGAATAGGGAGTTAATTGCTCCCCAGAATTTCTTGGGGTTTTGTCAATGCTGGTCTTGGATAGCTTGAAAGTATTCTTTTTTATTTTTGACAACTAAGTGTTTGGCCTGATTGCAAAGTAGGATAGCACTACTATACCCAAGCATTATATGACAGCTTTAATGATGAAGTGGTTGTCTGAAAACATGAAACAATTACTACATTGCCTTAGGATGCCTAGATCTACCAAGCTGGCCACAGAGACATTAGGAAACTGCATATCCATGTTGTCTATTCTGGATAGGAATAAGGATTGGGTTTTAAATGGGGTCTCCTAGGGTGGTTTCTGGGGTTAAGAGCAGGATGTCATATAATGCTTGGATATGGTAGTGCTATTTGATGCACAAACTAGCTGTTCTAAGCTTATTTCTGCACAATGTCACACACTGTAACAGGTTTCGGATCTAATCCTAACTTTAAAGGTAAATTTTACTGTCTAGGTGTTTGCTACTCTACAGGGCACTGCATTCCACCATGGCCCAGAGGGCAGCTCCGCACAGAGAAAAAGCCAATTAACAACCACCCTTTGAGCTTCCTCTAGTATTTTCAAACTCAGAGAGACCAGGTAAATACCTTCTGCCACAAGATGTCTGATTCTGGAATTTCTTAAAGTAAAACCACAGCAAAAGCAGCTCTCAAGTGCAGATTAAACAAAAAAGAAAAGAAACTAGAAAAGTCAACAAAGAAATTACTATTTTTGCCACAAAATTAAATAAATGCTTTAAAGAATACTCAAAAAAAGTAGTGATCACTGTATAAAGCAAGTACAAGTGCAATTAATCAAGAATTCTTATCTTAGCTTGGATGGCTCTGAATGCATTTGAAACACTGGAAAAGCATTTCAGGGTTCTCTGTAAGTGGACAAACCGTCCACATCCCTTCTGTGTGTTGTCTAACTTCTTATCCATCCCTCTCTGCTCAGTCCAATCACTTCCCCATCCATCTTGTGCTACATCTAATTCCTTCCCTATCCCCTGTGCTGCAATTAATTCATTCCCCATGCTTTATCCATCCCTCCTGTGTTACATCTCATTCTTTTAATCTCCCTGTGCTACATATAATCCTCTCCCCTCCCCCCTTATGCTGCATCTAATCACGTCCCCATTCCTCCAGTGCTGTATATAACTCCTTTCTCGTTCCTTCTGTGCTGCATCTAACCCTTCCTCATCTCTCCTGTGTTGCACCTAATCTGTATTTTGAACCTCCTGTGCTGCATTATATCCCTTCCCCATCCCTTCTGCAGTCTTCATACAGGAGCTCTTCACTGTACTATCCCTTTTGTTCACTGGCTCTCCACCCCAGGTGAGAATCTTTCCCTGCTGACTTCCCTTCTTTTCTTCTTACAGTGTTTCCCTCTGCATGTCCACCTCTGCCTGTATTCCCCCTTGATCACTTGTTATTGGTCTTGTAGCTGCCCTTCCACCCTGACTTCCATGTCCTCCCTTCCATAACTGCATCTCCCACTTTTTCCTTTTACCCTTACCCTTTGCTCCCCCCCTTGCACGAAGACATGACAGCTAGACAACATCAATTTCAGCCACATTCATGTGAAAAGATTCCACTGAAAACTACCTCCACAGAACTTAACTTTGCCGTTTTCCCCACTGCAGTCTGATCATAGAGTTAGTGTATAGTGCATGGGGGTGTAGGGTGTGTCTCTCTACATGGGGGGTGCAGGGAACTTGCAGCACTCTAAAAAGCAATTTAGTTTTGGATCTCTGAAAGTGATTTTCACTGGAAGTATTTTGTGAGAATAGGTCATGCAGAAATAGCCGTCAGCAAGTTGACATGAATCACTTGTATGTCCTTAGCCCATCAGCAAGATGACTGTCCTTCTGTTCTCTGTATTTTCTCACTCCATGCTGTGTGTTGGCCGTCTGTTTCTTCTTCCTCTCCAGTCTCACGCTATCCTTTTTTACCTAGCCAGGTCACTACCATCTGTATCTTTCATGCTGACCCCTGAAAACCCTCATTCTCCTACAGCTGCAGACCCCACATCCCCTCTTCTACTGCAACCCCCCCCAAGACAAACTGCTTTTCTGAGTCCTCAGCTCCTGACAAATCTCTGTCCCATTCATGCTGCCCAGTATTTCCTGCTTCTTTTGTGTCCTGTTTTGGGCTTATTCTCACCTTTTCCCCTTTTTATTTTATTATTTATTATTTCCTTATTTTTGTTTACCAGGAAAGTCTGACTGGGATAAAACCCCTTTTCAGCAGAGGCCTGGTCAAAAAAGCTCCACATTTAACACCAGTTTTGACATATACATAAAATACAGTTACATGATATCGGGAGGAAAACAAAATATAGGTAAGTGCATACACGTGAGAAAAAGCTTTACAATAGCTTACTGTACATAAACATCATTTAGAAACAGAGCAATGCATATAGCTTAAGTTTACATAGGCATGTACAGTGTTAACTATTCATTAAAAATAGACAGACTTGTATATAGCAGAGAGAGTCAGTGAGAGAGATTACTTCATAAAAGATACTGTAATATATAATGAAAAGGAGGGGCAGCTTAACTGTGGAAATATTAGAAAGGGGAGAAGGTGGTTGATAGTGTAATATAGTATGATATGTTAGTAGTAGAACAACTATGAATGTATCATTATATTTAAAACTGAGAAGTAAAGTAATTAAGAAACTAAGAGGGGTTGGGGATACTCGGACTGTTAAAAGGGGTATTAGTTTTGGATAGATGAGGATAGAGTATGGTAAAACAGTGACAGAGGGGGGCGCAGGTGAGACAGTGGTTGATCTAACTGGAGAGAAGCAGAGATTGAGTCTTGTCACTTTGATCCTGTGACTGATATGATTTATGCAAAAAAGGTTACTATTGGTGGGTAAGTGAGTACCTTTCTGGCCCAATGGAGAAAAAGGGGGAAAGTGGAAAAAGGTGTTTGGAGAAAAGGTAGCAGATTTGGCCACAAAATGTTATTCTAGGCAGGAGCAGAGACACAGTTTGCTTAGCTATTGTTTTAGTAGAAACTTATAGGTATGTGTATTGCTTATCTGTTTTATTTGCAACAAGACCAGTTTTTAGTAACTTGGTGAGAGTATAGAGATTCCAGATGAGTTGTTTGTTTTGGATATGAAGAGGGCATATTTGTTACGTGACCACAGTGGTCTAGAACTGGAGTATGGTTGGAGCATAGTTTTAAATTATGGGCATTTTTAGGGAAATTAATTAAGTTCTTTTACTTTTTTCTATAGATACTTCTTTTTGTGACTCATCTGGGCCTTTCTGCTCAAATTGTGTTCTTGGATCCCTCAAATATTAAATATAGGAAGGAGAATTGAATTTCTGATAAAAAAGTACAAATACTACTGAACAAAGAGCCAGATCTAGCAGTAGGTGCCTAGGCATTGTCTAGAGCCCATGTTGGCTGGAGGGGCCTGGCTTGGCTTTGGGGGGGGGGGGGCAATAAAAAGGCCGAAGATGTCAGATTGAAGGGCCTTAGTACCTCACAGGAGATGTGTGTAAAAAAAGAACAGTAATCACTAGGATAACGTCGTAACGTAAATGTTACACGTAAGCCAACAACGTGACAGAATTGATAGCGAAGCAAGTAGAGTGGAGTAGGACTGCAGCATGACATATTGCAAATGATGGAGCAGAGCCAGAGATCTGATGGCCATCCAGCACTGAGCAGGACTGACTGAAGCCAGAGTGAGCCTGCCAAAACAATGAGTGCAGCTGGTTTGTGTGTACATGAAATGCCCCATTTAGTCTGGCTTTATAGTTAAGTGACTTTGCTCAGTTAAACTCTAAGCCTTGATAATTGGCAACTCCATGCTGTAAACCTTCACAGCAATGACCATGTCGCCTTTATTTATTTATTTATTTTTGTTTATTTGTTTTTGTAAATCCCTGGGGATTACAGCCTATCAATGTCAGTTGGAATTTCATAGTTGTGTCATTTGGTCTCACTGGTGCAACAGGTAGCACACTTGTCTTTGGTGTAGAAGGCTGTGGGCTCTCTTCCCCCACCAGAAAGATCAATTGTTCACACTACTGTGTAGTATGGGGTGGGGGAGAGTGCTGCACTCCTGGATTTGTCTTCCTTTGGATTAGTTACCTACTATGAACCTGCTGTTTTACCAGCCATTCCCTACTGTGTAACACCAACACTTTTGTTTGTTTTTCTAAACTAACATCGAACATTTGATTCTTCAAGTGTAGCAGGTACTGAACCTGTAGATGAAGCACTGAATTACTTACAGTTCTCTATAATGAGGACTTATTCAGATGACTTTTATGTCAGCAGAGACTGTGCATATTGACTATTTGTGGATTGTAGTGACATCAGTTTGAATGGCCTTTTATGTTTGAAATAGTCAGAAATGGACTGCGTTATCATTATTGGTTCATATGTTCTGTGTCACTGCTTACTGGAAAAATGTTCAAAACTACAAATTTAAAATGCAGTCTAATAAGTGGGGATGTATTGAACAAAGAATATAATGTAATGCAATCAGGAAGGTGAATCTAAGAAAACATGCATTTATGCATGGTTCTAAAAATATGTGTAGAGTGTACATGGTTTGAAAGTAACCCAAAGGTACATTTAATCCACCATGTAGAGGTGCAATTTCTATGAATGTGGGTTTCAATGCAGTCTCAATAAAAGTGAGTTTCAAGGTCACAAAAGTTTACTGTTGCTCACGCTAAGTCTGTTTTCATTATGAGACTGTATTGTTTTGTTTAGCAGATTGCTATCAGTGTTTGTGGTATGAAATTTGAAATAAAAATTTAAAATCCAAATATCTTTAATTATTGTAGAAGTAAAGAAAAAATAGTGTGTACACTGACAGATTTGAGCAGTTTTATAGTAACTGGGGAGGAAGTACTGGGGGTTGGGACGCATGGGGGGCTGATCCTTTACCCTGCCTAGGGCCCCATTTGACCATAAAATAGCTGTCAATGAAGATGATGAAAAAGTAATATTGTTTGTAAAAAATCAGGGATAATTAATGTCAGTGCTACATAATATTATACTGAAAAGAGAACTACTGAACTGGCCATAAACCCCTACATACTTCACTGGATTGTCATGCTGGCTAACTGCCTGTTACCCAGAAAGTCAGGACTGGTTGCATTAACTCCATTAAGAGACCTGTCATCAGTGCAGTATGTCAGGGCTCCATGCTGTTACCACTCCAATTTGGCATCTACTTCTCAGGGGTAAACGTTAATGTCAAGGGGCTTTGGCTGACCAAATTCATAGATGACTGTAAACTGGGAGCTGTCATAGATTCCTCCATGACACAGATATCTTACAAGAGGGTCTAACACAGAAAAATGACTGGTGCCAAAGTCACAGATTAAAACTCAAATGTCAAGAAATGCATTATAGTGATCTTTGGGAAGACTGCCACCCAGGCTAATTATTCCATTGATAAGACACCCCAAAGAGTTGACCCAGTATTCAGGGATTTGGGAACATACGTAGTTAGTAATCTCACCTTTGACCAACTCATGGCTAAGTCAGTAGGAAAATCATTCTATGTCATCCAACATATATGTAAGGGTATGATATCCAGTTCCAAGGAAGTCATAATGCCCTTATTAGACGCATCATTGAGTATAATGCCCTCTTCAGCATGTACCTTACCAAACACACGCAACAGGTGGAACCCCCACAAAGGATCCTTACCAGAGAATCCAGGGTATAAACACATTGTTCTATATGGAGCACCTTAAAGCTCTATATCGATTCTCTGTCACCTACAGGGTATGCCTGGCATATAAGGCATAGATTTAGCTCTGATGGTCCTTTTGCACATCTACAAAATGAACATCATCAGAAAAACTAGGTCAAATGATTTAAATTTTGCTTGTGACATAAATAAGACGTATTGGTGAGACAGATATGTGTCTCAGAGGATCCCCATACTCTGGAAGAGGCTCCCACATCCATGTGAAGCAGAGTCCATTCCTAACTCTATTTAACAGTAACCTTGACCAATGGATGGAAACTTGGAAATTCAGTCCAGGTCTGGCATCACTGTCTCTGATAGACAGAGGCAGAGATTATTTCCCAAACTAATGTAACCCCCCCACCACATAACCTCTAGAAACCTCCAAATAAACACCTATGATACATAGGGATACAACTGGGTAGGATTTCACAAGGCCGTAGAGGTCATTTGCCTAGTATATAACTACGAACTTATGAACCTATTATTCTTATCAAGAATATGAGAACTGATGTTATGTGACAGTGGATAAACGACATTAATGACAATCCCAGCAAGGTGACAATTTAGAATAAATGTGAAGTGTATATTATTAAGTAATTATGTTGTCTCACGTTGCTCATTTACCTTAGATAAAACTGTAGAATGACATCAACGTTGTGCATTTACAATCGACATGTCCAGTACTTACGTATATGTGCCAGTATTTGTACAGTATGAACATACATGTACCAGCTTGATGTGACATGGGAACACCGGAGTCCATACCTAATGATACACTGGATATCAGGTCATGTCTCCATGTCTTTATTAATATTTTACTGTGAATAATGACTTGAGACAGACACACACCAGAATTAATTTGTAAATTCCGAAAGAAAACCTGTTACTATCTAGGCCTACTGCCGTGAAGATCAAAATACCTGACAAATGAAATTCTGCCTCTGTGTTGCTCCTTCTCTATCCTGCCCTTCTTTTCTTCAGCTGCTCCATCATGATTACCTCCTTCGCTAGGCTTCCTTCCTTCTTCTTCTTCCTTTGCCTGTCCTGTGCCATTTATTTCCAGTCCTTTACCTGCTGTTTTATCCCTGTTTCCCCACTCTACCAGCATGCACGCTGCCCTCCCTAACCCCCACACTACCAGCATACATGCTGCTCTCCCTAATAACCCCCACTCTACCAGCATGCACGCTGCTCTCCCTAATAACCCCCACTCTACCAGCATGCACGCTGCTCTACCTAATAACCCCCACTCTTCCAGCATGCACGCTGCTCTCCCTAATCACCCCCACTCTACCAGCATGCACGCTGCTCTCCCTAACCCCCACTCTACCAGCATGCACGCTGCTCTCCCTAATAACCCCCACTCTACCAGCATGCACGCTGCTATCCCTAATAACCCCCACTCTACCAGCATGCATGCTTCTCTCCCAAATAACCCCCACTCTACCAGCATGCACGCTGCTCTCCCAAATAACCCCCACTCTACCAGCATGCACGGTGCTCTCCCTAATAACCCCCACTCTACCAGCATGCACGCTGCTTTCCCTAATCACCCCCACTCTACCAGTATACACGCTGCTCTCCCTAATAACCCCCACTCTACCAGCATGCACGCTGCTATCCCTAATAACCCCCACTCTACCAGCATGCACGCTTCTCTCCCAAATAACCCCCACTCTACCAGCATGCACGCTGCTCTCCCTAATAACCCCCACTCTACCAGCATACACGCTGCTCTCCCTAATAACCCCCACTCTA
>NC_056744.1:1836313030-1836315530 GCF_019279795.1 Protopterus annectens
AATAACCCCCACTCTACCAGCATACACGCTGCTCTCCCTAATAACCCCCACTCTACCAGCATGCACGCTGCTCTCCCTAATAACCCCACTCTACCAGCATACACACTGCTCTCCCTAATAACCCCCACTCTACCAGCATGCACGCTGCTCTCCCTAATAACCCCCACTCTACCAGCATACATGCTGCTCTCCCTAATAACCCCCACTCTACCAGCATACACGCTGCTCTCCCTAATAACCCCCACTCTACCAGCATGCACGCTGCTCTCCCTAATCACCCCCACTCTACCAGCATACACGCTGCTCTCCCTAATAACCCCCACTCTACCAGCATGCATGCTGCTCTCCCTAATAACCCCCACTCTACCAGCATACACGCTGCTCTCCCTAATAACCCCCACTCTACCAGCATACACGCTGCTCTCCCTAATAACCCCACTCTACCAGCATACACGCTGCTCTCCCTAATAACCCCCACTCTACCAGCATGCACGCTGCTCTCCCTAATAACCCCCACTCTACCAGCATGCATGCTGCTCTCCCTAATCACCCCCACTCTACCAGCATACACGCTGCTCTCCCTAATAACCCCCACTCTACCAGCATGCATGCTGCTCTCCCTAATAACCCCCACTCTACCAGCATACATGCTGCTCTCCCTAATAACCCCCACTCTACCAGCATACACGCTGCTCTCCCTAATAACCCCCACTCTACCAGCATACACGCTGCTCTCCCTAATAACCCCCACTCTACCAGTATGCACGCTGCTCTCCGTAATAACCCCACTCTACCAGCATGCACGCTGCTCTCCCTAATAACCCCCACTCTACCAGCATGCATGCTGCTCTCCCTAATAACCCCCAATCTACCAGCATGCACGCTGCTCTCCCTAATAACCCCCACTCTACCAGCATACACGCTGCTCTCCCTAATAACCCCCACTCTACCAGCATGCACGCTGCTCTCCCTAATAACCCCCACTCTACCAGCATGCACGCTGCTCTCCCTAATAACCCCCACTCTACCAGCATACACGCTGCTCTCCCTAATCACCCCCACTCTACCAGTATGCACGCTGCTCTCCCTAACCCCCACTCTACCAGTATACACGCTGCTCTCCCTAATAACCCCCACTCTACCAGCATGCACGCTGCTATCCCTAATAACCCCCACTCTACCAGCATGCACGCTTCTCTCCCAAATAACCCCCACTCTACCAGCATGCATGCTGCTCTCCCTAATAACCCCCACTCTACCAGCATACACGCTGCTCTCCCTAATAACCCCCACTCTACCAGCATGCACGCTGCTCTCCCTAATAACCCCACTCTACCAGCATGCACGCTGCTCTCCCTAATAACCCCCACTCTACCAGCATACACGCTGCTCTCCCTAATCACCCCCACTCTACCAGCATGCACGCTGCTCTCCCTAATAACCCCCACTCTACCAGCATACACGCTGCTCTCCCTAATCACCCCCACTCTACCAACATACATGCTGCTCTCCCTAATCACCCCCACTCTACCAGCATGCACGCTGCTCTCCCTAATCACCCCCACTCTACCAGCATGCACGCTGCTCTCCCTAATAACCCCCACTCTACCAGCATGCACGCTGCTCTCCCTAATAACCCCCACTCTACCAGCATGCACGCTGCTCTCCCTAATAACCCCCACTCTACCAGCATACACACTGCTCTCCCTAATAACCCCCACTCTACCAGCATGCATGCTGCTCTCCCTAATAACCCCCACTCTACCAGCATGCACGCTGCTCACCCTAGTAACCCCTACTCTACCAGCATGCACGCTGCTCTCCCTAATAACCCCCACTCTACCAGCATACACGCTGCTCTCCCTAATAACCCCCACTCTACCAGCATGCATGCTGCTCTCCCTAATAACCCCCACTCTACCAGCATGCATGCTGCTCTCCCTAATAACCCCCACTCTACCAGCATACACGCTGCTCTCCCTAATAACCCCCACTCTACCAGCATGCACGCTGCTCTCCCTAATAACCCCACTCTAACAGCATACATGCTGCTCTCCCTAATAACCCCCACTCTACCAGCATACACGCTGCTCTCCCTAATAACCCCCACTCTACCAGCATGCATGCTGCTCTCCCTAATAACCCCCACTCTACCAGCATGCACGCTGCTTTCCCTAATAACCCCCACTCTACCAGCATGCACATTGCTCTCCTTAATAACCCCCACTCTACCAGCATGCATGCTGCTTTCCCTAATAAACCCCACTCTACCAGCATACATGCTGTCTCCCTAATAACCCCCACTCTACCAGCATGCACGCTGCTCTCCCTAATAACCCCCACTCTACCAGCATGCACGCTGCTCTCCCTAATCACCCCCACTCTACCAGCATGCACGCTGCTCTCCCTAATCACCCCCACTCTACCAGCATGCATGCTGCTCTCCCTAATAACCGCCACTCTACCAGCATGCACACTGCTCTCCCTAATAACCCCCCAC
>NC_056744.1:1836320530-1836440530 GCF_019279795.1 Protopterus annectens
AGCTATCAAGGCTTGATTCCGTGATGACCAACGTGTAGGACAAAGTCGCTTTAATGTAATTGAGCAGCAGCTACTATCTTTCTGTAAGCGATTCCATCTGCTAATAGCACTGAGGAATACATACAGCTTTTCCAGCATGTCAAAAAAGTTCCAAATGTCCTTCACGTTCTTAACAGCATCATTTATGACTAAATTTAATGCATGAGCACTGCAGTGAACATAACGGGCCTTTGGTGCTTTCTGCTTCATTAAAGACTGGACACCCTTGTAAGCACCACTCATGTTGGCGGCTCCATATCCATGACCGCAAATCTTCTTCAGGTCAGTGACACTTTCAATTTCCTTTGTAATTACGGATGCCAAATCTTGACCCTTCTGGCTTTCAACATCGGTGAACCCCAAGAATGATTCCTGGATATGCAAGCTTACCAGCCTCCCTTCGTCATTCTTTTTGACAGTCACATACCGAAATATTTTGCTCAACTGATCCATCTTTGAGCAATCCACTGTTGTATCCATTATAAGAGATACAAACGTAAAGGCCGCCATTTCGTCTATGATCTGCTGCTTTACCTCTCTTGCCAGAATGCAAATGATTTCATTTTGAATCGACCCGCTCAAGTACTTGGTGGTTCCTTTGGCTGCTTCAGCAAGTTTTCCAAAACAGGATCGTACTTGGCAATTAAGTGAATGAATTCCAGGAAACATCCTCGTGAGCCGGGCCTGTCATCATCGGTGTAGCTGTCAGTTTCATGGTGACCTCGAAATGCGATGTTGCATTTTGACATGGTAATGATCAGATTCACTATGCGATCCAGAACACAGCGCCAGTACTTACGGTCTTGCATAATCTGTTTGTCGGTCAGGACATCGACAGTGACATTGTTCTTCCAATTAGTAAAATCTGACAAGCTTTTGCGTGGGTCGCTGAATTTTCATGTATCTGTATGGAACGCGACAAATTCTTCCAGTTACAAGTACCATCAGTCCATGAATCACCAGTTCTTATCGGTGATGCAAACAGCCAACATGGAATGCAGTAGCACTTGTCACCAGCCGTGCTGTAGGACAACCATGTTCTTCTGAAACTCAAGGCAGACTTCGCTTTATGCGGTGTAGAAATGTTCCTGGAAGCTGCGGCCTTTATTAAGACCTTCTGCCTGTTTCGAACGGACCAGGCGGCTGCAATGCACCACTCATCACAACAAATCTCTTTTCAAAAGCGCTTAATGTCTTGCTTCCAAAATATGCTCGGTCAGCAGAGGGCGGTAGCAATTCTGTCGATGCACTTGATTCTGGTAGTTGAGCCACATGTTTAGGAACATTCTGTTCATTCAGGGCATCATCGGATTCGGAGTGAGTACTGGCATTCTTCTGATCGTCCTCTGGCTGCTGAATATCTTTGTTCGTTATCCCTTGTCCTTCTTCCCGCTGTTCCAAAGTCACACTACAAGATGCTTGTGGAGCAATAAAGTATGTGCTCAGTTTTGGTACTTTTTCAGCAGTTCACTTTCTGCAACCTCTTTCTGTCTCTCTCGCTTTCACGCTGAGCACCACTAAGCTTTTTCTTGCCACCATCGCGGAATTCATACTCATCCTTCTGTCTGGGACTCTGGATGCAAATCAGTCAGAGCAATATACCACTAGCCAAATCAGCTGCTTTGTGAAAGAAAAATACTGTGTTACCACCATATATGCACAATCTCTGAAGTAGTAAAATCCACATTAAAAAAATCTGTAACTAATAAAGAGGCTGCTGCTAGTAAACAACTTTATATGTCATTGTTTCATCTACAAATAGTGACTGTTGCCCTTGAAGAATAAATTGCCTTTGTTGCATGCATTAAAACATAAGCTAGTAATACCGCAATAGGGAATGGATAGCAAACTGATAACAGGTTCATAGTTACTAGGTATCTTTGCCAAAAAGGACTGCAGCATCCACCCCCCTTTACAACACAGTACAGTATCAGCAATGCATCTACCTACTGTGGGAGTAGAACCCACAGCCTTCAGCATCAAATATAGCCCCCTAAACATTCAGTGAATTCAGTTCTCACCACAGCTCTCAACCTCTTAGCAAAAAACACCAGGACAAAGCCAGTAATGGGGGAATATAGCCCCCAAACATATTCAGTGAATTCAGTTCTTACCATAGCTCTCACCCTTAGCAGAAAACCTGGATGAAGCCAATAACAGGGGGAATACAGTCCCAAAGATAGGGATACATTTCAAATATCCATCTTATACACTTAGAAAATTGCTTTTGTGTCACCAAGCACTTTCTAAAGAATATGAAGTCTGATATTCAAATGACTGTCATTTTATTTTAACATTTGTTAACCAGGAAAGTCTGACTTGGAACAAAAGCTAATGTTTAGCAGAGGCTCATGGAGAAACACTCCAGACACACACACACCTCTCACTCTGAACTAAATCCCACACACACACCTCTCACTCTGAACTAAATCCCACACACACACCTCTCACTCTGAACTAAATCCCACACACACACCTGAGTCTCACTCTGAACTAAATCCCACACACACACCTCTCACTCTGAACTAAATCCCACACACACACCTCTCACCTGCTTGCTGAAATAATGTACCTAACTCTATGAGAAATTAGTTTAATCTTAAAGTACTTGTCTGTGTAATACCCCATAAGAAGCATCAATGCTTCCAGAGTTTAGAGATAGTGAGTTCATCTGCTTTGCTGCTTAAAGTAAAAAAATTCTGACTTATTTTAACTTTATCTGTTTTTTTATCTAAACGAGTTCTCTAATCAGTTATTTGTCTTGTAAGTGTATTCCTCTATAGTCTATTTGAATACAGCTTGCATGAAATTTCTGCATGTGGCTTTGGCTTGAATTGTGGTGGAAAAGGTCCTTTGACCAACCCACATCACGCACTCCACATAATTATGTAAGTACGTAAAATAGGGTGCTTTCAGGATGTACTGTATCACTGTACTTTGCCATGTTTTGGAATGACATACCAGAGAGATTCATGATTACACTGCTATGTAAATAGTTTAAGGAATATTTAAAGAAGTCCATAGGATACAATAGCAAGCATATATGCTGCAAAACCATATGCATAGGGGCAGGGACAGCAAGAGCAAAACAACCAGACCATTATCATACTTAGTAACAACATTAACAACCAGTATTCAGCATAATTAAACATGTCCCTAGGAACATGCGAATACATGTAAAATCACAGTATCCATTTGGCACTTACAAATAAGGTGTGAAAAATAATTCCCCTCACCAATAATTGCTTTCTTATGTTGTATCGTTTTCAAGGCACTGAACTACAGCACCTGCAATTTTAACTAAAATACCATACATAGAAAAGTAACAGAAAATCTTCCAGCCTTTACAATAAATGCATACAGCCTCAAATGTCAATTCCAATCTTCTTTTCCATCCTAAAATGTTAAATCTATGCTAACCACTGCCTACCAACCTTGAGAATTTTACTAAGCAAAGCTTCCCAGCAGATTATGTTACCATCAAGGATATGAGTGACTGAATAAGCAAGTTACACAAACGGGCAGCTGGCTATTTCAAAAAGGAGTAGGACAATTGCTAATATTTAACTCCTTTATTAGATGCAAGTGTTTTGTTTCTACTTTTCCTCTTTTCCTCTGAATACCGAATGAAGCCCTTTACCCTTTCTTATACCTCCTACTTGCTCCTTTTCTACTTTTGATTAGGACCTCTGATCATTTTAGTATCCCTCCTTCCAGTGTCATTGTATTCCTGCTTTCCCTCATTTTCATTCTTTTCCCAACTTTTGTATAAGCCTTATCTTCCTCACTTACTGATTCCATAACTTCTTCCCTAAGCTTTTAGGATTCCTCCCAAACTATCCTGCCTTTCATTTGCTCTTACTTTTCTCATCCAGGATAAAATTATTGCCATTAATTCTTGCCCAGTGGTCATACCTCTTCTTTGATGCTTTAAATTTATAAGGGCTGTAGTCTCCACGGCTTGAAAGCACAAACTAAAGAGAAGGTAATAGTGCATGGGATAGAATGGCATCATTTCAAGGCCAAAAGCACAGCACTTGCTCTTCTGTTGGCTGAGTGAGGCAAATATGTGAAAAATGTTTTAATTAGAACAGAATTTTTCCATCACAAAGTAGGAACTCTACATCAGAACGAAGTAGAGCTGAAACACTTTCCCAGAAAAAATGTTTAGACTTGCTGCCTAAAATACATATTTTCAGTGTTCCAGGATTGCAGGGTGTGGTCATGTGAGGTGTTCCAAGAATGTCTGGATAACATTAACTTGCCAGGAATCAAAACAGTTATGCTGTTGCAATAAGGGAGAAGACAGTTGTACTGTATATCTGCTTCAGACCAAATATTTCTAAACCACTAGGAAATTACCAGAAGGTGAAGAACCTGCAAAATCCACTAGACAATCATAAATTAGCGATCTGCTGCATAAAAAGGAGTGATAATTAAGGACAGAAAAGAGACGTACCTTGTCTAGTTCATTTACATAATGCTAACTATAAAAATAGTTTTGATTTGAATGTTGGTTAATAAGACACTTTTGGGGGAAGGCAACAAATAATGTATGTACATTTTGTTAAACCATTTTGTATGTGGTGTGTGTGCATCTGTCTGTTTTCTGTCTGGGTATTCACAGCTACTTTTCTTTTCTGCAGGGGTACACACCAGGATTCTATCATGGCAGTTTAAATGGGTTGAGCCTGAACCATTTCCAAAGACCTTTTTGAGGTACAAAGTGAAACATGCACTGGAAGGGCCTCACAAGGGTTTCACAGCCCTAGTTTAGACAAAATCATTTTTGTAAGATACCCCTGGATGATGGTCCCTTGTGACACAAATGATTATGCTGCAGTGTGAGCTCACACTCCTGTGTTTCTTTTGTCTGCCTTGCTCTTGTGAAAATGTACTTCTCGTTCTTTTCTCTCTCAGTGTAGGCAGTTTGCTGGCTACGCACATTTTCTTTTTTTCAAAAAGAAAGTCTTTGATTCAATGAAATTTCTATACCATATTATTGTTTTCATGCTCAGATTTTTTTTATACACTTTGCTGTTTAGTTTGTATTCCATTAAAATGCTAATTCACTAAATAGGTAACCCATGTCCATAATTTAGATTCAATTAGGAGCCTCACTGTTGCAGCTGTCTTTGCCTGATTAGGCTTTTAGTTGGAACAGATTTTGGAAGGATATGTTCTTCTCACTGAAATTAAGGCTCCTTTCCATTTAATGAAGAAATCTAAAATATATATTAAAGACAAAATACATAACCAAGGTATGGTCTGTTAAGTGGATAAACATTTCTTCTTAGCGTATTTCTGTTGGATCATGCTGATTAGAGGTAATTAAATAACCAACAGCCTGTGTCAAAGTATTTTTCATGTTATCATTTGTTAACAGATTAAAAAGAATGCATGCTTGCAGACTTTTTTATTTTTTAGTCATGACCCGGTTTGCATGGAGAACAGGACTAAATTTTGGAGTTGTTCATGAGGTGTTTCATGTTCCAAGGGTACAGGGTTCGAGTTTTTTCACCTTCATTTGCCAACTATGTAACCTTGAGCAGATCACTTAACCAGACAGTACTTTGGCACAATTGAGAATTTAGCCTGGCATCTTAACAGTTTCCTGGACTAATTACCTGTAAACAAAAATAAAATTAAATGCAATATATGTGGGCAATTTTTTGAGTAGAGAATCAACCAGTGTTTTGGAAAATGGAAGGCAGCCAGATAACCATCGGATGGGGAGAGACAGTGAAAGCAGGCAGATGTCTGGACTGAACCTTAGTACAGTGTATTGTGACATCATGCCAGCTAATCATCATCGCATTCTGATACAACTATGGAAGCCCAAAAATAAGGCTCTGTTCTCCAGCCCACCATTTGTCCACATTTTTCAAGTATTAGATTCTGTCCTCTGCATTGGTTTACGTTGCCTCATAGCAAGGGGTACCTTCTATGCGGACTCGGAGTCTACATGTCTTCCCTGCATTCGCGTAGATTTCCTCCACACTCGGCACTCGCCACATGGCATGCCAACACACACACCGACCTCTCACTCGAGTCTGAACTAAATCCTACACAGTCACACACACAAATAAATCCCATACACACACACACCTCTCACTCTGAAATCCCACATACACACGCACACCTCTCACTCACTCTGAAATAAATTATAATTAAAAATCACACACACACTCACCTCTCTCACTCTGAAATCCGACACACACACACACACACCTCTCACTCTGAAATCCTATCTTCCACAGATTACTCACTGTTAAATCACATCTTCCATCCTGTCTGTCCGTCCGTCCGTCCGTTTTTCAGTTCCCGGACCCGCTCACAAGTTAGTTGAGTTGAGTAGTCCTCGACTTAACGACCGAACAACCGCTTGTCTTCAACCATCCATTTTGGTTCCCGCTCCGCTCGCAAACTTGATGTACTGCACAGTCACTGCGCGCGATGATGTCAGCACGCCTGCGGCCCCCAACTACACTTCTTAAAGACGAAAAAAAAAAAAATTTTTTTTTAAATAATGCCCTGCCCAAAGTGCCCCCTGCTGCTTGGCGCCCTGAGGCAATTGCCTCACTTCGCCTCTGGTAGTTACGCCACTGATGACTGCACTTCAGTCATTGATGCCCGACTTTGAGTTTCAGGCATCGTGTCCTTCAGTAAACGCTAGTGCAACGTCTGTTATTCCTGTCATCTCAGTGTGTCCTCTTGTGATTTCACTGCATCGTAGATGATTGCACTTCAGTCATTGATGCCCGACTTTGAGTTTCAGGCGTCGTGTCCTTCAGTAAACGATAGTGCAACATCTGTTATTCCTGTCATCTCAGTGTGTCCTCTTGTGTTTTCACTGCATCATAGATGATTGCACTTCAGTCATTGATGCCCGGCTTTGAGTTTCAGGTGTCGTGTCCTTCAGTAAACGCTAGTGCGACGTCTGTTATTCCTGTCATCTCAGTGTGTCCTCTTGTGTTTTCACTGCATCATAGATGATTGCACTTCAGTCATTGATACCCTACTTTGAGTTTCAGGCATCGTGTCCTTCAGTAAATGCTAGTGCAACATCTGTTATTCCTGTCATCTCAGTGTGTCCTCTTGTGATTTCACTGGCATCGTAGATGATTGCACTTCAGTCATTGATGCCCGACTTTGAGTTTCAGGCATCGTGTCCTTCAGTAAACGCTAGTGCGACGTCTATTTTTCCTGTCATCTCAGTGTGTTCTCTTGTGATTTCACTGGCATCGTAGATGACTGCAATTCAGTCATTGATGCTCGACTTTGAGTTTCAGGCATCGTGTCCTTCAGTAAACGCTAATGCAACGTCTGTTATTCCTGTCATCTGAGTGTGTCCTCTTGTGTTTTCACTAGCATCATAGATGATTGCACTTCAGTCATTGATGCCCGACTTTGAGTTTCAGGCGTTGTGTCCTTCAGTAAATGCTAGTGCAACGTCTGTTATTCATGTCATCTCAGTGTGTCCTCTTGTGTTTTCACTGCATCATAGATGATTGCACTTCAGTCATTGATGCCCGACTTTGAGTTTCAGGCATCGTATCCTTCAGTAAACGCTAGTGCGACGTCTGTTATTCCTGTCATCTCAGTGTGTTCTCTTGTGATTTCACTGCATTGTAGATGATTGCTCTTCAGTCATTGATGCCCGACTTTGAGTTTCAGGCATCGTGTCCTTCATTAAACGCTAGTGCGACATCTGTTATTCCTGTCATCTCAGTGTGTCCTCTTGTGTTTTCACTGCATCATAGATGATTGCACTTCAGTCATTGATGCCCGACTTTGAGTTTCAGGCACCGTGTCCTTCAGTAAACGCTAGTGCGACATGTGTTATTCCTGTCATCTCAGTGTGTTCTCTTGTGTTTTCACTGCATCATAGATGACTGCACTTCAGTCATTGATGCCTGACTTTGAGTTTCAGGCGTCGTGTCCTTCAGTAAATGCTAGTGCAACATCTGTTATTCCTGTCATCTCAGTTTGTCCTCTTGTGATTTCACTGGCATCATAGATGATTGCACTTCAGTCATTGATGCCCGACTTTGAGTTTCAGGTGTCGTGTCCTTCAGTAAACGCTAGTGCGATGTCTGTTATTCCTGTCATCTCAAGTGTGTCCTCTTGTGATTTCACTGGCATCATAGATAACTGCACTTCAGTCATTGATGCCCGACTTTGAGTTTCAGGTGTCGTGTCCTTCAGTAAATGCTAGTGCGATGTCTGTTATTCCTGTCATCTCAGTGTGTCCTCTTGTGATTTCACTGGCATCATAGATGACTGCACTTCAGTCGTTGATGCCCGACTTTGAGTTTCATGCGTCGTGTCCTTCAGTAAACGCTAGTGCGATGTCTGTTATTCCTGTCATCTCAGTGTGTCCTCTTGTAATTTCACTGGCATCATAGATGACTGCACTTCAGTCATTGATGCCCGACTTTGAGTTTCAGGCGTCGTGTCCTTCAGTAAACGCTAGTGCGACGTCTGTTATTCCTGTCATTTTCTGAAATGATGAGCAGAATAAGAAATCCATCCCAGATGGTGTCTCTTGTCCAACCACTAATTCTGGCTTTGCTCACATTGCTTGCACTAAGAGGTTGGGATAATTGCTTATATGTGTCCTGTTCTTTCCCTTGTGCATTATGAACTTTTGCAAACAATGAATAATTCCCGAGATCCTCATTAAATAATAAAAGAATTGCTATAGTATCTTATCAGTTAGCTTAGTGGATTAATGCTGCTGTTTGTTATGGCGAGTGCAGGGCTTGAAGACTCTCTCCTCCTTTGTAGTCTCTTTTTTGTTTTTTACCTTTTAATGTTATTCTCATGTTTTCTCTCATTTCTGGTGGTGGAATAGATGACTAAAATCTTCTGTGGGAGGGGAAAGCACGTAGGATTTTAATCCTTTTTTGAGTACTTTTAAGGCACACTGTGTAGAATAGCCCTAATGACTAGTGTTCCTCCCGACTCGCATTGTTTTTTAGCTTTTTTCTTTAAGTCCTTTTAAGCACATTGCTAAAGAGTTATCCTTGGCGGTTAGTGTTCCTCCTGACCAATGTTATGTACAGATGTCATTAAGGCTCAATGTTCATCTCTTGTGACTAGTGTTTCCCTGCTACTCACACAATGCCTAAGTGTCATTAAAGCATGACGTTTAATGTAATTCCTGATGGCTAATGGGTCCCCAACCTATGCTATGTATAAATGTCATCAAGTATAAACCATGGTGACTACGGTTTATCCCTAACCCATGTCTTTGTGAAATCCCTTTAAGGCTTTTAGCTGAGATTCTCAACTATTTATATTTGATTAGGTTGGTTTCAGCTTTGTTCTTTTTCCAGTTGTACCAAGCCCTTTCCCTTTGAGTCATTAATTGTTTAGGTTGTGTCAGTAGTCATAGATCTGGCTTAAATTTTACTCTTTTAGTTCTGATAGAGGCCAGTTCATTTAAAATATTTAGAAAATGGTGCTGCATCTAGTTAGAGGGCATGTAAAGAGCTATAGTTGACTCATTCTAGGTTAAACATTAGCGTGCCTGTTTGGAATGTGGACAGATCGTGTTAGTGATTGCACTGATTAAACTTGCAGGTAGTAATGTGCTCTCTGATAGCAAAAGTGGGGAGGTGGTCACTTAAGGTTTCAGAGACTGAGCTTGTTGAATTAATACTGCTTGGGATGGCAGTCAGGACCCAGCCTAATGTAGACATTCTGACTGTCAGTGTTTTTGTTGTAACTAGTTGGTGTGCAGATTAATTGATAGAATCCACAGAAGCTGATGGCATTGCGGGTGGACTCCTTTGTTCTGGTTGCCAACCAATACTGAAATCACCTAGTGTTATGGTTTCCTGAGGGATGGAAGTTGACAATCAAGAAAATAATTCTTCAGCTGCACCAGTATTGTTGCCTATGAGTATATGAATTCCTAGTATGTTTATTGGTCTGCAGGGACTGATTTTCAGTGAAGATTTGATGATTTCAGCACTTTTATGGGAGGTATAATGGGATGAAGTTATAAGCTGATAATGTTTCTGTAAAATGCTGTCACTCCAGCTGCCTTACCCTTTTTCTGTTTGATCTAATGACATCGTATCCAGGTGGGAGAATGTCTTTATCTTTTCTTTCTGGTTTCTGTAACTTTAAAGACATTTTGGAATTGCTGGGCTATCCATTGCACGTACTTCAGCTAGCTTTTTTGAAACCTTCTTAAGTTAACATGGCACTTACGTATTATTGCAATCAGAATTTCGCACTGCCATAATTCTGTAGATGTGTGCTGAAACAGGTTGTTTAATGTAAAAAGGGGGCTGCCCCAAAGTAAGCATTAGTTTGTCACTGTGGGTATGAGCCAAAAAGAGGAGTAAGGCTGAGACTGTACCTGTGGGTTATGCGTCTCTTTGGTCCTGTAACTCAGCAGTGGTGCCCCGCTTTGCAGTAGCTGAATTTCTCATGATGATGTCAGCTAAGGGAAAGCAAGTCACCAAATACACCCTGCAACCCTAGCAAATTGTAAATCTCTTGAAGGGCAAGGGTTGCTGCCTTTATTAGGTTAGACAATCTGCTGCTTTACAGAAACTGCTGTCAATAATTTCACTTAAGGTGCTAAAAAGGTGTCCTGTTTGATTAGCACTGCCCATACCTTAGAAATAAAGAAACATAAACTCAAAATCAGTTCATGATTAAACCTAGTAAGACCAATTCCAAAAACATCTTACTGCCGGATAATGCGCTTCTTCTTGTAGATTGTGGCATGTAGCACCTTTTTCATTTTGACATGAACATTTTTTTGCAAATTGTCAGAAAAATAAAGGTGACCAAAACCATCAGTACTGTGTCTGTATTTGCCTTCTCTGAAGGATTCGTTCCACACAGTGAAAAGAATCCATTAGTCAGACCGACAGCAGGAATGACAATTCAAGCGTGAGTGTCTAATGCACGCAAAAAACAGGAGAAGGGTTTTCTTCAATGTGTCTCTTCCCAAAGGTAATCTGAAGTTATTCCACAGCAACACAGACTCCGAATACCACATTACAGTGCTTCATGGCCTAATTTCTACAGAAGTATGCAAAATTCTCAACCTCAAAAATTTGGTTGCCATGACACGTAAGTACCATTGACATTAATGAAAATTAGGCCATTTTGGAGGGTGTGGCATAGTGTCAGGAAGAGGAGGTATTGGGGGATTGGGAGTATTTACTGAATGTTGTAGTGGTCCTGGATTTGGATGGACATCTCCACAAAGGCTGATACTCGGAGTACGGTACGGATGGGTAATGGCCACTTTTGTTTCAATTTCAATTTAGCATATAGTTTGTTAGGTAGATGGTTAAGTGAGTACTGAATACGTAATCAATAGATCATTATAAAAGAGGCTCAAATATTCATTAATTTCATTAAGTATATTAATCACTTTTCTAAGTATTTCATTTACATATTCAGCTGTTAAAATAAAATTATCCACACATAATCTGAACCATGCTTTCTTTTCTTTTATGCAACATGCTTACTGCATCCCTTCTTTAACTCTAACTGATAATCTCTTTACTACAAATATTAACAATGAGGTAAATAATGGCTAACATCGCCTTTCGTCTCACATTTCTTTTGTAACACTTTTATTCATTAACATTTCTATTTTAGCTTCTTTGTATCTGTTTCTTATCCAGTGATTACATTGTTTCCAAATCTGCTGTGTTCTAGAATGTTAAATAGAGACTCTCAGCCTACAGAATCAAATGCTTTTTTCCCCCTCAAATATTTTTTTATTTTCAATTAAAATAACATTTACATGTTTGTCTTTTCTGCTTTTCCTGGTTAGGGGTCGCCACAGTGGAACTCCAGTCCGCTAATGATTGGCAGTCGATTTTTATGGTGTCGAGTTGCCAGCCAGATGCCCAACCTTCAGCAAAGGCACGCCCATTTACGCATGTCTTTTGGAGGCCACTCGACTGTGGGGAGGACATGCAGACTCCACACAGAAGGCACTCCAGCCAAGAATTAAACAGGAGAACCTCTTGCTGTGAGGCAACAACGCTACCGCTGTACCACCGCGGCTTCCAAAAATGTTTACATAATATTTTTAAATATCATTTTAAACAACTATATACAATATTTACAATAGCCTGGCTTTCAGTTATATACAGTGTATGTTATTAAATATAGAATTAACAGATCAGTTATTAGAGATACAATATTGATTATTGCAGAGTGTTCAACAAAGATACAACTTTCTTCCAATGATTATTTACCAATGGCCTGGGATAGATTCATAGTTCTTTGATTTTTATTTCCATCAATGCAGTTGTCTTCAGTAAAGTGAAGAATTCTTCCAAAGTCGGGGGTGTATTTGAATTCCACCTTCTGGTTACGCATTTCCTAGATATAGCAAGTATTGTCCATAACAAATACATATTTGTCTTCTTCAGGTAGGGACCTTCATTTACATATAGTATAATCAATACTTTAGTTAAGGCAGAGGATTCATTAAATAAAGCGTGTAAAAAAATATTGATTCCATTCCAATATGATTTAATTTTATTACATTCATAAAAAATATGAATCCAGTCTGCTTTATTTGACTTTTCACACCTCCAGCTAAAACCATTTGTAGTAGTAATGATCTTTTTAATTCTATCTGGTGATAAAAATGCTCTATGTAAGTATTTCCAGTTAAATATTTTCCAGTACTGTGTGTTAGAGGTGTAATTAACTGATAGTAAGATATTAGTTTTAATGCCTTGTGTTAACTGCACTGACTGATCTTTTGTTAAGAACTGCCAGTATGATGGTTCGGGAATTGTTTTTTATGTTATTAACTCTTTATATAGATTTGAAATTGAATTTTTCTGTTCACAACTATTATATATAAATTCATACAGAAAACTTATTAGATTTGGAATATCTTTAAATGAGGAATTATTAATTAATCTGCATAAATCTTCAGTGTACATTAGAATGGTTTGTAAGGTTAACCAGTCCTGTGTTGGAATATTGTAAGCAGTTTTTATCATATGTATATCTAAAACATTTAATTTATTTACACATTGAAACCAGCATAAGAACCCATTTTGTTCCCAGGAGGTTATTGTTTCCCTATATATTTTGTGAGGAAAGTTAGTGATGGTAAATGGGGTTAAAAGGTCAAACCAAAGTTTTAGCTCTATGTTTGCATTGATAAGTTTCCTAAAGGAATTGATGTAATGATTAATCAGTGTTGTTTTAAAAAGTTTTGTTATATTATATTGTATACTTATGCATAGCATGTACCAGGGTTTGTTTGATTTGTCTACCATTAAATTTTTTTAGCAGATTAAATTCATTTATTAATATAGCCGTTGTTAATTCTTTTAACAGATTAAATTCATTTGTTAATATAGCCGTTGTTAATTCTTTTAAAAGATTAAATTCATTTGTTAATATAGCCATTGTTAATTCTTTCCAGTTGGCAAAATAATTTGGGTTTATCCAGTCTATTGTAGTTTTAAGCACAGATGCTTTTATATATGTTTCTATTTCTGGGAAGTTCAATCCTCTTTGTTTCCAGAGTCTAATGTGATGAGTTAGAGCTATTCTATTCTTTTTGGGATACCATAAAAATTTTATTAAACAAGAGTTTATTTCTTTAAGAATGCATCTTTCAGGAATTAACTGTATTGCTAATGCTACATATAGTATTTTTGGCAATAAGACCATTTTTATTAATTGCAATCTGTCTTCAAAAGTTAATATAATTTCGTTCCACTTTTCTATATATATATATATTTATTGCTTCAATAATGTTTCTATAATTTATTAATATTGATTCATTTATATTTTTGCATAACACTATTCCTAAATAATTTAGCGTAAGTTGTTGTTTTCCTATGATGGATTTATCTGTAACTTATAGTTCTTTTTTCTTATTTAAAAATAGAAATTTTGATTTTGATCTAAAAGTGTAGACCTGAAATCTTATAAAATGTCTCCATTACTTCTTCTAGCTCTCCTAATGACTCTCTGGAGTTTGATACGGTTAATAAAATATCATCAACAAAAAGCATTATTTTAGATATGTACTGGTCATAGACTTCTATTCCTTTTATTCTTGGATTATTGTGTATTATTTCTGCAAGTATTTCTATAGCCAAAGCAAATAAAATAGGAGAAAGGAGGCATCCTTGTTTAGTACCTTTCGTTATATGGATAGATTCTGAGGTAAAAGGCCCTAATTTAATGTAGGCTAAGTTATTAATATATATGTTTTTAGTTTAGTACCTTTTGTTATATGGATAGACTCTGAGGTGTAAGGACCTAATTTAATGTATGCTAAGTTATTAATATATATGTTTTTAGTTTAGTACCTTTCATTATATGGATAGATTCTGATGTGAAAGGACCTAATTTAATGTAGGCTAAGTTATTAATATATATGTTTTTAGTTTAGTACCTTTCGTTATATGGATAGACTCTGAGGTGTAAGGACCTAATTTAATGTATGCTAAGTTATTAATATATATGTTTTTTAGTAATAAGATGAAGGGAGGAGGAAATTCAAATAATGATAAAGTTTTAAATAGATATTCCCAGTTGAGGGAATCAAAGGCTTTTTCTGTGTCTAATCTGATTACAAGTGTTTCTCTATCTTCTTTATTCACATAATCTATAAGAGTAAGTATCCTTTTAATATTATCATGTGTGTGCCTGTTATATAAAAATCCAGTTTGATCATTATTAATTGTCTTTGAAAGTGGGATTTTCATTCTGTTAGCTAGGATTGACATGAATATTTTGTAATCATTATTCAGTAATGATATAGGTCTGTATGAGGTGCAAAGGTCTGATGGTTTATCATCTTTTAGAATTGGTGTTATGAGAGAATATTTCCATGAAGGTGGTATGTTTGCTTCTGACTGGACTTCTAGCAAAGTTTTCTGAAAAAGGGAGATTACTGTTGAAGGGAAGAGTTTGTAAATTTCCGTAATTATACCATCAATCCCTGGAGCTTTGTTAGATTTACTTTCTTTTATCTTGTAAACAATTTCTTTGTAGGATATAGGTTTTTGTAGGTCTAGTTTTAAGTTTTCTTTATTTTTTTTATATTGATAAGGTTTGTATCTAAGTTTATTTGGTTGGTATCTAAATCTTCTTTTTTGAAGTGTTCCATATAATGGAAGCGAAATGTATTAAGGATTTCTCCTATATCTGATACATTTTTCCCTTTCTTTTCATGATATATACTACCAATGTTATTTGCTTTAGATAGTATTTTAATTCTTGTAGGTAAGTTATGTAGATATCTGGGGGAGGTGGCTAATGAGTTTATTTTTAATTTTTCCAAGGCTAGAAAAGTTTTGTGTGTTAGAATTTCATTATATTTTTTATTTAATTTCTCTATTTCTTTTTTGACTTCTGGACAATTCTGATTTTTTTTAGATTTTGCTGTCAAGAGTCTGGTTTGCAAGTCTAATGATTCAGTTTCCCATTCTCTAACTTTGTTTTTGTACCAGCTAAGGGTCTTATCAAATAAATGCATTTTTAATGAGTCCCAAACCATGACTCTACTCATTTCTGTTGTATTATTAATTTTCAAGAAATAATTGTAGTTCTGACAACATCCAGGGTCTGAATTCTTTAATTTTCATGATATATGATTGAATTCTAGTTGAGAGGATTAAAGGTTTAAACTCTATTTGGAGCTTCATTATCAGAGAGTCATGATCTGAGAAGGGGCATGGAACTATTGAGAAGTTGAAGATTTTTGTTTGTAAATCTTGAACTACGAATAATTTGTCTATTCTGGTTTGTGTTCCAAATCTATGATCTATATGGGAAAATAATAAGGATTTATCATATTTTACTTTAAAAGTGTCTATTAAATTAAATGAATCAATCCATCTTTTTAAGGATTTTGAAATAGTTGCTATGCGAAAAGACTTCTTGATGGTTTCAGAAGCTTCTAAGGTACAATTAAAGTCTCCTCCCAGTATAAGATTTCCTTTATAATTGTTGGAAATGAAATCTAGGTGTTTTTTAACCGTTCCTGCTCCATTTCCTGGGAACCAATATAGATTAGCTAAGGTCCATATTCTGTTATTAAATTTAATTATAACAAATGCTAGTAGACCTTCTTTGTCTTCATATTTATAAATAACTTTTGGAGTGATTATGTTTTTCTTCCAGAGAATTGATACTCCTTTTGTCTTTGTTCTATAGGAGGATTGAGCTAAGATTGTATAGTCCTTAGGGTTCCAAATAAAGCTATCATTAGTCTTAAAATGCATTTCCTGGAGAAATACTACTTGTGCCTTATTTAGATTTAAATATTTTAGTAAGTTTGATCTTTTATTTGCATTATTTAAGCCATTAATATTTAATGATGAGAATGTTAACTCCATTTCAAGTCATTGTTGGAATAAACTTTTTGCTTCTTTTTTATTTTGATTATACCATATTCTCTAATAACATTGGATGTTATTTTTATGTGTGTAAACTTGGGAGTCTAATTTAATGTTCTTTCATCTTTAAATATAAGTAGGGTAAAATTCTGGTCAGGCTTTACAAAATACTTCTATTAAACATTAATTCTAAAGTATCAAATACAAGTAAATATGAATTTCCCATTAAACATGGAATCATTCCTATTCCAATACATAAAGATAGATCTGTTGGATGTTCACTCATACCTTTAACCAATAATATCAACTGAGCTCCATATGTTACATTATTATATGGAGAATTTTCTTAAAAGAGATATGAAATTCTATATTATTCTATTATTGTTCTATAGTATTTTATATATCAGGATCTCCATGGTGGTGCAGTAGTAGCATTGTTGCCTCACAGCAAGAAGTTCTCCCGTTTGATTCTCGGCTTGGGTTGGGGGTGCCTTCTGTGTGGAGTCTGCATGTCCTCCCCATGGTCGAGTGGGCATTCAAAAGACATGCGTTGAATGGGCATGCCTTCATTGAAGGTTGGGCGTCGGGCTGGCAACTCGACACCATAAAAAAAAACAAAAAAAAAAAAACAACTGCCAATCATTAGCAGACCGGAGTTCCGCTGTGGCGACCCCTAACTGGAAAAAGCTGAACACAAATGACAACAGTATTTTATATATCAGGATGGAATGTTAGTAGTGTAAACAATTATTATGTTGACTTAGAAAATATCCAATATTTAGTTACCCTTAAGAGATCCCAAACATGTCAGATATGTCATTTTGGATAAATTAAATGCAACAGAGGAGCATACACTAAATAAGCCAACAACAAATAGATTATTACTAAAATAATTTGACTAAAAGGACTCTACAGGAGACAATGAATGATTACCAATGAAATATGAATTTACTGTAGGTGTACTATCTTCCTTTACTTTCCCACTCTTCAGCTCACCAACTTCAACTTACACTTATGAAAAGACATGGCTTATCAGTGGTATCCTGACTCTGAGTAGAGGTGCCCTACATTCTAGTGTGCAGTGCTTTTACATATTTATAGATTTACAAAGCAGAGTCTAAGAATGAACTATGATCACCCTGACCATTCCCATCCTGCATAGGGCACCTCCTGCTTCCAGAATGGGTAATCACAACAGGTCTAGAATGAATGTGAAAGTACCTATATGGTAATCCAGATTTACCTTAGGTAAGTATTAATCAGATAGTATTTAGAGCATCTTAGAGAGTTCTCGGGGCAGTTAGAATACTCGTAAGCCTCTCCTCCCTTGACCAAAAACAGAGATTTCCCTTCCCTTTCTTTCCCTTGTTTTAAATCAGTCCTAATAAAAGAAATTCAGCAAACATAGGTAAACAGAAATAACATTCAGTAGTCCGTCTTGTACATGACTCGCAGTCCATTAAACAAGTCAGTGACTAACATCACTTTAGTAAACATTATAAAGACAAATTAGAAATAATTTCTTAGCTCTTTAAATTTTCTGATAAAGCAAAAAGTTAACAATAAGCTATTTTAACTAAATGTATAAAGCATTTCAATTTTCCCTTGCACGTATATATTTCTACTTATATTGTAGTGTCAATAGCTGTCTTTGAAATCTGTACAATATTTCATTTCTTCAAATCATTCCTTTTTCATTTCAGGTTTTGTTTTGTCAAAACGGCAACAACATTTCAAGGGCACAATTAATATTTAGACTGATGTTTCAAATAAATAACTTGTCAGTTGTCAATTGAGTTAGTTAGAATTTATGGTTAGTGCAAATATAGCATGTTGCAAAAATAATATGTATTTTTTCGTGTGCTCTAGGGACTGTCATATGCAAGTGACATATGCAATGTAGCATATATAGAGCAGATCGCTTATGGATTCAGGTTGTTAAAGTAAGTTATGGTATAAGTTATTAATCAGACAGTTTCATTTAAATTCACAAGTAATTTGGAGACATTTCAGTTGAGTTTCCAGGAATGTGTAGTCCAATGTGAGTAACTGAGTCCACTTTTCCTCATAAACATGTGTCACAATTCATTAAACAAAGCGGAGTCTAACATCTGTCTAATAATCATTATAAAGACAAAGAATAGCAATTTCCTAGCTCTTCAAACTTTATGATATCACATAATGTTGACAGTAATCTATTTTAACTGGAAGACTAAAACATTTCAATACTTCCTTGTGAATATATATTTTTATTTTTACTGTAGTGTCAAGACCTGTCTTTGAAATCTATGCATTACTTCACTTCTTTCAAGTCATTAATTTTACAGTTCAGATTATATTTTGTCAAAATGTCAGTAGCATTTCAAGGGCACATTTAATATTTAAACTGATATTTTAAATGAATAGCTATCAGTTACCAAGTGAGTTTGTACAGAGTGTGAGGTAACTGCAAAGATAACATGTTGTAAAAAGTAATATGCATCTTGTCATGTGCTCTAGAGACTGACAATTTCAAGTAACATATAAAATGTAACTTTTACAGTGCAGACAGCTTGTGGAATCAGCATGTTAAAGTGAGTAATACTTTTTAATCAAGCAGCTACATTTCAGTGCACATGTAGTTTGGGAGCATTTCAGTTGTGTTTCCAGGAATATGTAATCCTATGAGGATACATCATAAAATATATATACAAATAGTCTTATTATGTATTTATTTTACCTTGCTCAGGTTGTTTTTCATTTTAATAACTAAACAACATTATTTTTTCTTATTATTTGTTATCTGTGAGGCTAAATGCACTTCACAGGTGTTAGAAAAACGTGTAATAGTAATATGCATGCTTAGCGCATTCGAGATTTAAAAGGGTTAATACATTTATTCTGTTCACACTGCAGGAATCTGCACAGCTATTAGAAACTTAACAAGAAGCATTTCATTTCTGCTAATGTCATGAAAATAATAAGAAGCATTTCACTTCTGCTAATGTCATGAAAACAACAAGAGACATTTCATTCCTGCTAATGTCATGAAACTTAACAAAGGGATATTCATTTCTGCTTATGCCATGAGAAAACATGCAGCTGCTAGAAGCTATTGATAAAGAAAACAATAGATGTTTGAAAGTTAATACCGTAGTCAGCATTACTTTACCAAAGCTAGAAATGTACCATGAATCTAGACAAAATGTAACACATGTATTAGAACAGTACAACTGAAGAACTGAAAAGTTGAAATGGACTAAAATAAGCCCAAGGCCAGGTTGTTTTTCTCAAAATGTTTTGCAAAACAGCAGATAATTTAACTTGGTCAGTAATAAGTCTAGCAACATTTTCTGTAGAGCATACAGAAAGCTGTGTCTAACTATGTCAGCAATAGAATGGTAACATTTTCTGTGTGACAGGAAGAGAACTGTATAAGAATAACATACTAATCACCAATAATTCAGACAAAGCTTGTGCCTACATGCTTTGTCTCCTTGCTGCAAGTAATAAAGGGTGCCTTGCTTGAACCTAACGTGAATTGATCTTTGAAGTTTTTTCCTTTGACAGATTGGTCCTTTGGACCGGAACCCTTTCTTCACCTCGGATCAGACGGGCCAGGTGGTTGAAACCATACGGGGAAGAAACCAAATTGGTTCTTCTTATCTGAAAAGTCCTCCAACTAAATTGTCGTTCAAAAGAGGCCAGCCACTTTCTGATCTGCGACTGAAGGATGGGCCTCCGCAAACTGGTGATCAATCACCTGGGCTCAGGTAAGGTGAATCTACTTTTTTCTGTTTTCTGTTTTAGATCAGGGACTAGATGTGTATTGTTTTTGTTAGACTGTATTTTTCTTACCAGTCAGGGACAAAAAAGATTACTGTCTTGTCATACAGGAGAAACAGAATAAGTAGGCAGTCATTCTAAAGAGACTATAACAAAAATCCATGGTAGCACATTAAAAAATTAAGAAAAGTTACATAACAATCAAAGGGTAAAATAAAATGGGTAATAATTGCACAAAAAGATCCCAAAATCCACAGTTAACAGAAGACGCAAAATACATGCAGTCGCAGCACGCCAGCAATATTAAATATTATTCAAAATGGGTTAATAAGTATGAATTCTACAGAAAATTTGAAAAATCCTCACTTATCAAACTTGTCAAACAGCTCAAAACCGATTCCAAAGGTCGGGTAAAAAAGCAACGTAAATTAGGAATTCCTCAGGCACACAGGTGGATTGAGGAAGTAAACCATAGGGAACAAAAGAACAAAAATTCAAAAGCAATGTTTTTAGATAAGGAGGACAATAACTTAGTAATAGCATCAGCACCTCCGCCTCCTTTACCAGAGTATGAAGCAAGAGAACAGGTTAGTCCACCCCCACGATATCCTATGGTCACTGAAGATAGAGATATTATGAAAATAAAACTGACTAAAATTAGAGATCCCATCAAGACCAGGTCTCGAACAAAGGCAGGTAACTCAGATGAAGGCATCGAGTTATGGCAAATGGTTAAAAATTCACGATCTATAAGTGAAGAAGAAGAAATAAGGCCACTTATAGAAGTACCCAACCCTTAGGCAGGTCAGGACAATCAGGACCCAACTATTTTAGTGTATAGACCTTGGACTCCGGAAGACATCCGGAAAGCCACTGAGGGAATTCCCCATCCAAAGGTTAATTTTAGAAAATTCTCAGAAGATTTACAAGGAATGAGGCTGAGTTATAACTTAAATGGAGAAGAGGTAGAAAAGGTAGTTAGACAAATTGTAGGGCCAGATTGGTATATGATTAGTGGGAAATGGAATCCCCGTGACGCTGCACAAAGACCCCTCCCACATAGCAGTGCAGAATTAGACACCAGAGTAAAAGGTCTGACAGACCGCATCTCTGAAAAATGGAAGCCTAGGGCAGACTGGACTTGCATTAATCAATGCATCCAACAAGAAGGTGAAACTATTGACAGATATTATGCTAGACTGCTAGAATGTTTTAATAACCATTGTGGAATGCAGGTTCCTGAAGATCAGACACAAGATTCTCCATATGAACAGCAGTTAAAGAATGCATCTTTAAAAGGCAGTATTGCACCTATAAGCAGTTTTATTACAAAACACATGGTAGACCATAGTACAAGCAGGTTACAATCATTACTTGAATATGCTAGGCATGCCGAAAGGCATTTTAATAGCAAAAAGAAAAAAGAAAACCCAAGTATTTTGTAGTGCAGTCTGAGAAAAAGGGCAAGAGAAATGCCCAGGGAAACAAACAATCTGATCAGCGATCAGAGGACTTTGAAGGGCGAAAGAAAAGGGGTGAATGTTTTAAATGCGGTAAAAAGGGACATTTGGAAAGGGATTGCAAAAAAAACAAGAGGGCAACCACGGAGAAAGACAAGGAGATTGAGGACTGACTATATGGTAGTCAAGAATCACTAGAAGGGGATAGCAGAGAAAGGACAAATGAGAATGTGATAGAGGGAGTAGAGGATGTGAATGAAGAAATAGAGGAAATGCAGGAAGTTACGGACAGTGAAGAAAATGAAATATTGGATTTAGCTTTATTGAGCTTGGAGCTTTATTTAGCAGACACAAAACCAGAAGTTGCACTCTTGGTAGAAGGGAGGGAAGTCAAATTCTTGTGTGACTCAGGGGCATCACGAACCCTGATACATCCCTCCAAACTGCCAGAAAACACAGAGTCACCTGATTACATACTGGTCAAAGCAGCTAATGGACAGCTGTATCGGGAGCCTCTCTCCCGTGTCATTGCAATAACTGATCCAGTTTCAGGATTGACACAAAAAAGCAAAATTGTTGTTTTTGGAAAATGCCCAGTAAACCTCTTGGGCAGAGACCTCATGCAGCTATTTGGTATAGCAGTAGTCCCAACCACGCAGGGTATGGAAGCACAGCGACAAATTGATACCTTTGCAGTACAATCGGAGGGTGAAATGTTTTATTGGTACAGCCAGGACTTGGTTATGACTGATCCAGGGACTGTAACTGAAGAGGTAATGAATGTAGCCATCAGCAAGTTCCTCTCCCTTGACATTGATAAGCAACAACTGTTGCACTGCACCCTGTATTATTGTAATACACCAGGACCTGATAAGGAATATGAGCAAGAATTGTTTAAGAATCATGCAAACAGATTGATATTGCGTAACCTGCACTGGGACACAGAAGGGAACAGTGTAGCCAGCTGTTCATTGCCCCAGGAGTTCTTTGCACTTTATAAATCTAATCGATTACCACATGTTAGCTTAACCAAAAACAGAAATATAGAATGGGCAGACCTAGGAGAGAAAGTCACGAGATGGGAGAAACAGACAGAACTAGAACTGTCAGAACAGGGAATACAAATACAGAAGTTAAACTGGATAACTCAGACCCACCCAGCCGTGTACTTACAGTCTGGCGAGGACAGCTGATTGACACTCCTGTTAAAGAAGGAAGAAAATGCCTTACGAAATATAGCAGAGACTCTCTGGTCAACAGGAAAATCAGATGTAGGACTCATTCGTACAGCGGGACCAGTTACTATCACGCCAAAGTCAGCATTCAGACCACAAAAAAGACAGTATCCCTTAAGAAAAGATGCTGAGGCAGGGATAAAGCCTATTATAGCAGCCTCACTTAAAGGAGGGATACTAGTAGAATCTCCCGATTCACCATGTAACACACCCTTATTTCCAGTCAAAAAGGCAAATGGAGAATGGCTTATGGTCCAAGATTAACAAGCTGTAAATGATGCAGTAATACCAAGGGCACCCACGGTGCCAGACCCACGCACCCTGTTGAATGATTTAAAACCTCAACAGAAGTATTTTTCCGTGGTAGACATCAGTAATGCGTTCTTTTCGATACCGATCCACCCTGATAGCCAGTATTGATTTGCATTCACATTTCAGGGGAAAAGGTATACATATACGCAACTACCACAGGGATATTGTGAAAGTCCAACAATATTCTCACAAGAAATGACAAGCAACTTGGCAGGATTCACCCCACCAAGAGGCAGTCAGATTTTACTTTATGTTGATGACATCTTGCTGGCAGCCCCCACCCAGCAGGATTGTAGAGAAGATACCATAGCACTTCTACGATTTTTAGCCACTGAAGGACATAAGGTAAATAAAAGTAAACTGCAGCTTTGGAAAAAACAAGTCAAATACCTGGGATATGTAATATCCAAGGAAGGTAGAACATTAGATGAGGACAGAAAAATAGCAATTTTGCAAGCACCGAAACCCACTACCAAGAAGGAAATGATGTCCTTCCTGGGTACAACTAATTTTTGCTGAAGCTGGATTCCAAACTATGCTTTGGAATCTGCACCTCTGACTGACCTTATATATAAGAAGCCTATGGCAGCACAATATTTGTTACAATGGACACCAGAGGCAGAATCTGCTTTCTGCAAACTGAAGCAGTTAATAGCATCCTCATTAGTTCTGGGATTGCCAAACTATTCTAAATGTTTTTTCCAAACTGTAGATTGTAAGCAGGGTTACATGACATCAGTGTTAACACAACAGAATGGGGATAAGCAATGCCCTATTGCTTACTATTCATCACAACTAGACCCAATGGCACGGTCCTTACCCCACTGTGTACAAGCAGTAGTTGCAGCTGCAATGGCAGTACAGGCTTCAGCCTCAGTAGTCTTATTCCACCCTCTCACTTTGAGAGTACCTCATGCAGTCGCAATTATTTTACTACAAGAAAAGGTGGTATATCTTTCCCCTGCTAGGCATCTTTCCTGTATGACTATATTGTTGAGCCAACCTCATATGACAATTGAGCGATGCATGACTTTGAACCCTTCTACTCTGCTCCCGACCCCTGCAGATGGCACACTGCACCTCTGCCTGCAGGTAATTGAGCAAAAGACACTACCTAGAAAAGATCTCATGGATGTCCCCTTGGATGATGCCGAGGTGACATACTACGTGGATGGTTCGTGCAAAAGGGGTCCTGCAGGACAGAACCTAGTAGGATATGCAGTAGTCTCTGATACCGGGATAATAGAAGCAAAACCTTTACCACACAACTTATTTGCAAAGGCAGCAGAATTGATTGCCCTGACACGGGCATGTACCATAGCAAAGGGTAAATGTGTAAACATTTTTACTGGTAGCCAGTACGCTTTTTCTACTGTACATGTTTTTGCACAACAGTGGAAAAAACGGGGAATGATAACATCTACTGGCAAACCTATAAATCATGCACAGTTTATTTGAGATCTTTTAGAATCTATTCAGTTACCTCAGAAAGTAGCCATTTGTAAATGCACAGCTCACGCCAAGAAACAAGATAGGATTTCAAAAGGTAATGCGAGAGCTGATACAGCTGCAAAACAAGCAGCCAAAGAAGTATTTCTTTTAAATGAGGAATTACAACCCTCTGGGATTTTAGACTTAGAAATGTTAAAAACAATGCAGACACTCACTACGCAAGCTGAAAAACAATGATGGATAAAATGAGGAGCAATTCTCGAAAAGGCTGTACATCTCTAGAGAAGGGAAACTGATACTACCCTCGAACTTGTTTCGTTATGCAGCTTTGTTGAGCCATGGGCAGTGCCATGTCTCAACAGGGGAGATGGTACAGCTGGTGAACCAGGTGTTCACAACGTACGGATTTACAACTACTCTAAAAATTTTGTTTGACGTGTCAGATTTGTAACAAACATCATGCACAGGGGGCTATAAAGCCCAAGCAAGGGAGTTTCCCTACACCACCATATCCGTTTCACACTATCTGTATGGATTTCATAGAATTGAACAAATGTGAAAATAAGAAGTATTGTCTTGTCATTGAACATATGTTTTCCAGGTGGGTGGAAGCCTTTCCAACCAAAAATCCAGATGCAGCTACGGTGGCAAAAGTACTTGTCAAAGAAATCATTCCTAGGTTTGGTATTCCGGAAAGGATCTACAGTGACAATGGTACACACTTTGTAAATCAAACCATAAGTATTTTGGTATTTCTTTAAAAAATCATTGTTCATACCATCCACAATCTGCAGGGCTAGTTGAAAAGCATAATGGTATATTAAAAAACAAATTGAGAAAATTAATAGCTGAGACAGGAAAAAAATGGTTATACTGTTTACCCCTGGCACTGCTGAGCATGAGAACTGTCCCTACAGCAAAAGGATTGACTCCTTTTGAAAAATTATTTGGAAGGGCTTATTATACACCCCAGTGGAATCTTCTCATGTCATCAGACCAGGAAGCTGATTTCACACTAGCTGAATATATCAGAAGGTTAATGAATTCTAAACATCTGTTGCAGTCAAATTCTGTTTCAGATAGAAAACAAACCGAGACATCAGAAGTGGCAGTGACGCCCGGAAAGTGGGTGTGGATCAGAAATATCAAGAGAAAGAATTGGTTGTCGCCAAGGTGGGAAGGTCCCTACCAGGTGCTTCTTTCAACACCCACTGCAGTCAAGATAGCAGAGTGAGCTTCGTGGATCCACCTGACGCACTGCAAACTAGTTAAGAACTTTGAACTGGACAAAAATCTTACCTCTCCATCGGGGCCCTCAGCACAAAGTCTGGCTACAATGGGTGGTCAGATCAATAGGACTGATCCGTCTCAACCCCAGTGAAGAAACCATCAGTGCTGGAGGTCTTATTAGGGCAGAGAGTAAGAACATGTGTCTGAAATAAATATGACAGAATCCAATAAGATACAAATGCACCTATTTGGAGGAGTCGGAGAAAACAGAAATGCAGAACAACTGTTTCCTCAGAAGTATTACATAACCATCCTGTTGACTGTAATAGTGACAATAATCTTTTTGTTGTGGCAATTCCTTTTTACAGCCACACAAACTGGACTGAACAAGCGTGCAGAGTGGCATGCAGAGTGGCACCCAAACTTTAACACTTACCAGGCAATCAAATATGTGTATGCTGAGACCTTCAATGTTTCAAATTGCTGGATTTGCACAGCTTTGCCAACAGCATATGGGGGGGTTATTGTTAACTTCAGTCCCCCTAGGAGCCAACAAGACCTGGGAAAACTTAATTTATGGTACATCAGATGTCACATCACAAGATAAAGTAGCATTGCACTTGTCTGTTCGACAGAAAGGGACTGTGTGTTTTTACAAAAATGATACAATTCAGGTGGGTTGGAGCAATTGCAATGTGACTGTTCCCTATAGATGCTACACTAAACCTGATAACATAGGATCCTATTGCAACATGAGCTATGATTCATTTGTTGAACTGATGCATAGGACAACTGGTGAAGTAAAACATAATGCTGACGTTTATAGACAACTGTCTATAATAGACAAAAAAATGTTTCATCCAGAGCCAGGACATAGTAAAGTTACTACCAAAGTAGAAGATTGTTACTTTGTATGTGGTAGGAAAGCATATAAGTGGTTACCTGAGAATTGGTCCAGCAGTTGTTATTTGGGGTACCTGGTTCCGACCATACAACACACAGCAGTTTTACCTCAAGGGAAAATTCAGAATGTTCGATGAGAAATCAAGAAGCCTGTCAATCCAGTGGGGCAAATCAATGTGGGTTGGAAAAACCATCATGCTGTGGGCCTAGGGAAAAATGGACTGTCACATATGGACTTGAGTGATACTGTTATCTCGTGGGCAGGTGTACTGCCAGCATATGGAGCAACAAAATCAATCTGGGAACTGAGAAAATTGTCTAAACTTCTCGAAATAATGAGCAATGCAACCTTTTCTGCCCTAGAATTGGTGACTGATGAACTGACTGCCATGAGAACAGTAGTGCTTCAAAACCGCATGGCTCTTGACTTCACCCTAGCGGCGAGAGGAGGTATGTGCGCTTTAATCCAGGAGGAGTGCTATTCGTATATTCCTGACCACAAACACGAGATAGACAACCATCTTGAGGTAATTCAGCAGGTGTCAGCTATGACCAAACCAGGACCAAATCCATTGACGGACTTTTTCCAGAAATTGTTTGGGGGGTGGGGCAGTATCCTGATGAACATCCAGGTTGCCATCTGTGTAGGAATGATCCTACTGGTGGTATGTGTGTGCTGCTGCATCCCCTGCATGAAAAGACTGATTAAAGACTTTATAGACATGTCAGTTTCAGAAACCTTATACCAATGTGCTAAACTTGAAGAATTGCTGAAAAACTGAAAATGCTTTCATAAGTTTAAACCTAATGACTCTCTTAACTGCAAATTCTGAGTACGAAGAGGTTAGGGGAAAAAAACTGTTTATGCTTATCTTGAAAGTAGAATAAAAGTATTAAAAGGGGGGAAATATTAGAAAAATGTGTAATAGTAATATGCGTGCTTAGTGCATTCGAGATTTAAAAGGGTTAATACATTTATTCTGTTCACACTGCATGAATCTATAGAGCTATTAGAAACTTAACAAGAAGCATTTCATTTCTGCTAATGCCATGAAAATAGTAAGAAGCATTTCATTTCTGCTAATGTCATGAAACTTAACAAAGGGATATTAATTTCTGCTTATGCCATGAGAAAACATGCAGCTGCTAGAAGCTATTGATAAAGAAAACAGATGCTTGAAAGTTTAAACCATAGTCAGCGTTACTTGTACCAAAGCTAGAAATGTACCGTGAATCTAGACAAAATGTAACATATGTATTAGAACAGTACAATTGAAAAACTGAAAAGTTGAAATGGACTAAAATAAGCCCAAGGCCAGGTTGTTTTTCTCAAAATATTTTGCAAAACAGCAGATAATTTAACTTGGTCAGCAATAAGTCTAGCAACATTTTCTGTAGAACATACAGAAAGCTGTGTCTAACTACGTCAGCAATAGAATGTAACATTTTCTGTGTGACAGGAAGAGAACTGTATAAGAATAACATACTAATCACCAATAATTCAGACAAACCTTGTGCCTACACGCTTTGTCTCCTTGCTGCAAGTAATAAAGGGTGCCTTGCTTGAACCTAATGTGAATTGATCTTTGAAGTTTTTTCCTTTGACAACAGGTTCACAGTGTCCTTAGAAACTGCAGCAATTGTTTACTGTTGCTATGGCAATGCAAATAGACTGTGAAGAAAGCTTCACTTCGCTTAACTAACAGGACATTTTTCCTCCTTTTTTATGTATTTGTTAATACGAAAAGAAAATAATTCAAAGGACAGATGTACATGAATGGAACATTTCAGAGTTAATCACGAACATGTCCCCAATCCCAACAATTATAACAGTGACTATCATTCATCTAATAAATATTGGATACTTTTCTGTTATCGGGGCAGCAGGTTTAATGAGCACTTGGAATATTAATACGCGGTCCCAATGATCGCACTGCTGCCGCTGATGTGAGCACAGCCTTCACTTCCTCTGTCAAAACATTTCAGGTGGAAATTATGAAACAAAAGGAATAATGTGCAGTTTTCCACAGACCATTCACGTTGTGAAACACTATGGGTTAATAGTCAAAAAAATCCGGGTACGGTAACGTGGCTTTCATAAAGCTGCTGCTGTCCTCAAGTTCTTCCTGTGTGGCTGCGGTGTTTCACTCCAGCAAGCACACTTCTCATATAAGCTGTAATGCTACAACTTTTGAACTGTCACAAAGGAACATAAAAGTACACGCCTAAACATCAAACCATTTTTTACAGCTGACTGACAGTTCTACTGTCCTTGTTTGGTGCAGTTAAAATAGCAGTGTAGTTCGACAAAGGGGAAGGAGTTGGGTAAAGGATGGGACTGAAAAAGCTTTATGAAAAAGAATGGGCTGTTAACTTGGGGTGTGCGTGTACTGATTTTACGGACATGCCTCTTTTTGGACGTGCTTTTTCTCTTTCTGTGGAAGATGATTATAGATGAGCAGGACTCAGTAAAAATATTAGTCTGGTTAAGTTTTGTTTCCATTCAGGACTAACAACCATTTGGTTAAGCTTTGTTTCGATTCAGAGCTAAAGGCTGTGCGATCATTGCGTGTTGCCTCGATAACGGAAAAGTACCAAATATTGTAATAACAATTACGTTCACTATTCCAATTAGTCTCCATTAAAACTAAATTATTTTAGAATATTATTTATCTATGTTTAGATAGTGAGTTATTAAATATATACAGACTATATTAGTATAGTAAATGGGAGAGAATTTAGAAAGGGAGACAAGATGCAGTTAAAATAATAATAAGAAAAGAGAGAAAGAAAAGAGAAAATTAAAAGAAAAATAAACATATACTATGTATGTTGATTTACAGTATAAATATTTTATGTGCTATATAAGCCTCCTTCTGTGAAAGAAAAGTACCCTGTTTTACATACCTGTGGTAATGTGAAAACTCTCATGTGTCATCTATTTTCAAACAATATAGATAAAGATCCCAGTAGTTAGTTACCTTTGTTTTAAAATTCCAAGCAGTAAAACTGGTCCTTTAAAGTAATGTTAAAACAATTCATATCACAGTAGATGCTTTGAGAGATTTGGCTGTAACAGTATCAGTGTTTTGCTTCTTCTTTTTGACATCTGTCCAGACATTTGTTTATTTTGTTCTCTTGAGAGAAGGTGACATCCAATCCATATCTGCTGGTAAAGTAATCACATTATTAGTTTTAATAAATGAAGAGGCTTCCTCTAAGTCAGTAAAAGTCCTCATCTCATTGGCATACAGTATTCTTATCTTAGCTGGATATGCAAGTTGTGCCTTGATGTTATTTTGTTTCAGAAACGTTATCATTGGCCACACTTTTTTCCTTTGTTCCATTATTCTAGATGAATAGTCATTATCAAATCTTATCAGGCTCTGTTTATATTTTAGAAGGGCCTTCCTCCAAGCAGATCTTAAAATCAGTTCCTTGTCCAAGTATGAAAGAAATTTGATAATTATTGACCTAGGAGGAGAGTTTGAGTTAGTGGCAGGTTTCCCAAGAGCTCTGTGTTCATAGGTTCATAGGTTCATACTAGGCTATCTGCCCTGGGGCAATTATAAGCCTAGCCCGATTCTGTATAGCTTACGCCACCCCTTGATTTGAGTATACTGTGCCCTTTTTAAGGTTTAGTTTACTGTGTCTCTGTCTAATAGTGACATGGGAGTAATCCCTGGGACAAACCTACGATCCCCCATCCACTTATCGAAATTTTTCTTGAAGAGATTCAGTGAGGTGCTCTGCCTCACATTAACTGGAATTCTATTCCAGAGTGAAGGGAGCCTCTGGGTTATGAACCTGTCCCTCCAACAAGTTCTATTTATTTCTGTGCTGAGGTTCAAGTCCCTTGAGCGTGTAGCTCTAAGGGATTTAGATTTACTGAGGTGGAGCATGTCCATTAATTCTGGATTTGACATAGCTTTGTATGTCAGGCATAGATCGCCTCGAAGTAGGCGGTATGCAACTGAGTAGAGCTGGAGTTTTTTTAACCGAGCAGCATATGGCATCTCTTTGAGACCCTTGATCCTCTTGGTGAGATACTTTTGGGGTCTTTCTAATTGCTGCAGGTGTCGGGTAAGGTACATCCCAAAAGGGGCATTGTATTCTATGATGGGCCTGATGACGGATGAATAAAGGGGCACGATTACCTCTCTTGATCTAGATGTGAAACCCTTCGTGATGAGGTGGGCTATGTAGAAGGGCTTTCTAACCACTTTGGCAATGTGGTTTTCAAAGGAGAGATTGCTATCAACTTGGGTCCCCAGGTCCTTAATAACTTTCTCTGTACTTAATGGGTTTCCACCTATGTGGTAATTTGTGGGTACATTGTTTTTGCCAAAGGGTATGACTATACATTTTTTGGCATTTAGCTTTAAACCATGGTGCTGGCATCAGTTATCTGTCTCTGTGAGACCTTTTTGAAGGATGTTTGCGTCAGCTGGAGAGTTGATTATGGCGCCCAGTTTGCAGTCGTCTGTGAACTTGGTGAGCCATAGTCCTCCCACGTTTGCCTGTACCTCGGAAAAGTATATACCGAACAAGAGTGGTCCCAGGACAGAACCCTGTGGGACGCCACTTGTGACCGGTTTCGAGTCTGACATGGCTCCAGCAACTCTCACTCTGTGGGTTCTGTCTTTGAGCCAGTTTGCGACCCATCTTGTGACATAGGGGTTTATATTTAAGCTGGATAGCTTATCTATGATGCCCGAGTGGGGTATTGTGTCAAATGCCTTTGCAAGGTCCAGATAGGCTGTTTGGACTACCTTCCCTTCATCTATGGCTTTGGTGACTGTTTCAAAGAAGTCAACCAGGTTCAAAAGGCAGGATCTGCCCTTGACAAAGCCGAACTGGGTAGGATCTAGTGTCTGTAGGTCCCCAATGTCTTTGTTTATGAGCTCCATGATGATCCTCTCCATAGCCTTGCAGACTAAGCTAGTCAGGCTTATGGGGCGATAGTTTCCAGGGTCTGTAGAGGCTCCACCTTTGTGGAGTGGGACCACTGTTGCTGTACGCCATTCTGTGGGCACATATCCTGTAGTGAGGCTGAGATTGTATAGCTGTTTTATTTGAGGGATTAGTTCCTCTTGTAGTTCATGTAGGACGCAACCTGGGATGCCATCTGGTCCCATGGAAGCAGTGTTTTTTGCTTTGGAGAGGGCAGCCTTCACCTGAGCATCTGAGATGTTTGGGAGACAGCCCTCTGCTGGGATAGATACTTGCTCTTTTGGGGGGGAGGGGGTGGAGAAGTTTGCACTGAACCTGTCTGCCAGGATATTGGCGATGTCTGTGGGTTCAGTGTATTTTTTGTCATTTAGAATCAACTCAGAACAAGTCTGTGAGTTGCATCCCAGGTTTCTAACATAACTGAAAAAAGCCTTATGATTGTCTTTGGTGTCCTGTGCAATTTTTTTCTCGAAGCTGGCCCTGGAGGATTTTATGAGGGATCGTAATTTTTTGCTAGTACTGATCAGAGATGCCTTCCCTATTAGGGATTTTGCTCTATCATGTAGTAGCTTCCTCCTTCTGTTGTACAGTTTATTTATGGCAGGGGTCCACCAGACTGGATGCCTGCCTTTGGATGATTGGGTCTTGGTTTTGTTTGGGATAGCATGATCCATGCATTCCTGGAGATGTTCGTAGAATGCATTTATATAGGATTCTGCAGTTTGGGCTGTAGTTTCCACTGGCCCTGGGGCCTTGAAGGATTCCACTTCAGTTTTGAGAAGTGAGAAGTTCACTTTTAAGAAGTTTTTCACTGTGGTTTTCTGGGCTGGGGGTGGGGTCGGGATGTGGACATCCAGTGAAATTAATTTATGGTCTGATCTTACCAATAAGGGATATACTTCTGGTGTGGAGCATAGAGTCCCCATGTTGGTAATGATCAGGTCTAGTATGTTGTCCCCTCTTGTGGGAGTGGTGACTAGTTGTTCCATAGCATTTGAGTTTATAATTTCCAGGAACCCTTGGGCTAAGGTGCTGGGGCTTGAGTAGTGCTCCCAGTCAATGTTTGGGTAGTTGAAGTCGCCCAATATAATGGTGTTTGGAGAGATCTTCATGTTCTCCAATGTTTTCAGGAAAGCCAAATGGGATTCCTGACTTTGAGAGGGTGGTCTGTAGGATGCTATAAACTGAAAAGCAGTCTTGCCCACTGTTAGTTGCACATGGATGGTCTCCGATACCCGTGCAATGCCACTAACCTGGAGGTGTGGATATCCTTGATAAATATGGAAACTCCCTCTCCTTTTGTGGTTCAGTCCGGGTTTTGGGGCTGAAAAGCATGATATGAGGTATAGCCTGGTAGTGCTGGGGTGCTCTCTGGAGCCTTGAACCAGGTTTCTGTCACTGCACAGATATCGATGTTCTCCATACTGAGGAGAGCTTCGAGTGCGTGCATCTTGAGGTTAAGACTTCTGGCATTTAGCAGCATTACCCTTAGTTTCTTGTTTCTTGTGCTGTCTATGGGGGTGGGTTTGACTTTTGAGCCTTGCCTAAAAAAGGCACTATGGGGGTGGCAAGAGCCTTTGCCAATATCCGAAAGCCCAGTGGTGACAGGTGCAAGCCGTCCCTAGCGAAGCAATGTGGCTTGTCGAGCATGTCATCCCAGGCTGACAGACACTGGATCCCCTTTGAATGACACCAAAATTTTAGCCAATTGTTAAAATCGATCACTTTGTCTTTGTACTGTGGCATCATTCTAGGTGAGGGTAAGATGCTGCTCAAGGTCAGGGTCATACCAGCCTGGGCTACATGATCAGAGAGCTCCTCTATGTCTCTTTTCATGTAGTCCAGGGAGGTACGTCTCAGGTCATTCACACCAGCATGTACAATGACTGAGTCATATTTGTATTTGCTTTGGCGTGACCTGAGTGCTTGCATTATGTGGCGGATCCTAGCACCCGACAGGCAGCTCACCGTGACCTTCTCTTTATTCAGCCTGGTGAGCGGGACGTCAGTGTGTCTGACAATAGAGTCACCTATTACAAGAGTATCAGGTGTGTTATTCAGCCTTAAGGGCTGTGGCTGCTTGGTACACTGACTTTGTGGGCTATGTGTTGTGCGTGTTTTGTTTTGAGGTAGCGTTTGCTTGGATGTCTGCTTTGGAGGTCTCTGTTGCTTAGGTAGATTTTTATTTAGAGCCTCCGAGTATGTTTTTGTGTATTTATGTGTTTGGTTTGCTGATGTGGTGGAACTATGTGATACTGGAATTGTGTTGTGTGAGGTTACCTTCTCCTCCTGACTGGTTACACCAGTTTTGAGATGAGAGAGCTCAGCCTCCAGTTTGGCTAAATAGTTGCATCTCTTACATATATTTGAACCTGTTTGGAGGAGGAGAGGGTTGTCCGTGTACATGAGACAGTTGTAACATTGCCTCAAAATTCCCAGATTTACCAGCTGGACTGGAGAGGAAACCATTGACTGACCTTTGGACATGCTAGAGTAATATAGGGAAACTGAATTTAAGATGGACCAATAGAGGACAGGGTAATCGTAGAGAGTATAAGAGTAAGTAGTGCATATGGTTTAATAGTGCTAACTTGTAGGATTACTTAATTGGACCAGTGAAGGGCCTTAGAATGAGAATATGGTGTTTAAATTGAGAGATAGAGCAGTTCTAAGGGAAAAAGTGAAGAGCAGACTTTGTGGAGTCAGGAATAGTTTAAACCCAATTAGGCGGCGCTGCCCGCTGTTGCGCTATGCACAAAAACACGCAAAACCGTGCAAAAGAGGGTTTTAAGAGAGGAAGATGAAGGAGTTTTGGAATTGACCCAAAATGGCCAATAAAACTACAGTTTCAAGTCAGTAACCACTCCCACAGGGGCAGGCAGGCTGCTCAATGTTTTTCACTGCCACTGATCAACAGAGAGACTTCCCTTTAGCCCAAGCAAAAAATGGCCTCACAGAAACTTACAAACATTTCAAGAACAGCAAGCCTGTAACTGAACTTTTTTAAATCTCAGAAAAGTGGGAAAAAAGCAAGATTTTTTTTTTTGTTTTTTTCAGAGATAGCAGGGGTTCACAAGTATTAACAAGTTATAACAGTGCAGTAAATGACCCCACACAAGAGTGCTAGGCCAAAGACAGATAAAATGCAAGTTTTGAGAAAAAAACGATTTTAAAAATAAGTGCAAACAGGAAATTCAGTAAACAGCTCTAGGTTGTGCTCTAAATACAGTTACTAATGCAGAAATCAAGTTTAACAAGCCAGAAAATGCTCAAAATAGGCGGCTATGCAGAAACACTTAGCAAATAAACAGAGGAAAAATACTTAAAATCTCAAATGTGGCTCCTTTCTTCTCTCAGCGTTTTCTCCTCTTGGTGGGTGCTTCACCAACAGCCAACAAGCCTGAAAAGATGCCAAAACCACGAGGCAACCAGCTTTTAAGAGAGGAAGATGAAGGAGTTTTGGAATTGACCCAAAATGGCCAATACAACTACAGTTTCAAGTCAGTAACCACTCCCACAGGGGCAGGCAGGCTGCTCAATGTTTTTCACTGCCACTGATCAACAGAGAGACTTCCCTTTAGCCCAAGCAAAAAATGGCCTCACAGAAACTTACAAACAGTTCAAGAACAGCAAGCCTGTAACTGAACTTTTTTAAATCTCAGAAAAGTGGGAAAAAGGCAAGATTTTTTTTGATTTTTGTTTTTTCAGAGATAGCAGAGGTTCACAAGTATTAACAAGTTATAACAGTGTAGTAAATGACCCCACACAAGAGTGCTAGGCCAAAGACAGATAACATTCAAGTTCTGAGAAAAAAACGATTTTAAAAATAAGTGCAAACAGGAAATTCAGTAAACAGCTGTAGGTTGTGCTTTAAATACAGTTACTAATGCAGAAATCAAGTTTAACAAGCCAGAAAATGCTCAAAATAGGCGGCTATGCAGAAAAACTTAGCAAATAAACAGAGGAAAAATACTTAAAATCTCAAAAGTGGCTCCTTTCTTCTCTCAGCATTTTCTCCTCTTGGTGGGTGCTTCACCAACAGCCAACAAGCCTGAAAAGATGCCAAAACCATGAGGCAACCAGGTTTTAAGAGAGGAAGATGAAGGAGTTTTGGAATTGACCCAAAATGGCTAATAAAACTACAGTTTCAAGTCAGTAACCACTCCCACAGGGGCAGGCAGGCTGCTCAATGTTTTTCACTGCCACTGATCAACAGAGAGACTTCCCTTTAGCCCAAGAAAAAAATGGCCTCACAGAAACTTACAAACATTTCAAGAACAGCAAGCCTGTAACTGAACTTTTTTAAATCTCAGAAAAGTGGGAAAAAAAGCAAGATTTTTTTTGTTTTTTTGTTTTTTTCAGAGATAGCAGAGTTTCACAAGTATTAACAAGTTATAACAGTGCAGTAAATGACCCCACACAAGAGTGCTAGGCCAAAGACAGATAAAATGCAAGTATTGAGAAAAAAACGATTTTAAAAATAAGTGCAAACAGGAAATTCAGTAAACAGCTCTAGGTTGTGCTCTAAATACAGTTACTAATGCAGAAATCAAGTTTAACAAGCCAGAAAATGCTCAAAATAGGTGGCTATGCAGAAAAACTTAGCAAATAAACAGAGGAAAAATACTTAAAATCTCAAAAGTGGCTCCTTTCTTCTCTCAGCGTTTTCTCCTCTTGGTGGGTGCTTCACCAACAGTCAACAAGCCTGAAATGACAGTTCACACTAGCCCTGACTTTACAGCTGGACAATGCATGCAGTCACTACTCGGTGTATGGGATCAGTAGACCCCCCCCCCCAAGATGAGCAATATGACATTGGCCACTCAGGCTCATCCTCTTCTGCCTGGCCTTACATGCACAGAATGTTGCATTCATAGAGTAATATCCGTACAATGTTATTTATTGTGGACTGTTACTGAAAAATCATAAGTGTGCATAAAAAACACTCTTCCTCTATTATGGTTGCTGCAACACAAGTTAACCTTTTCTTTTATTGTTACATGTGTTGGTCACATTACGTTGGTCATGGCTTGTACTGGTCCTCATTTGGAAAGCTCCAGATGTCTCTTATGTAGGAAGAGTGTTTTTTATGCACACTTATGATTTTTCAGTAACAGTCCACAGTAAATAACATTGTACGGATATTTTTCTATGAATGCAACATTCTGTGCATGTAAGGCCAGGCAGAAGAGGATGAGTCTGAGTGGCCAATGTCATATTGCTCATCTTGGGGGGGGGGGTCTACTGATCCCATACACTGAGTAGTGACTGCATGCATTGTCCAGCTGTAAAGTCAGGGCTAGTATGAACTGTCATTCTGGAGCTTTGCCTTTGCAGTGTGAAGCTGAAGAAATGGCAACATAAGTATGAGAGCATGTATGCATAGCATCAACCAGGAAACAGCTATGAATTAGTGATGGCTAGGATGCTTCTCAGGACCTGAAGATGGCCCACTCCATACTAACTGGTTCTCACCAGAAGGGAAAGCATTCTGTTTCCGAAAACACCACAAAGGAGCAAGGAATTCCTCGATTAAAGGATCCATATTATATCACTGGGACCCATTCCAAAAATGGTTTAACTTCACCTTGGTCTATGAATGGGATCATGCTTCAACTGCAGTGGAGAAGCCCCCTATGGGGGTGAGAGTGGAATTTGTTATATGCCCACACTGCCACACTGGAACACAGTCCAAGGATGGGTAATCCATATATTTAAAGATGGGGAGGGGTACCACAGAAGTAATATCAGGAAATATTTGTAAAGGGTGGCTTGTGAATTTATTAAAAGGCCTTCATGGAGGATTTCTAAACTGAAAGTGTGGTAGAATCATGACTGCATAGGAGGAGTATAAAACTAATCTTGGAAGGACAATTGTTGAGCACTAGGAGAACTGATTACGAGGTCATGTGCTCCTCATCTGCCGCCAGAGTCTGTTCGCCTCTGCCTGAATGCACAGTCGTATCCTTGTCATGGTTCTAATATGAAGCACTGACTTCTCAAAACCTGATGTTCCAAAAGAACGAAACAAAATGGCCTGAATTACAAAAGGGTGAAAAACTCTTTCATTCTTGTTTTTGCAAGGGGAAAGCTGTTTGTCATAGTAAGATGTACACATTGTTGTATGTGCTGCATGAATGTTTTTTACAGAAAGGGGATTCTTCATATTGATCAAGGGTATAACAATGCCTTACTGTGAAAAAGCATCTTGGTGTTAAGTTACAGGACGAATTGTCATGTATCAGTAAAATGGCCAGGATGAACCCTAATGTATAATTAACAGGCAGGGATAGACTATTATGCAAGAGTTACTGGTCATGGTGGGTGTATTCTGTTTACAGAGGGATTTAGAAAGGTCAGTAGAAAATAGTTACAGAGAATGCCTTTTTGATCAAAAAAAGTAACCAAAAATGCATTCAGTGTGAGGTGGTGTTAATGTGAGGTAAAGACTCTACGCCCATCTGTTAGTTTATGCATGGGGGTTGTTGTCATATCTTTGGGATAAGAAGCAAAAAACCCTCACTGTGACCCTATCTGGGGAAATAATCCTTCAGCTTAACATCTGCAGAATGCATTTCAAGCAAATGTCTTTCATGTCCCTGACCGAATGTTAGGTATACTGAGTTGTAATGAATGAGTTTTACTGGATATGTATGCTTTTATGCTGAATACACAAATGTTAACTATCTCACATTAGTGTTATATAACAAGTCTGTTGTGTTTTGTATCACTGGTACTGAAATGTATTATGTGTGGAGTAATTGTAATGCCAGTAGCCATAATATTCTCAGTCACAGTGGCCCGATATTTAACATCACAAGCAGGGAGTGGGGTCAGTAGTGCTACCTATTTGAGGTACCAGTTAGAATTAGTAACAATAGGTACACATCCGTTTCCAATATTAACAAAACTACTGTTTCCAGGATGGGCAGTTAATGTGTCTAGCATACAGCTTTGGATAGCATGCAGTATGCATACATAACATGCACAGTCACATGACAAATGATCAGCACACAGTTGTGAGACACTGAAAAACAAGAAACACACCACACATGCTCACGCACACATGTGCAAATGCACACTCATGCACACACTCTCCCTCATTCTCAGATACTTACCTGTGCCATTTGTTTAAGAGTACAAGCTGGGTATTAATGCTTTTTATCACACGGATATTCCTTAAAATGTTTATTTTAGCATGTGTCAGGAAAAAGATGCATTCTGTGCTCCTATCCTGTGACAAATAAGTAATGAAGCACTGCATCCAACATCGACAAATTACAGTGTTAGCTTTTGAAGAAGGGCTTATACAGTCTAAAACCTTGATGCATTACAAATAGTATCATGGTAGAAAGAAAGGCATGACATAGTGTCTGTGAACTAGAATTTTCCTAAAGCTGGAGTGGAGATGGAGTGACAGTGGGGGGACAGCATCTGATCACTCTGCTCATGACATGGGTTTAAATTGTGGTCTGGATGCTACAGCTTCAGTTGTGTCAGGATGGGGCAGAAATTACAAGGGCAGGGCAGAAATAAACAGCACAGGACAGGAATAACCAGACTGGAATACAAATACACAACAATACTGCCTCGTATCCTTTCTTCAGGGATAGGAGAAGACAGACACTGAAATAAGGCAGTTCCTAGTGGGGTGCCTGCAGAGGCACCACAGGCAGAAGGTCCATTCATTGGTGGAATGAATGACACATGAGATGTGAGTGGGAACATGTAGAGTCATGGTCATTCAAGTCACTGCATAACCAGAGTCAGAGATGACAGGCTTACAAAATGTGACAAAACAGGCATCCAAGGCCCTGCTGTATCATCAAGCCGCCATCTGTCACCTCCAGACCTCATTTTTGTTGCATGACAGGGTCAAGGTGCGCAAGCTGGTGCAGAACAATCAATAGAGGTCAGTGACACGGAGTTAAAAATAAACACTGATGATGACCTAATTAACAAGTAAGGAGAGTCTGAACCCTAAACTCTAAGGGGACACCTAGTAATGCCGCTGGCCCCTCTGTTTAACACACCATGAAAGAATGTGGTAGAGCTCCGTGTGGAGTAGGGAGACAAATGTTTTTCCTCTTAAGAAATGGTAGTAGGACAGGGCAGGAAACTACTGTCTGGATGATTTCACATAGGTAAGGGAAGTATGCGTTTGGACAAAAAGCTAAAAAAAAAAAAAGTGAAGATTCAGTAGGTACCAGTAAGAAGTGGACAGATGGCAACCTGAACTGACAGCATAAAAATTAGGACAGAAAATAATCACTTCGTTGACTGGTCACTAATAGCACTCCATGTAGGAAGGGGTTCAGCCTTAAACTGTACTAAGGTAGTTCACAAATTCGCAAAAAACAATAATAATAATAATTAAACAACAAAAACATCCCACAGTCCAGATACAGCCTGAAGATGTTATTTTGGTTTACAGGGTCACTACAGTGGGCCATGCATAATATAATCCAATTAGACAAAAGAGATATGGACAAATGGGGTCCTGTAAGGCAGAGATCTGTTTGAGTTCAGCATATTTTATAAAATATATTTTCTACTGATGGATTTAATAAAAAAATATACAACAATAGCAAAGCAATGGATTTGGGAAGCAAATTCTCTAGGAAAATGAGCCAAGAATTAGAGGGGGCTTTATGAGCAACAAAATGGGAAATGGACCTCAGAATATTCATGTCAGATTACCTTAGATACACAATAAGTGAAGTTACCGAAGGCAGATGCAGGCTTACTAAGATGCAGGGCATAAGCCGTCATTGTGTATCTGCAAATAGCACAAGTTGTTATTTCTCTCCAGAATCTGCTAATGAACCATATATGAAGAAGCGAGTATAATTCGGGAGACCCTATCTCTGCAAGGAGACAGGACAGAAGCAGTTCTGTGGAGAGGGACTAGATGATGTACCGTCTACAGTAGAAGAGATGTCAAGATATTGTTAATGAGCCCATTATATGACTTGCATGAACAGAAAGCAGTCAGCCTGCAGAGAGGGCTAACAAAATAAATAAATCCACTACATTATTTGAAAGAGTAGCTCATCAAACTATTGTTGTTAAGTTGTAGGTCACTGAAGAACTTCTTAGCAGGAAGGAAGTTCCCCCAAAACTCTATCCATGTAGGGAGAGACTCTCCACACTATCTCAATAAATATAACATATGCTGAGGTCATAGCACCTTAACTTAGGTTATGTTTTATGCTGAAGAGAACTCTGACACCAAAGAGATTCGGCAACCAGAGCAAGCGAATCATGCGTTTACTGACCAGTTCTATGGTGAATTGTCTGTGAAACAGATCTTTATTTAACAAAGATTAAGTGTTTGCAAAGCATACAGTTAATGAAGATTAGAAGATTGTTAAACACATAAGGAACCTAGCAGACTGGGAAGGCTACAAAATGGGTAAAGTCACTGTAAAAGTCCATTCTTCCATCAACATATGTAAGTGGATTTCATTTTTGTCTGCAAATGTGTCTGTGACTTGCAGTATATTTTACTGGGTAGAAAATATTCCCGGCAACTGAATGCTGATGTACTTTATGGTAACATTCCATTTTTAATACTTAAACTGAGTGAGTAAATACACATAGTTATCAGCATGTCCTCACAGTAAACATTTGAAGACTGCAGGCACTGAAGAGACAATATACAAGGGATCCTAACATCAAACAGCATTAAGGGACTTCTGGAATTCTAAAGGCAGAAGCTTAAAACACAGCAGTTTAAATAAAACATCAATGAGGAATACGTTCAAGTCTGAATCCAATTTTATTTCAATCTGTCAGTATAAACTACAGATAACAAGCATCATTTTTAGAAACAATCATGCAGGAAGGGTCAGTTGCAGAGATTCGTGGAGCAGCATTGCACAATTAACTGCAGTGGTACAGAGAGGGACTCCAGGCTACGGCAGTCACTTGACTTGATGCACCTCTGAGAGACACGATCTGTCAGGGGGAAACAGAGAACATGTTACAAAAACAGAACTCAGCAGTCCTATTCGGGTTATTAGAGATTGTGTTAATTAAATGTGATATGAAGTCATTCCCATTGAAAACAACATCTGAAAACATTTAAGCAGAAATTATGTGTGTACAGTAAAATAAAAACACTGTATTCCAGGAACATAAATGGAGAACAGTGGAGACCTGCATAAAACTCCCCCAAATTCTTGTATATACATTGTCAGAAAAAGGTTTGCTAGATACTAGACTTTGTCTGCCAAATGGCCTTTAGAAGATAATATTATAGCTAGCCTGTTCCTTAGTATGGTGTTAGTGACAGGAGTTAAGTTAGTATCCGTAATGTAAGGGTCTTAGCTGGGGGGTATAGTGGCTTTCTTATTGCAAGAGGAGACAGTGAATAGGTTAGAGGGGTACCACCCCTTCATGGAGGACAGGTAACTATATCAAAGCACTTTCAAAATGGTGCTTTGACTTGCACCTGGAAAGGGCTCAGAGGTGAAAGAGTGTATTTTGTGCATTTTGTTAATAGCCTGCATTACTGCATCGTACGGATGGGGGAGTATTTTGTTAATAGACTTCATTACCGCATCGTACGGGTGGGGGAGTATTTTGTGTATTTCATTAATAGCCTGCATTACTGCATCGTACGGATGGGGGAATATTTTGTTAATAGCCTGCATTACTGCATCGTATGGGTGGGGGAGTATTTTGCGTATTTTGTTAATAGCCTGCATTACTGCATTGTACATGTGGGGGAGTATTTTGTGTATTTTGTTAATAGCCTGCATTACTGCATCGTACGTTTGGGGGAGTATTTTGTGTATTTTGTTAATAGCCTGCATTAGTGCATCATACAGGTGGGGGAGTATTTTGTGTATTTTGTTAATAGCCTGCATTACTGCATTGTACAGGTGGGGGAGTATTTTGTGTATTTTGTTAATAGCCTGCATTACTGCATTGTACAGGTGGGGGAGTATTTTGTGTATTTTGTTAATAGCCTGCATTACTGCATCATACGGGTGGGGGAGTATTTTGCGTATTTTGTTAATAGCCTGCATTACTGCATCGTAAGGGTGGGGGAGTATTTTGTGTATTTTGTTAATAGCCTGCATTACTGCATCATACGGGTGGGGGAGTATTTTGCGTATTTTGTTAATAGCCTGCATTACTGCATCGTAAGGGTGGGGGAGTATTTTGTGTATTTTGTTAATAGCCTGCATTACTGCATCATATGGGTGGGGAAGTTTTTTGTGTATTTTGTTAATAGCCTGCATTACTACATTGGACAGGTGGGGGAGTATTTTGTGTATTTTGTTAATAGCCTGCATTACTGCATCATATGGATGGGGGTGTATTTTGTGTATTTTGTTCATAGCCTGCATTACTGCATCGTAAGGGTGGGGGACTATTTTGTGCATTTTGTTAATAGCCTGCATTACTATATTGTACGGATGGGGGAGTATTTTGTGCATTTTGTTAATAGCCTGCATTACTGCATCGTATGGGTGGGGGAGTATTTTGTGCATTTTGTTAATAGCCTGCATTACTGCATCGTACAGGTGGGGAAGTATTTTGTGTATTTTGTTAATAGCCTGCATTACTGCATCATAAGGGTGGGGGTATATTTTGTGCATTTTGTTAATAGCCTGCATTACTGCATCGTACGGATGGGGGGAGTATTTTGTGTATTTTGTTAATAGCCTGCATTACTGCATCGTATGGGTGGGGGAGTATTTTGTGTATTTTGTTAATAGCCTGCATTACTGCATTGTACGGATGGGGGAGTATTTTGTGTATTTTGTCAATAGCCTGCATTACTGCATCGTACGGGTGGGGGAGTATTTTGTGCATTTTGTTAATAGCCTGCATTACTGCATCGTACGGATGGGGGAGTATTTTGTGCATTTTGTTAATAGCCTGCATTACTGCATCGTATGGATGGGGGAGTATTTTGTGTATTTTGTTAATAGCCTGCATTACTGCATTGTAAGGATGGGGGAGTATTTTGCGTATTTTGTTAATAGCCTGCATTACTGCATTGTACGGATGGGGGAGTATTTTGTGTATTTTGTTAATAGCCTGCATTACTGCATCATATGAGTGGGGGAGTATTTTGTGTATTTTGTTAATAGCCTGCATTACTGCATTGTACGGATGGGGGAGCATTTTGTGTATTTTGTTAATAGCCTGCATTACTGCATCGTATGGGTGGGGGAGTATTTTGTGTATTTTGTTAATAGCCTGCATACTGCATCATATGGGTGGGGGAGTATTTTGTGTATTTTGTTTATAGCCTGCATTACTGCATTGTATGGATGGGGGGAGTATTTTGTGTATTTTGTTAATAGCCTGCATTACTGCATCATACGGATGGGGGAGGCTAAGAATAGAGGTAAAAAAGTAACTCCTCCTTTCAACTTTCCAGACAAGTTTTAGCACCTGCAACCCACCACAGTAAACTTACTGGTGGTGACTGGGATCAAACACAGAGCTGCAGCAGCAAAAATGATGATAGTCAAGGTGTTAAATACCGCAGCATGCCTCAGGTAGAAAGACAGATATATGAAAATAATCTCAGAAAAGCTTTAAAATTGTGTACAATAACAAACACAGATTGTTAACAGAGAGATTCTAAGCCAATGTATGTGGCAGGTACGGGTTACTGATATACGCATGGGCTAATTACTATTGCATAACTCACCAGCCTCTAAAGCACGTGATACTTAAATATATTATCACAGAGCTGTATTAGTAAGGATGGCTGTCCTGACTGCAGTAAGTAACACTCTAGGAATGGAATCATGCTTCCCAGCTGCAGTTGTACTCTGGAAGAACATATTTTTATATTTACGATTCTCTGCAATAGGATTTGTTTACATGTGTGCTGTGTGCCGTTTCTGCTGTGAGATGCAGAGAACTAGTGCTGTGCACTATGCGCCATTTCTGCAGTGAGATGCAGAGAACTAGTGCTCCTGGAATTTGTGGCGGGGACTGAGGCTCTGTTCTGGAGCAGGCTTAGTTGGACCTCACTGTCTTGGATGCGTTGGAGAACCTTCTTGACTTACCACACAGAATACATGCAAACACTGTACAGTACATGCAACAAAAATACAGCAGAGACTTTATGGGCATCAGAATAATCAGTGCCCGTCACAGAAATCATGTTTTTCCGTTTCCATATACTTTGTTATTACTTTTGGTGTCTGTCAATAATGCCATCCTGAATGTGTCATTTTTCTCTTCTGAGGTTTCATCAAGCCATTGTGCACTAGCTTTGTGCATTCACATTTGTGTGGCCCCAATTCCCAACTGTGGAGAGGGTTCTTCCCAGCTATATTGTGGACAATTTCCCAACAGTTACCAACATAAAACATGGATGTGCTCATCAATTGTTTTTGTGTAAGTGCTTTTTCCCTTATATTCCTCATGCACGTGAGTCTTGGTAAGTTTCATTGCCTCCTAACTAGCCAGTGGGACATTATTTCCTATTATTAGTATCAGTGACTGGTCATCTAACAGAGTAGCAGCAACTGTGGGGGTGGACAGAGCTTACATGCAGATCAACATATCTAATAGGTAAAGCCTGAAATGAGGCAGAAATATTAAACATTATTGTACTGGTCGCATGAAGTTCTCCCTTTTCACATCCTCAGCATGCAAATATTCTGTGAGATGTGAGAGCCAAATGTATGCTCTCCCATCCCTCCTTCAGTGGATTCATCCATGGGATGTGTTGAATCTAAATGTGCATCATTACCCTCCTCCATGGTTTCTTTCCTGGAAAGTGGGCAGTTTAATGTTCTCCAAACTTCTTCACAAATAGTTGTTCTTTTAGAAAGTACAGTAGCCTAGTGTGGCCACCTGCTCCCCAATGGATTCTTCCATGGGACATGTGACAGCTTATTTTGCGCCTTCATCTTTGCGGTGGTTTCTTCCAGGAAATGTGTCAGCTTAAAGGATAGTTGTTGCTTAGGTGTTGCCTGAGAATAGGCTAGCCTAGTTGAGCTAATCCATGCAACAAAAAGTAAAGGAATAAACACCTTCCCCTCCGCTGTGTTTTTTTCTGGAAGCTAGGTTAAGAAGGGACGTGATGATTAGTGAACAGCAGTATGGTTTCATGCCGGGAAAGAGCACTACAGATGTGATGTTTGCTCTGAGAGTGTTGATGGAGAAGTACAGAGAATGTCAGAAGGAGTTGCATTGTGTTTTTGTAGACGTAGAGAAAGCATATGACAGAGTGCCTAGAGAGGAGTTGTGGTATTGTATGAGGATGTCAGGAGTGTCAGAGAAGTATGTAAGAGTGGTACAGGATATGTACAAGGGTAGTGTGACAGCGGTGAGGTCTGCGGTGGGAGTGATGGATGCGTTTAAGGTGGAGGTTGGGTTACATCAAGGATCAGCTCTGAGCCCTTTCTTATTTTCAATGGTGATGGACAGGTTGACAGATGAGATCAGACAGGAGTCCCCATGGACTATGATGTTTGCAGATGACATTGTGATCTGTAGTGAGAGAAGGGAACAGGTGGAGGAGACCCTGGAGAGGTGGAGATATGCTCTAGAGAGAAGAGGAATGAAGGTCAGCAGGACTAAGACAGAATATATGTGTGAATGAGAGGGAGGATAGAGGAAAGGTGAGGATGCAGGGAGTAGAGGTGGTGAAGGTGGATGAGTTTAAATACTTGCGATCAACAGTTCAGAGTAACGGTGAGTGTGGAAGAGAGGTGAAGAAGAGAGTACAAGCAGGATGGAGTGGGTGGAGAAGAGTGTCAGGAGTGATTTGTGACAAACGAGTACCTGTAAGAGTGAAAGGGAAGATCTACAAGAGGGTAGTGAGACCAGCTATGTTATATGGGTTGGAGACAATGACATTGGTAAAAAGGCAGGAGTCAGAGCTTGACGTGGCAGAGTTAAAGATGCTAAGATTTGCACTGGGTGTGATGAGTGTGGACAGGATTAGGAATAAGTATATTAGAGGGTCAGCCCAGGTTGGAAGGTTTGGAGACAAAGCCAGAGAGGAAAGATTACGTTGGTTTGGACATGTGCTGAGGAGGGATGCAGAGTATATTGGGAAAAAGATGCTAAGGATGAAACTACCAGGTAATAGGAAAAGAGGAAGGCCTAAGATAAGGTTTATGGATGTGGTGAGAGAGGACATGCAGGTGGTTGGTGTGACAGAGCAAGATGCAAAGGACAGGAAGAAATGGAAACAGGTGATCCGCTGTGGTGACCCCTAACGGGAACAGCCGAAAGAAGATGATGATGAGTCAGTTTGGTGAGCACCTTTCCACCCCTAGTGGTTCCATGCATGACAGGTGGGCTAGCTTTATGTTTATAGGTAAGGACAAGGCTAGCTGCCCTTGCAGGCCATTTTAAGCTTAGCCAATTTCCCTTTTGGTGCTTGAATTAACTTATCCCATTTGGTGTTAGATTGGCCCTACCCCTCCCATGGTTGATAATTATATATTACCCCTAATGAGAATAACTGGGATCATCTGAGGGGATCTGTGTGTGGGATAAAGAATTTAGAAGCTGTCTCTGTCCATTAGTAGTACAGAGGTTAGTCATGGGGTCATTTTTCTAATAGTCATCCATAGATCCAAGTTGTACTTGAGTATGGATAGGAATGAGCTTTTATGTCATGTATGGGGAGTCTGTTCCAGAGCAGTGATATCCTGTGTAACATACACCTCCCCCTACCTTCCATTTTGTTAATGTTAATGAAGAGGTTTAGAACCTTAGACCGAGTATTTCTGATGCCATTTGACTTATTGATATGCAGTAAATCCATCAGTACTGGAATGGAGGATGTCTTGTATGCTAGACACAAATTACCTCTTAGCAGTCTGTAGGATACTAAATATACTAGCAGGTCTTTGAGGTGGTCCATGTAGGACATATTGTTAAGGTCTTATATTCCTTTTAGTGCGGTATTTCTGTGGGTGTTCCAGTTGTTGCATGTGTCTGAACAAATACATGGCAAAGGGGACATTATACTCTATGATTAGTCTAATGAGGGCTGAGTAAAGGTGGACAATGACATCTCTAGGCCAGCTGCAATCCCTTTATTTTTAAGCTGCTCAGCATAGAAGAACTTTCTTACAACAGTGGACATATTGATCAAAACTTAGGCCACAGTCCAGATTAGTTCCCAAATCCTAAACAACTGGGTCACCCTCTGGGATTTATTGTCAATATGATAGTTCTTCAGGGAAAACAGCTTCCAAAAGGATATGACAATGCATTTTTTGTCATTTAGTTTTAGCCCGTGATTCTGGCACCAATGATTTGTTTGGGACAAACCTTCCTGTATGGTGGCTAAGTCATTTGAGAATTCAATAACTCCTACAAGTTTGCAATCATTTGCAAACTTAGTCAGCCAGAGCTCCTTGGTATTGGCTTTTACTTCAGAGAATTAGATGCAAACAGGAGAGGTCCCAACAGTCAACCCTGGGGGATTCCACTGGTGTCTGGTCTCTTTGTGGAGGTAGCTTTTCCTATTTTGATTTCCTGCAGCTTGTCTGTAAGTTACCTTCCCCCCACCATTTTCAATAGCTAATTCCAAGGTAGTGTGCCAGGTTTGCATTCATGTTTCTGTTTTTTTTTTTTTTTTTTCAAGGAGGACGTGTTTCTATAATCCCCATTAAGTTCGTTCAAAGAGAGCAATGTGCCAGATTAACATTTACTCCTCACTCCTCTATGATTTCTTCCATGGCAGATATGTGAGTTTAGTGACCATACTATCCACAATGGTTTCTTCCATGGCAGATATGTGAGTTTAGTGACCATACTATCCACAATGGTTTCTTCCATGGCAGATATGTGAGTTTAGTGACCATCCTATCCACAATGGTTTCTTCCATGGCAGATATGTGAGTTTAGTGACCATCCTATCCACAATGGTTTCTTCCATGGCAGATATGTGAGTTTAGTGACCATACTATCCACAATGGTTTCTTCCATGGCAGATATGTGAGTTTAGTGACCATCCTATCCACAATGGTTTCTTCCATGGCAGATATGTAAGTTTAGTGACCATCCTCTCCACAATGGTTTGTTCCATGAGATGTCTATACATTATGTGACAGTCTAGCAAACAGTTTGCTACAGTTTAAAACCTTTTTTAACTAAATATTGAGCACTGTAGTGCTCTGTGCAGAGTAAAAGCTACATTGTACAAGCAGTTTGCTACAGTTTAAAAGTAAAAAAAAAAATTCTGAACTAAAACCTGAGCACTGTATTGATCTGGTGTGGAGTATGAACTGTAGCAGCTACCTGATACATTAATTAAATTTAAATGAAAAAAAAAATATTTTTCTTTAACTGAAATGTGATGAAGGAGGAGGGTTGGGGGGGCAGTGTGTGCAAATTTTTATGCAAATATCTTGGAACTGGCACTCACAATTATAAGGGAATGATCCCTCTCCCCAGTGTAATGTTCTCACTGGTCAGGTCAGATCACAAAGAGGTCACCTTTGAAAGAAATATGGCCCAGACTGTCAGCAAACCACAGAATCTTTAAGAACTTTTCCAGGGCTAACTACCTCTACTAAGCAATGGCATAGATAAATTCCGACCCCCCCCCCCCAAACTCAGAGAACATAGTGGCCTGTGTGTGAATAACTGCACAGAAGCAGCAGTGCCAAAATAAATGTATGACAAACTCCAAAAACAAACTGCCTTCATGAACCCCCATTATAAATAGGTTGTACAGAAATAGAAAGAACAATTCTGTCCAAAAATAGGAAGGGCTATGCCCGAGAGACAAAACAGTCCCTCATCAGTCTCAACAAGCACCTCAGAGGACTAATCAAGTCCATCAAAACCAACTCTGAGGCAACAACAGCCTCCCAGGCTTAGGATAACCTTAAGGTACTTTTAGTTATGTTTGCAGCCTTAAGGAGAATACCTAACAGTGTGTTAAACTAACAGTAAACTGAACTTTCTATACTGAACTGGAGGAAATAGTAAATTTGCTGTCTGATAAATTTAGCACCAGTTACACCCCCAGCCAGCTCCCCAGTTACCTCCCAGGAAATACCCTCGAACATTTCTTCCCCAACTATCACTAAAGAACAGGTCTTCACTAGACACTTCAAAGCTAAAATTACTGCATCGATAGGTCCTGATAATATCCCAGGATGGTTCCTAAATAGCTTGAAACATGACCTGTTAGGCCCACTAGAATCTCTGTTCAGCTACAACCACTAGACAGGCTTCATCCCTAGGGAATGAAGGACTGCAAAGGTCATCCCTCTACACAAAGGAGGACCATGAATAGGCCCAGGGAAATACAGACTCTTTAGTTTGAATAGTCTTATATGCAAGGCCATGGAATGAAATATGATGAACCTGATAAACAAAGACATCGGAAATCTTCAAACCATTTCCAGTTTGGTCATACCTACAAAACCTGGGCAAATGGAGCATGCTGCTTTCCTTGAGTTGGCAAAGGCATTTAGCACAATACCTCACTCAGGTGTTATACAGAAACTCAAATTTAGGCATAATCCCTGTGTCACCCAATGGATAGATAAATGGCTCATGGATAGGCCACATGACGTTAGGGTGGGGGGATCCACCTTCACCAATAGGCTTGTTACTAGTGGTGTTCCACAGGGCTCTGTACTGGTACCTCTCCTGTTCAGAATACACCTCTCTGAAGTCAAGGGAAATGTAGCAGGCCTTTAGCTGATGAAATTTGCTGATGACTGCAGCTGGGTATAATTATTGAATCCCCCAAAGATGTAGATATCCTCCAGGAGAGACTGACACAGACAAATAACTGCTGCCAGAGCCAGAGCCTAAAACTCAGTACAAAAAATACATAATTATACCCTTTGACAAGAAGACCACCCTTACAAATTACAACATCGATAAGATTCCCACAAGAGTAGTCCCAGTGGTAAGGGACTTCGGATTCCAAGTTGACAGCAACCTGAACTTTGATCACCATGTGTCCATGGTGATGAGAAAATACTTCTTAAATGCAGAACTTTGTAGTATGGGCATGGCATCCAAACCTAAGGGGATTATAGTCCCACTACACCTAGCCCTCATTAGACCAGTTAATTAGTACAAACACCCTTCAGCATGTACCTGACCAAGCACTGCAAATGCTGGAACAGCCACAGAGGTTCCTTGCTAAAAGAATGCAGAGTGTAAATGATATGTCCTGTGTGGACCACCTCAAAGCCCTGACCCTGTACTCTGTCTCCTACAGACTGTTGAGAGACGATCTATACTTAACCTTCAAGGCATTCTCCAATCCAGCCCAGATGGATCTACTACACATCTGAAAACAAACAGCACTAAAATTAATTGATTTAAGGATCTAGATCTCATCTGTTACATAAACAAAACATGTTGGAGAGACAGAAATGTGCCCAAAAGATGACCCCCTTCCCTGGAACAGACTCCCCATTCATGTGAAGCAGAGCACTTCCATAATCCTATTTAAATGCAGTTTGGACAACTAGATGAGAAATATCAAATTCACCCCTGGCTTGTCACCTATGTCCCTTATGGGCAGGTGCAGCTTATAGATGACCTAAGGCACAGGCACATACCAAAGCCATTCTAGCCCTTGGACACTGATAATTGTGAAAATTAGGGACGGAATGGTTAAACTTAAAAAGGCTCTAGGGCCAAGTAACCTTCTATGATCCTATGATTGTATGACCATTTGGAACTTTCCAGATAACAAACATATAAACAAATGCATACAAAATAAATAGAGTGCAGCACAGTAGCAGTGTGTGAGTGTGTGTGTGTGTGTGTGTGTGTGTGTGTGTGTGTGTGTGTGTGTGTGTGTGTGTGTGTGAGTGTGCACGTGTGCGTGTGTGTGCGTATAAATATATGTGTGTGCGTGCGCGCGCGTGTGTGTGCATGTGTATAAATATGTGTGTGTGCGTGTGCGCGTGTGTGTGTGTGTGTGTGTGTGTGTGTGTGTGTGTGTGTGTGTGTGTGTGTGTGTGTGTGTGTGTGTGTGTGTGTATGTGTGTGTGTGTGTTAGGGGTTAAGGCTTTTCTCTTCTGTTGATAATGTTCTGCTGTTTGGTTAAAATTGATAAAATGGCTACAGAGTCTGGGTTTCTCAGATACAAGTCTATTATCCTGTAGTTTCTCTCCATAAGGCTGCAATACTCACATGGAAAGGTTCTGGTTATTTTGACACACTCAGTTTCATTGGTACTGCAAGTCTGAATAGTGGCGAGATTGTAAGGATTTGTACAAAATTTGCACCGCAATGTTTCTACTGCAAGAAAAACAAACAAAAAAGTATTAAAGTGAATAAGCATTCAGTGCGTGTAGAATTAATTCTTGTTTTATGACTCATTCCTATATGGCTGCCTGATGCGCAGCATAGAGTAGTACTGAACTGTGACAGAGATAGCAGAAACTACAAGCCACATTCATGATGTAATCTAAAACATTACAAGACATGACACAGGATTAGTTTGACTTCAACCATACATTCTTTGTGCATATTGTCCTACTGTCGGCATCATCATCCTCAGTGTAATAACCAATGAGCTTTTCATCTCTGGAATGTGTGGCTCTCAACTGTCCAGATTTTCACAGAATATCCACATTTTGTCTCATATTTATGGTCTGTTCCTCATAAAATCTGTGGTTTTCTGGCAAATAACTGAAGATTGAAGTCACTAAATGACATATATTTGAGTTTCAGACTTCATATCTTTCAGAAAATGCATGCCAACACAAATCCTGTTATTCTAACAACTTTCTAAGTTTATAATGTTTAAAATCTGTCCATATTCTGGGCCTTTGTCATCTTGTTATTTTAGGCTTTGTCCAAATTTCTTACGCTAAGAGGTGGAGTAGAATACCGGAATGGATTTCTACATCTGTTGTCAATGAATGCCCACTTCTGTCTGGATAAACAAGTAAACATATTGCAGTAACAATGTGGCTGAGAAATTGTCAACCCATTTGTGGAGTAATTTAAAATAAAAACAGGAGTCCTCTATGTTGGAATAAAGAATGGCAAAAGGTCTGGCCATCTCATACATGAAACACGATTTTAAAAATCTCTTGAATTGAGGGAAACACCAGTTATTTCCAATTTATATTCTAAGCATTTGTTTATCTTTGATAGCTTTTCTATTTGTTTAAGCTCTCCTAGAATATTGTCATGGGCACTAATTCCTAAAACTCCGCTGAGGAGCACCCACAATTGTATGTGCCAGAAACACTGAATATATTTTCTGAAGAAGGAGGGACACATGGAACTTAATCTAGGAATACAATGAAAATCCTTTGTGTTCTCTGGACAAAGGGACAGCTGTGCAAATGGAGCAGAAGTTCTCTGCAAACCTACATGGCTAATTGTGGTTGTGGATTACACAGAGATTAACAAGTCTTTGTCAGTGTTAGGCGTTGACTTACATTGGTAATGCATTGCAGTAAAAGCATAGCTGGACAGGAAGCACAGTAAAACACCTTTGTTTACTATAAGTGCAAAATTATAACTACCCCCCACACAGCAGCAAGTAAAACACATCTTAGAAGGCCTATGCCGTGTAATACTACCCTGTTGTTTGCAATTAGACATTTTTCATGAATCCGAGAGCTTTCCCTTTTTTTCTCAGACAGCTCTCATTTTGTCCCAAAAACAATGGGATCTACACTGGGATTCACTTTCATATAAGCTTTGCATATTTGTCAAATTGTGTAGATTCCTGTAAACACATTCTGCCATACACTGAGATTCAGTTTCATATAAGTTTTGCATCTTTGTCGAATTGTGTAGTTTCCTGTACACACATGCTGCCCTGCACTGAGATTCAGTTTCATATAAGTTTTGCATCTTTGTCGAATTGTGTAGTTTCCTGTACACACATGCTGCCCTACACTGAGTTTCGCTTTCATATAAGCTTTGCATCTTTGTGAAATTGTGTAGTTTCCTGTACACACATGCTGCCCTACATGGAGTTTCACTTTCATATAACTTTTGCATCTTTGTGAAATTGTGTAGTTTCCTGTACACACTGAGATTCAGTTTCATATAACTTTTGCATCTTTGTGAAATTGTGTAGTTTCCTGTACACACTGAGATTCAGTTTCATATAACTTTTGCATCTTTGTGAAATTGTGTAGTTTCCTGTACACACTGAGATTCAGTTTCATATAACTTTTGCATCTTTGTGAAATTGTGTAGTTTCCTGTACACACATGCTGCACTTACTGAACTCTGGGCTACTGGAGGACTGACTGATATTTTCAAGGTTATTTTGAGAGTCATGTGTCACTAGTGTTGCACGTGTTTTAACAAATATGAACCAGAAGAAAAAGTCAGTGCTGGGTTATCTGATCAGGATAAACAAACATGCATGCACAGGTCTGGACCACAGTAATAGCACATGGCTGTATATGGCTCCCAGGCTATCCCAGATGGGTTTCTACTATGAAACATAAACATCTGCAAAGCTAAGAATCCCCAAAAAATGAAAAATAATGCCTGAAACACAGAAGGATGAAAAATGTAAATCTGAAGATCTTTTGCATGGAGGGTAAACTCCCAGCACCACCCAATGTGGAAAGCAAGTCCCCCCACACTCCAAACTTATATATAGCAAAACCATGAATCTCCCAAATGAAGTGTAACATCGCCAGTGCGCACTTAGAAATCACACTGGCAATGTTTCCTATGGGAAAAAGCAATCAACATTCTGTCTTTTAAAGTTCTTTTTTGTGGACAAATGAAAATTGGTGAATTTCACCCAGAACAGCAGTAAAGGAGCCCCCAGATGTTGATACGAGCTTGGAAGAGAAGTAACGGAATGAACAGCAAGGTCTCACAACCGTCCCCACCTGAAAGAAGCAAAAGCATCAATCATAGTTCTCATTTCTGTTCCCCTTTCTGAAACCTGCAGCGATAAATGCAGGGCGTTAATCCGAGAAATGAGCACGCATGCATGCATTAATACTACTGTGTAATAAATGCAGGGCGTTAATCCGAGAAATGAGCACGCGTGCATGCATTAATACTACTGTGTAATAAATGCAGGGCGTTAATCCGAGAAACGAGCACGCATGCATGCATTAATACTACTGTGTAATAAATGCAGGGCGTTAATCCGAGAAATGAGCACGTGTGCATGCATTAATACTACTGTGTAATAAATGCAGGGCGTTAATCCGAGAAATGAGCACGCGTGCATGCATTAATACTACTGTGTAATAAATGCAGGGCATTAATCCGGGAAATGAGCACGCGTGCATGCATTAATACTACTGTGTAATAAATGCAGGGCGTTAATCCGGGAAATGAGCACGCGTGCATGCATTAATACTACTGTGTATAACCACCAACTAATGCCAGTGCACATCTTTACATTTCACTGAGCTCTCAAATTAGTGTCACACCATGATCCGCAGAACTTTCTGGCAGTTCTAACTTTTTAACAAATTTGTGATTCCATATCTTATACAATTGTTTAGACTTAAAGAAACATTTGCGCATTTTAATTAGTAACGTTTCTGTTTGTATTAGTAGTTCCCTGAAAGAAGAGATCTGAAGAGCCTGCTTGAACAGAAAGAACATCAGTGGCATAAAAGATTAAGCGTGCAAACTTCCAGACTACTAACATCTCTCCAGGGACTAACCAAAGCCTTCCTATGAGACCACGTCCATCAGGACAACTGACTGACAGCCAGCCCGGATTTACATTGTCCACACCATCACAACAAACACAGATCTAATGGGTGAATTCTCATCTTGGACTCTCTTGTTACTGGGCAGTGATGTACTCTGGGAAACGGAGAAACATAATCAGTTTCCCTCAGGAACTCTGGACAATTGGAACACTCAAGTACTGATTGATATTTTCAGGGTTATTCTTGTTGTAGTTCTAGAGTGTTTTCCTGGACTTACCCTAGTACTGCCCAGGAGGCACTCTTGTTGTCCCTGCTTGCACCCTCGCAGACAATGCCTAATAGCTAAGGACACAGGAGAAGCATAGGTAGGTGTTTACCCATCCATTTCTAGTGTGCTGTGGTGTTCTTTTAGTAAATATAGTTAGCATGATTAAGAAATTGACTAGCTTAGTATTACTAGTCCTAGTACTAGATTTATAAAAAATAAGTGCTCTAAGTATATTAAACACGGAAGATGAAAATTGTGTTTACAGCTAGAGGTATAAGTAGTTGGTAGACAGAGGTCTGCAGAATAATTTACAGCTTTTGGAACCTTTATAGCTCGGTTACATTACATTGTTATTGTAAAAATGACAATTCATCTCAAATGTGTATATTTGATACACAGTGTGTTCTGTTTCCAAGTAATAGGTTAGAGCTTTTTCCCTGGGCTTCTGTTGAAAACAGGTTATTAGCCAGATGGACTTTGCTGGTAAACAAATGTCCATGGGACAAGAAGTTAGGAGAAAGAATGTGAGGAAAGAAAAAGTATTCTGTTTGAATTATGTACTGTAGATGTTGTTGTTTTTATTTCAACACATTGTGGATATTAAGAGGTTAATACTGTTCTTATTGTGACCCATTGGGTGTGTCATATGTATATCAGAGGTTAAAAGAAAAATGAACTGATATGCCTGGTGAAATGGGTGTGATAATAATAGCACCTGTGTTTTACCAACTGGTAAAGGAATGGTACTGGTTATATTAAAAAGGACCGGAGAAAGGAAGAAGGGATAGCGAGTTTCTTCATTCTCTAATGATTTGTCTGATAGGTGGCTGAAATGGCTTGAGGTCAGACTTTGGCATTATTCAGACTGGTAAACACTGCAAACAGAATATGTTACAAACACTGAAGGGAGACGGATGTTCTAGTGAAATGAATGAAGTGTACACACAAGGTTAATTGATCTTTATAGGCATACATATTTTGAAAAGATGGTGAGATACTATTGCGGTTAAAACAGTGGCATGGGAATGAGTAGCACAAATGTAAGGTGTAGGAAGTAAGAATGTGGCTGAAATTATTATGGTGTGCATGAAAAATGTTTGATATATCAAAATGTGTTGTCCTTCAAAGGGTAACTTAAAACTGGTAAGAATGAAAAATTTGCTTGAAGAACAAGTAGTATGATGTACTACAATCTGATTGGAGGACAGATTGCACTACAATCTTATTGGAGAATAAGTAGTATGATGCACTACAATCTGAATGGAGGACAGATTGCACTACAATCTTATTGGAGAATAAGTAGTATGATGTACTACAATCTGATTGGAGGACAGGTAGTATGATACACTACAATCTGATTAGAGGTCAGGTAGTATGATGTACTATAATTTGATTAGAGAACAGGTAGTATGATGCACTATTATTTGATTGGAGGACAGATAGTATGATGCACTACAATCTGATTGGAGAATAAGTAGTATGATGCACTACAATCTTATTGGAAGTCATGTAGTATGATGTACTATAGTTTGATTGGAGAACAAGTAGTATGATGCACTATAATTTGATTGGAGGACAGGTAGTATGATGCATTACAATCTGACTGGGGGTCAGGTAGTATGATGTGCTATCATTTGATTGGAGGACAGGTAGCATGACACACCATTGATAATAAGGTAACTAAATAGGCAAGATTAGATTAAAAGGGAATGAGAGACTGGGGAGCAATGGTTTGAGTTTCACCATGATGCATTTATAGTGAAGTGGGACAGTCATGGGTTCCTATTTGTTTTATGAAAGGATTTTGTGAGAGGTTAGATGCATCACATTCTAAATAGGAATATAGAATAACAGTAATAAAAGATAAAGCTATTTAAATTGGGAAACAGTATTAAAGTAAACTAGTTTAGAAACAGTAGGGTACATAAAGAAAGTTAACTGTTATTAAGAATAGGGCAGTTGCTAAAATTTCTTGGTATTAAAAAATATCTGCCTAAATACTTTATCCATAAATCTTCAGGCCCAACTTGTTAGCTTCTCCTTAAGCATTTTGCAGTGACCTGTATAACCCCTGACAGCTTGAGTTGACATTTATCCTGTAAAAACACCATTGAAATTTCACCAATACCTACTTGCACACATGACAATTCGTTTGCATTGATAAGGACTGCCCCCAAAGCTGCAAATCAGATACTCCTGACATTACTTTATATTCTCACTCCAACTGTCTAATAAATAAAAAGGGGTCTGTTACTATGGATATGAAATTTCCCACTATCTCTATTACCAACTTGGTGGATATTGACATCCTGAGGCAATGTAGAAATTGCCTCGTTTACTAACAACCAGTTAATTTTCATTTATTTTATTTATTTTGACATTTGTTGTCCTTGTTAGCCATCTGGGCAGAAACCCTTTTTCAGCAGAGACCTGGGGAGAAAAGATCCAGTAGAAACTGAAGTTACAATATTAAATGTTATAAATTTAAAAGTTACAAAATTAAAATTATACATAATTATACATAATTCTCAACTATTTCATATAGCTCCAGCCCTCTTCCATGCCACTAAAACAGACTCTAATCCATACTCAAATTTCTTCCTCAGCTAACTGAATCTCCGACCTTCCTTAGATTCACTAAGCTCCTATATAAGCTCTCCAAACTCCTTCATCACATAACTAAACAATTAAACCTTGCAGGAGACATCCATCCCAATCCTGGTCCCACCTCAACCCATGATTCACTACCCACCTCGTCTCAATCTAATCTTGCTCTACTCCATCAAAGAAACAAATCATGCCTCCTCTTCCTCAACATAAATGTAAGGAGCATACCTAATGAAACTCACAACCTACATGGTCTACTATCCCACTACTCACCTGATATAGTTACTTTAACAGAAACATGGCTAAAACCAGGTTATCAGCAGTAATGAAATCACTGCACCAGGGTACAATATCTTATAGGAAGATAGAATAAACAAAAAAGAGGGAGGTGTAGCTATCTTATATAAAGACCATCTAACACTTGACCTCCTTGACTCCACCATCCCAGATATTTCAAATGCTGAATTAATTCTAGCTAAATGAACCATTAACTCCAGCAGACATCTTAATATTATAGATGGATACATCCCACCAGGCAACAACACTGCCACACTTGAAAACTTGCTACACTGGTGTTCCACATTTCTCCCTCAAGAGACCATCCTCATGGGGGGACTTTAATATTGATTGGCTCCTTTGTTCCTCTCCAACTCTAACAACACACATTAACCTGTATGGCTTTGCCCAAGTCATCACATCTCCTACCAGAACTGATAAAACCTCTAAATGTCAATCCATACTTGACTGGATTCTAATTAATGCTCCCCACCTATCATCCCACTCAGGCTGCCTCCATGACAACCTGAATGACCAGAGCCAGGCTTTTCTTCTAAGAGAATGCAACCATCCAACACATCAAACTTCCTTCCGTACAATTAGGAACAAAAATAATTCAATCCCAATAATTTTATTTCCGCTCTAAAAAACTGTTACTGGGAACATGTCAAACAACTACCCTTTGATGAGGCGGAACTCTCCTTTAACAATACCTTCTTTGATATACTTAACACCCAAGCACCACCCAGAAACATTAGAGTCAAATCCAGTTATGCACCTTGGTTAACCAAATAAACTAGATCCCTACTCAAAAGCAGAGATAAGGCCTGGTTACAGTTCCATAAGAACAAAACCAGCGCTACTAAACAATATTTCCTTGAACTTCGAAATAAAGTAAAAAAACTATTTAAAAGTGACAAATCCAACTACTGCTGCAATATCCAAACCAAACATCAGAATAATCCACAAAGTTCTGGGCTGCAGTTAATAACTTATTACAACCAGGTAAAAATACTACCCCCAGTCCAAAAACAACTAAAAACTATGAAAATGTGGCTACCTAATTCAATATTTACTTCACAGAATCCATTCAGACTCTAGCTAGCAACCAGACTAGGTTCAATCCCAGCCCCCCCCGAACCAAGTCATAATATACTCCCACAAAACATCAACAGCCAATTCAAGTTAAATACAGCCCCCATCCATTACACCAAAAAGCTACTGAAAACACTAAAACCAAACACTCCAGCTCCTGACAACCTGTCTGCAGAATACCTACCTACCTCGACTATACTAGTGCCCACCCCTATTTCCAAAATAAGAGTACGGTGAAGGGGCACTTCATCCGAGCAAGTAGGATGACTTCCAGTGACACAGATTTTAAATAAGAATGTGACTTCCTTAGTCAATTATTTTTGGAAAGGGGTTATCCTGTTAAACTAGTTGAGAGTATTAGGGAAGAAGTGAGTGTTTTTAGAAAAACAAAATTTGATCCTGTCTTGGGCAAAAGTAATAATGTACCACCTAAGCAGGATGTGTGTTTAGTGAATAAAACAGATAGTAGTGGGGCATTTATTACTGAGCTTAACAGTGACAATAAAGGTTTGAATAACATTTTAACATGTGAATGGGAAAGATTTTTGGAAATTACAGATCTTCCACTCGGAATATAGTATAGTATAGTCATACCCTTCAGGAAAAACAAGGTAACCCCAAGCTACCATATAGGTGGCAACCCACTAAGCACAGAAGAGGTTATCAGGGACTTGGGTACCCAGGTTGACAGTGGCCTCTCGTTTGACACTCACGTTGCTAAAGTGGTTCAAAAGACCTTCTACATTGCCCATCTGATCATGAAGGGATTCACATCCAGATCAAGTGAGGTCATTGTTCCCCTGTACTCTTCACTTATCAGACCAATGATCGAGTACAATGCCCCATTCGGGATGTATCTCACCCGACACCTGCAGCAATTGGAGAGACCCCAAAAGTTCCTCACCAAAAGGATAAAGGGACTCCAAAACCTGTCATATACTGCCAGACTGAAGAAACTCCAACTCTATTCAGTTGCATACCGTCTGCTCAGAGGTGACCTGTGCCTGACATACAAGGCCATGACCAACCTGGAATTAATGGACATGCTCCACCTCAAAAAATCCAAATCCACCAGAACCACTAGAGCAAGTGACTTAAACCTTAGCACGGATATAAATAGGACGTGCTGGAGGGATAGATTTATCACCCAGAGACTCCCCATGCTGTGGAATAAAATCCCGGTCCATGTGAGGCAGAGCACCTCGCTGGCTCTGTTCAAGAGAAATCTTGACCGGTGGATGGGAGATCGTAGGTTTACCCTGGGAATCATCTCTGTGTCACTGCTGGACAGAGGCACAACAAACTAATGGGCACATTATTTCTAACATAAGGGGTGGCGTAAGCCACATAACTTTGGGCTAGGCTTATAAATGTCTTAGGGGAGATAGCCTAGTATAAACCTATGAACCTATGAACCTATGGAAGAACAGCCCCTCTAAAATTTATTTATAGGAAAGGTAAGAGTCTTAAGACATTTCTCAAAATAGGAAAGGAAAACCACAAACTTAGAAGTAGTAAACGTAAGGGTCAGCAGTGTGACTACATTTCCATTAAGGAAAGGATTTGTATAACTAGTAGGAATAGGACTTTAGTGGGAACAGAACATTATAACTGTAATACAGAAAGAGTAGTGTATATTGCTACCTGTTCCCAGTGTGAGTAATTCTATATAGGGAAAACGGAGCACAGGTTAAAAAAACGTATTTATGAACATGTATACAATATTAAGAATCAAAATGAAAGAAACTCTCTGTTTAAGCACTCTACTACATGTATTCAGGCAACGTTTCATTTTTTTGTCTTAGAAAATGTCCCCTTGGACATTAGAGGGGGCCCTTGGGAAACCCGCCTTGAGTACAGAGAATTGTACTGGCAGGTAAGTTTAGATGCTAGTAGATATCCTGGGCTAAATGAGCACATTTCAATAGTTCCATTATTAAAGCTTAGGGCAGGAAAGTTGTAGGTGGAAGGAACATTTACTTGTGTCACTATTTTGAATATTTTGCATTTTTATACATGTTCAATTGTTTTTAAAGGGTTGGTCAGTAGATGGCACCAAAATATCACGTTATACATTTATTCTTATAAGAAAATTAGTAAACATGTATATGTATATATATATATATATATATATATATATTTATTTATTTATTTATTTATTTTTTAAAAGGATATATTTTAATGGTAGGATAATATTATTAATATATTTTTTACACAGAAAAGTTATGCTTTGATGTATTTTACAAGAGGCATTTTAACAATTAGAACTTGAATATACTGATTAATTAATGTAGGACGTTGATTGGTGCTTTTTAATTGATAAAGGTATTTAAGGTGCTGATATACTGTGATGGTTCATCTGATGAAGTCTGCTTTTTGGATGAAAATGTGTGGCATATTGCAGCGTTTATGTGGAATAAAAGGATCGACTAAGAATACTTGACTCGATCCTCCTTTACACCCTTACATTGTTTAAAGGTTTAGTGACTGGGTGTTTTTTTTCTCTTTTTGTTTTGATAAATAGGACCTTCTAGAAAGACAGGTATGTATCCGAGAGACTACCCCTTCTCTGGAACAGGCTCCCCATCCATGGAAAACAAAGTTCCTCCGTAGCCCAATTCAAGTGTAACTTAGACAACTGGGACACCCACAAAGATATCTTACTAAAGGGACATAAGGCCAAAACAACATGTCGTACATGGACTGACCCAAAGCTCTGTCACTCTACACAGTATGCTACAGACTGCTATGAGGTGTCCTGTGTCTGTCATGCAAGGCATCCTCCGACCCAGTACTGATGGATTTACCACACATCAGCAAGTCAAAAGACATCAGCAATGCTTGGTCTTGAGATCTAAACCTCTTCTGCAACATCAAGAGAAGACTTTGGAGGGACAGGCTTATCTCAGAGAAATTACCTCTGCTCTGGAATAGACTCCCAGTCCACACTAAACAAAGTTAATCCCTATCCATATTCAAGTGCATCTTAGATTTATGGATGGGAAACTGAAAATGTACCCCAGGACTGCCCCCTGTGCTACTAAGGGACAGAGACAGCTGCTAAACGCGCGGGTCCCATCAAATTATTTATTGAATGATGCCAGTTATTCTCATTAATATATAATTTTTGGCCAAGAGATGGGTAAGGCCAATGTATAGCTAAGTGGAATAGGCTATTTTGAGTGCCAAATGGAAAACTGGCTAAGTTTAAAATGGCCCACAAGGGCAAATAGCCTAGTACTTGACTATGAACCTACTGGGAACAGGAAAGTCACCCTGCTGTGGCACTTATGTAGCTAATGAACAAACACAGCCAATAAATGTTTCATCTCTCAAGCTCCTGTTTACATAGGTCTGAGCCTTCCATCTCGAAACACTACCTCTCATGATGTGGAAGAAATGGGCAAAATGTGGAACACTTACTAACAGCTTACTAACAACTTCTACTGGAAAGCTCACAGGATGGCCAAAGTGAGTTACTTTATACTTATTGAAAGTTCTTTTCCTGAATTAATAAGTCAGTATTTTTGTCATGGATATTAGAATATTGACTCACACCTCCTTTACACCCTTACATTGTTTACACCCTTAGGACCTTCTAGAAAGAAGGTATGTATCCGTATGTATCCGAGAGACTACCCCTTCAATGGAACAGGCTCCCCATCCATGAAAAACAAAGTTCCTCCGTAGCCCAATTCAAGTGTAACTTAGACAACTGGGACACCCACAAAGATATCTTACTAAAGGGACACAAAGCCAAAACAACATGTCCTACATGGACTGACCCAAAGCTCTGTCACTCTACACAGTATGCTACAGACTGCTATGAGGTGTCCTGTGTCTGTCATGCAAGGCATCCTCCGACCCAGTACTGATGGATTTACCACACATCAGCAAGTCAAAAGACATCAGCAATGCTTGGTCTTGAGATCTAAACCTCTTCTGCAACATCAAGAGAAGACTTTAGAGGGACAGGCTTATCTCAGAGAAATTACCTCTGCTCTGGAATAGACTCCCAGTCCACACTAAACAAAGTTAATCCCTATCCATATTCAAGTGCATCTTAGATTTATGGATGGGAAACTGAAAATGTACCCCAGGACTGCCCCCTGTGCTACTAAGGGACAGAGACAGCTGCTAAACGCGCGAGTCCCATCAAATTATTTATTGAATGATGCCAGTTATTTTCATTAATATAGTTATTGACCAAGAGATGGGTAAGGCCAATCTATACACAAACAAGTCTTGAATGCAAAACCACAAACTAGTAAAACCAAAAACGGCAAGCAGCACTAAATGTTTCATCTCTCAAGCCCCTGTTTACATAGGTCTGAGCCTTCCATCTCGAAAATGTGAAACACTACCTCTCATGATGTGGAAGAAATGGACAAAATATGGAACACTTACTAACAGCTTACTAACAACTTCTACTGGAAAGCTCACAGGCTGGCCAAAGTGAGTTACTTTATACTAATTGAAAGTTATTTTGCTGAATTAATAAGTTAGTATTTTTGTCATGGATATTATTTAAAAATTCCTAACAATAAATGAGTGACAAGCCCTCTCAGTGTGGAATGTGGATTTTTTTTAAGATTCAAAATAAGGAACATTCCTCATAATGATGAACATTCCTCATAATGAGGTACTCTTGAGAGGTATGCATGTTTACACTACCAAGGGTACTAGAACTTGTCATAGATTTGGGATACAAGGATAGACTTAAATAGACCTCAGTGGTTGTCAGCCTAGTAGACACCTATGAACCTATGATCCCATAAAATTTGATTCTGATTCTGCTGCTAAGTCAAATTCAGTTTTATTTCAATTTATAGAATAATTTGCAATAAAACGAGCACATGCTTGTTGGTTGTATCACACTCTCGGGATGAAAGTAAAAGTCCATAATCTGGTGGAAGGACTTCTTTCATTTCTTTCTGACAGAGGCATTACGTGACAACACTGGGAGGCAGTCCCTGCCATTGTGCACATGAACCAGTACAGACGGGCAAAAGGACAGGAGTAACGTGATGCTTACAAGAGCCTGCTTAATAAACCACCACCTGTTGGCTAACCAGAGTATTGCTTGTGATTGCACAATGTGACACACAAAAAATCCATTTACTTTTGTATACTGTGGATAGAAAAACATTAGTGAATGTGGTCTTTGCAAAATGATACCAGATACTTTGCTGACAAAGTTGTTACATGATAAAATATCTAACTGGTACTCACCACAAAATACCACAGCCAGCAGGGTAATTATATGAAATGTCTGCTTCATTCTGCGTATTAGCCAAGTGGTCAGTCACCTGAAACACAGTACAGTAAATTTAGTTTTTAAAATGAATTATTGAATATGTCAACTTAAAAGCACCCGTTGGTGTTCACACACTGACCTTACTAACACTCAGGGATGCTAATTTATGGTTGCCAGAAAGTGAAATTCTGTTTTTATGAGATTAAGCCCATGATTTTTAGCTGTAATTTCCAGTCTTTATAGTGATTTCATTATAATCTTGTAGTGTATCTATCCATCGCTCTCTCTCTCTCTATATATATATATATATGGATTTACTTTTTAATTTCAAAATACTAAAATACTGAATTTTAGTATCTTGAGACTATAAAGCCGAAAGCCCAGAAAAAGACAACCATAACTGCGAAATTCAAAATCACGATCATTCACACACACACACACACACACACACACACACACACACACACACACACACACACACACACACACCACCACCACCACCACACAAACAAGCACATATACAACTACCTAATGACACTACAACAAACAAAACAACACACACAAACACAATATAATAAACAAACACACCTACCCTACTGATAATATATATATATATATATATATATATATATATATATAAATTAAAACAGATTCTGTTTAGAGAGTACTTGCAGTAAGTTGACACTATTATTAAATATGAGAAGAAATGCAGGTTGTGATGAATTATTGCTGTAACATAAAATGCCAAATTCATAAAACTGCCATGACAAGAGATATTTTCATCAGCTACTAATACATGCAAAGATTCCTAAGTTGTGTCTGTGTTTACTCAAAGCTCCCAGTTTGCTTTCAGCTTTAGTTGATTGAGGAATACTGGCCCTTTCACATAGGTTCATGAGTAAGTACTAGTCTATCTGCCCAAGGGCATTTATAAGCCTAGTCAGAATGTGTTGGCTTTCACCACCCCCTTAGATTAGTTCCCTGTGCCTCTGTCCATCAGAGCCATTAGTTCCCTGAGCCACTGTCCAGCAGAGCCACTGCAGTGATCCCCGGGGTATATTTTCTGTTTCCCATCCACCCGTCAAGGTTTCTCTTGAAGAGTGTTAGTGAGGGGCTCTGCCTGATGTATATTGGAATCCTGTTCCAAAGCATGGGGAGTCTCTGAGATAGGAATTTATCCCTCCAGCATGTCCTATTTATCATTGTGGTGAGGTTAATATCTCTAGAGTGTGTGGCTCTCTAGGATTTGTTTTTTTTTTAGGTGGAGTATGTCCATCAATTCTGGGTTGGACATGGCCTTGTATGTCAGGCAGAGATTACCTCTGAGTAAGCGGTATGCAACCAAGTACAGCTGGAGTTTCTTGAGTTGGGCTGCATAGGGCATCTGTTTGAGGCCAGTAATCTTTTTGGTGAGGTACTTTTGTGGTCTTCCCAGCTGTTGCAGGTGTCTTGTAAGGTACATCCCAAATGGGGCATTGTATTCTATGATGGGTCTAATGAGTGATGAACAGAGAGGCACAATAATCTCTTTTGTTTTAGATGTGAACCCTTTTGTTATTAGGTGGGCCACATAGATGGATTTTCTAACCACCTTGGCAATATGATTATCAAAGGAGAGATTACTACTTACTTGGGTCCCCAGATCCCTTATTACATTTTCTGTATTTAGGGAACTACCACCTATGTGGTAGTTCGCGGGTACTTGTTTTTTTCCTAAGGGGATGACTATGCACTTTTTGGCATTTAGCTTGAGGCCATGACATCACAAATGAAACAAAAATGCAAACACAGCAAAACAAAAAGTACCTGTTTCTCTTTATCTTTTTGCTACAAAATGCAAAATGATAAAAGATTACAGAAGCTTGGCCTTTACTGACAAAAAGCACAAAAATGTTTTATAATTAAAACTATATGTACATCTTCATTTGACAATTTGCTGCAAAACTGTTCCCCTCTATTTCTCACATTAACATTTATGAAACAATTACTAAAGAAATTTAATGCATAAAATGTAAACCTTTATTTCCTGCACCCATTTTCGCTCCTTAAACTAGTTTTACTCTCAACCCCAGATATCCAACTTCATTTTGCTAATTTATATAAAATCCTAAAGACATCATTTTTTTTTCAAAAGGTATCACTATCTCATTTACTGCCTTAATAATTATTGCATTTGACTGCAGTTTAAGGCTTTACCATCTATTGTTATCAGGAAACACTGAGATTGGATCCTCACTGCGGTGGTGGTGCTGCGGTAGCATTGTCGCCTCACAGTAAGACATTGTCCTGTTCGATTCTCAGCTAGAGCGTCTTCTGTGTGGAGACATGTGTGAATGGGCGTACCTTCATTGAAGGTTGTGCATCAGGGCTGGCAACTCGGCACATAAAAATCTACTGACAATCATTAGCAGACCGGAGTTCCGCTGTGGCGACCCCTAACTGGGAAAAGCCGAAAGACACAACAACAACAACAACTGAGATTGGATCCCCAGCATTTATCAATTCACTGTTAAAAAGAAAAATGTATGAGATGCTAATAGACAAGAAAGAATAGAACCACTGAGTGAAATGATTACAAAAAATGGAATTAAGACCAAAGAGGAACAGGCAAAGAAGAGAGGAAAAAACATTCGGACACAAATGAAAACATAAAAACAAACCACATAAAACTAGTTTGACATGGTTAATTCTTAGATTTAATATTCCTGATTTGGCCTATTTATAAACAGCAAAAGATTGTCCAGGCACGTAGGAGGAAAACAGACCACCCAGAGAAAAACCACAAGAATGCAGGAAGGACCTGCAGACTCCACACAGAAGGCATCTCATCTGAGAGTCGAACTGGAGAACCTCTTGCTGTGAGGTGACAATGCAACCGCTACGCAACTGCATCATTTGAATTAAATGAAACATTATTGGAGGAAGTCTGTGTGACGATACTATCTAAATATACATATGTATTTCCTAATTAATTTTATAAATTGTATTTGTTTCTAACTTTACAATTCTTACTGGCATCTTACATCTCTCTTTTTCAGAAGCAGAAATAAATGGCCTTGTGTGGCAGAATTTTTCAATACACTTCACTTCATTAAAGTCTAGAGATCTTACACTGTCACTTTTATAATGTTCCACTATTTTTGTCACTCTGTTTTTTCAGAGGTGTTTCTGAATATTATCCCACATTTCTACTGGAATCAGGAAAAGTTATGTGCTCTTCGGTATAAAAATTATAGGGTCTATATTACAATGTCGAACTAACCTAAGTTTGAACGTTGTAATACCGTAACCAAAAGTCCAAAACCCAATAATAATGAAAACACAGAATAGCAATTTTTTTCCCAGGGGAAAAAAAAAAAAATCGCTGTTCTGTGACAAAAGAAATTAAAACTTAAACTAAAGTGGGAGGCTTAGCCTCCCACTCCCCCTGCATGGGGGCCATGCCCCCCACACTCCCCCAACTTAAATATACCAACTCCGAGATTACATCACATTGGAGTAAATAGCAAAGCCCCAAAAACGGCCCACTGATTTTTTTCCCTGGGAATAAAATTGATGCGCCATGGCTTCGTTATTTTTGGATTTCTGACTTTTGGGTTCAATATTACAATGTTCGAACTTATACAAGTTCAACTTTGTAATATAGACCCAACATTTTATGGTAATTAAATGGCCAGATTTTTTTTTTGCTGGATGTGCCAATTTCATGAGCTTTTTTCCATATTTTCAATGTCTGCAGTTCGAGAGGTATGGTCCAACTTGCCGTATGCTTCTTAGTGGTGCTGGGATGCTCACAATGTTAGTTTATGTTATCTGTAAAAATTGACATTTTTAAAACTTTTTTTTTACTTTTTTCTTGGGGACTGTTCCTTCTTGCACCTCCCCTGTGCAGGCTTTGCTGTTATATGTGTGTACTTGTGCACAACCTACCTCCAAAGTCACTACAACTTTGGGAAGAGGGCAGAGAGAGAGGAGTGGACCGTTTTTATTTAGGTGTACACTGGACAATGTTATCTCCCTAGTGGAAAGTGAAGAACTCAGTCCTGTTGCCTCAAGGAGAGGGGTATGGATGCTTGCAGGGAATGCCCCCTTGCAGATGTGAAGGGGCACCCTTTAATGTCAGTCCGTTGCATGTCGCTCCCTAATATTTTGTGGGGTGCATGTTAATAGGGTCAGGAAAAAAACATGGATACCCACAAATCACCCCTGATGACTGTGTGAATGATGGTTGATCCACACTTCTGTGATGGAGAACAAATGGGAGAATTCACTGAAAAGGGGCTGATGCTTGGCAGGCAGTGGAGGTAAGCAGGGCAAAAAATAATATTTGTGACCTAACGGGTTTACCTGATTAACAAGTTAATAAAATAAAGAACTAGTTGCACTGATGTACATTTGTTATCTTTATCCTGAGAGGAGCATTCCTACACAAGTTAGTTAAAATGATTGGCTCTTTGCCTTTAATCATTGATTATCTAGCATAGCTGAATTTGTTATATATTTGTTGAAATGTACAACTTCTGTTGCCTTGCTTTAAATATATGTCAGCTTGTCAAGAAATGCAGCTTTAGATTTTTGAAGACTTGAACATTATGCATTTTGAATGAGCTGGACTAAGTTCTGTCTGTCATGGGTTTTCTTTAAATAGTTTGGTTTCAAAAACATGCTGCTAGAGTGGCTAAAATCAGTTTTCCATATATTTATATGTTGGATTTACCCATGCCATTTTGTCTGGGCTATCACATATATGGGTCTATGGGCCAGCCTACTGACCAGTTAGCAAATGTTAAAATAAAACAAAATACAGATGGCAGTTTTTACAAACATTATTAATGAAAAAGTTGATAAGGAATGGGGGAAATACAGACAAATAGAAATGCAATCAGTACCCTTACCTTCAACGACAGCAAGGTTGTGTTCCTCCTTCTAGGATTTCTAGAGATGCTTTTAAAGGCTATTCCCTTTTATACCTTGTTTCTTTCAAAAAGCATATCTGTGGGTTTACAAAGCTATTACTTAACTGCTGGATTAGATTAACAATGGTCTTTCTTTGCTGATACTGACAATTTAATCCTCATCTTTGTTTGCAATTTGTTTGACTTTTTGGGAAGGATTTTCTAAAAATGTCACCTTTATTTTCTGTCTAAACAAGGCTGTGTGACTGTAATCTCCTGGCAGCAAAGTGCCAGAGAATATACTGAAGGAAGGAATCCAGAAAACTAAAGAGATTTGGGTATTTTTTATTCATGAACAGCCTGTAACTTCTGTATGTGAACTTTAGCAAATACAGTTAAGGATAGAGCCGATGATGATGTCTAATCTGTAATTGTGTTTGATTCTCATGAGCTCAGCTTGTACTATGCATGACACTTAGCAAGTCAATTAATCAGACAGTGCTCCTGGGGTGCCCCTGAAATAAAACATGCACTTGTGTCTGTGAGTTTGTCTGGGTAACACATGTGCAGCACTTAGAAAGAACAAATTATAGGGATTGAATTCACTGGAGTTTATGGGGGGAGGGGGATAAAACATCAGTTTATTCATGTTCAACAAGATGAGTTATACCTGCTTTTCATTAGTTTATTTTATGTTTTACTTCTTTTTTTAAGACTTGATATTATTTTATTTCCATGCAACCTTCAAGAAGTGATACAATATTCTAAGTTCAGGCACCACCCAGAGAAGGGTGAGGTAAGGGGAGAACACATTTTCAGTGCTTCATTTAGGTAACTCCCCGATAATGCACCTTAATTTATCACTTTGATATTTGCATAATTTAGTTAAGTTTTGACCAGTTTCAAATGTAGTTCCATCAAAAGGAAATGACTCAAAATGAAATATAAGAAAAACTGAAGAAAAAAAAAAACAGAATATATGCACAAGGATGCTGAAACTGACTTGCAGTATAGAAATAAAATGTAAGCACAATACCAAGGGCAATATCTAAAATAAACCAAGACAGCGAAACACTAAGAGTGACAGTATTCAGAGGAACATCTTACCGAACGTAAGAAGTCACTGAGTGTGATAGTGTTCAGGGGAACATCTTACCGAACGTAAGAACTCATTGAGTGTGATAGTGTTCAGGGGAACATCTTACCGAACGTAAGAACTCATTGAGTGTGATAGTATTCAGGGGAACATCTTACCGAAAGTAAGAAGTCACTGAGTATGACAGTATTCAGGGGAACATCTTACCGAACGTAAGACGTCACTGAGTGTGATAGTGTTCAGGGGAACATCTTACCGAACGTAAGAAGTCACTGAGTGTGATAGTGTTCAGGGGAACATCTTACCGAAAGTAAGAAGTCACTGAGTGTGACAGTATTAAGGGGAACATCTTACCGAATGTAAGAACTCATTGAGTATGACAGTATTCAGGGGAACATCTTACCGAAAGTAAGAAGTCACTCAGTGTGACAGTATTAAGGGGAACATCTTACCGAACATAAGAAGTCACTGAGTGTGACAGTGTTTAGGGGAACATCTTACAGAATGTAAGAAGGCACTGAGTGTGACAGTATTAAGAGGAACATCTTACCAAAAGTAAAAAGTCACTGAGTGTGACAGTGTTCAGGGGAACATCTTACCGAACGTAAGAAGTCACTGAGTGTGACAAGTCTTAATATGCTTATTTGGATTCTGCAAGCAAGCGGGTGGATAAGAATAGCCCAGAATGGAATTGCAGATGGTGCAAGGAATATGACCGAAGGTTTGAAGCTGCAGCTCACCTCTATAATTATACTGTTATACTGGGTTTAGCAGTAACATTCACAATTTGTTCATTGTCTGAGGTGCTTTACTAGCCTGGGTCTGAATGTTTATGTTCCACGAATTTACATACTTCAACTGTAAGAAACCCTCATGTTGCTTGGCCCATGGAAGGAGTTCTGTTCAACAGTAAGAGACCCCCAGGTTGCTTGGCCATAAAAGGAGGTCTGAAATGTAGTATGAGAAGGATCCTGTGGTGTCGTGAGATAACTGAGCCATTTGTAGCTGACTTAAGAATTTTGGAAGATCAGTAAATGAGAGCTGATAAATTAGGGCACCGTAATGATCATGTCAAAGCAATTAAAAGTAATAGGGTACAGACTGATATGTCAACTTATTCTTGAATGCAGTACCCCATGGCTCTTGCATAGGGAAAGAAAGGGTGGTGCTTTCTGTCAGATGACCAAGTGCTAAAGCGACATATCTTATTAACTAGAGTTAGCAGACAGTTTAGGTTACATATTGAGTTATTAACAACACTTGGGGAATGCAATATTCGTGTGTAGTACATCTTCTACTGTGTTTATTCCACACTCAAGTTATAGTGTAATATAAGATAACAATAATATTTGATATGTAAATGTTATTTGTGGTGAATAAGTAAAAAGGGCATCTAACACAGATGAACCTTCTAATTTTCTGATTTGAGAGGCAACAAATGAACTAACCCAGAGTGCCTTTTGAGAAGTCAGAGTCTTTTAACTGTTCCATGGAAAAGAATGTTGCACCAAGTCAAAGGCCTTGATTTGGTCTGACATCTCCACACATTCTGCTTTTGATTAATGCAGGAGCAATTACAGACCCTTTACTATAAGCTGTTTTGGGTCTGAATGCCCCATCTTCTGACATTTACCATTAGTCCAAAAGCTGCATTATTTGTAACATTGTGGTTCCATTTGGTGATCCCACCTTTAAACCTTATTTATGTGGTCTACAGCAGCAAAGGGACACACTGGGAGCACTACCTTACTGTCCCTGTCCCTTCCAATACCTCCCACCATCCCTGCTTATTCCAATAGCTACCACTGTCCCTGGCCCTTCCAATGCCTCTGACCATCCCTGCCTATTCCTATAGCTATCACCATCCCTGTCCTTTCTAATACCTCTCATCCTCCCTGTCCCTTCCAATACCTCCTATCATCCCTGCCTATTCCAATAGCTACCGCTGTCCCTGTCCCTTCCAATACCTCCCACCATCCATGCTCTTTCCAATGCCTTCCACTATCTCTGCCCCTTCCAATACCTTACACCGTCTCTGCCCCTTGCGATACCTACCGCTAGTTCTGCCCCTTCCAATACCTCCCACCGTCCCTGCCCTTCTAATACCTCCCATCATCCCTGCCCTCTCCAATACCTCCCACTGCTGCTTCCAATACCTCCCACCATCCCTGCCCCTTCCAATACCTCCCACCATCCCTGCCCCCTCCAATACCTTCCACCATCCCTGCCCTCTCCAATACCTCCCACTGCCACTTCCAATACCTCCCACCATCCCTGCCCCTTCCAATACCTCCCACCATCCCTGCCCCTTCCAATACCTCCCACCATCCCTGCCCCCTCCAATACCTCCCACCATCTCTGCCCCTTCCAATACCTCCCACTGACCCTGCCCTCCTCTGGGTCTATATTAGATGATCGAACTTTCAAAAGTTCGACTGTCATATGGTCAACACCATATGATCGAACTTTTAAAAGTTAAAAAATCTAGTAAAAAAAAAAAAAACTACACAAATAACCTACCTGAACATTTTAAGCAGAGAGGAAGTAACCCTGCACACCCCACATGGGGGGCTGCACCCCCCCACTCCCCGCTCTTTAAATATACCAACTCTGAGATCACACTACAGTGCAGTAAAGGGAAATCTTCCCATTCCGCACTGTACAGAGATCTCCATTAAAACATTCGAACTTTCAAAAATTCGATCATATTGTGCCGATCATATGACAGTCGAACTTTTGAAAGTTTGATTATCTAATATAGACCCCCCTCCTTCAATACCTCCCACCATCTCACCCCTTCTAAAACCTCCCACCATCCCTGTCCCTTCCAGTGCCTCCCACCGTCCCTGCCCCCTCCAATACCTCCCACTGTCCCTGCCCCTTTCAATGCCTATCACCATCCCTACCCCTTCCAATACCTCCCACCGTCCCTGCCCCCTCCAATACCTCCCACCGTCCCTGTCCCTTCCAATACCTCCCACCATCACTGTCCCTTCCAGTATCTCCCAACGACCCACCCCTTACAATACCTCCCACCATCCCTGCCCCTTCCAGTACTTCCCACCATCTCTCCCCTACCAAAACCTCCCACCATCCCTGTCCCTTCCAATATGTCACTTGTCTGGTACAAATTAAACAGATGATGAGACCTGGGTGTTCATTTAAGTAGCTTTGTTACACACAAACATATCAGGATGGAGGATTGGAAACATAAACTTAAACAAACTAATAAACAGACTTGACTACTTCACTCATACATGTTTACACTCTGGCTGTTCATTCAAAATGGCACTGCTGCCTGCACATGCTCTGTGTTTATATGCACATGCCCACTTACTGGAAAGCTTTTTAAAGATACAAACACACACTCTGATCTACATCCTCCTTCCTTGACAATCTGTTCGTGCAGTGAAAATGACAATGAGATTAGAACTAATCATAAATCAAACAATCACGTCGAGCTTGCTGTGTGTCTTGTACTAGGTCTTGAAGTACAACCTCATCTTGTTATGTAAATGTTAGCACTGGATTTAGTAACAGGGACAGTCACTGATGAATGTTCAGTTACTGGGACATCAGGGACAACATCAGGAACAGGAACAGATGGTAAGACATTTGCTTCGACAGCAACATTACTCAAGTTGCTCTGAGATTTAGAGACTGTATTACAGGTACGATGCTGCGATAGCGATTCAGACACCGGAAGTCAATGTCTGAGATTCCTTTTGTATTCTATACCCCCAGATTCTACAATGTAGGATCTTGGCTCTGCACATGGACTTTTCACTTGACCAAGTCGCTCAAAACCTTTTGCTGTTTGCATCCTCACTATCTTTTCTTCTTTCAACGGACTGAGAAATCTGCTCGTTTTGTCATAATAGGACTTCTGAGATGAACGCTTTTTGAGAAGTTGGGTTTGATAGCTTTGCTGTTTTTAGCAGTGGGCACCAACAAACTTGTACTGATTGGCAAGGTGTTTCTAGTTTGTCTCGCTAGACATGTCTGAGCAGGTGAACCAAGTAAATTCTCAGGGTATATTTCTGAGATTAAGCAAATTCAGAAAAACATTGGTATTGTCACACTTAGATCTCTCTGACAGCTGTATTTCACTTTGTACTGCATGTTCAGCCAAGCCATTTAACTGTGGGTACTCAGGACTAGTGTTAACATGCATAAAGTGGTACTCAGGACTACTGTTAACATGGATAAAGTGGTACTCAGGACTACTGTTAACATGGATAAAGTGGTACTCAGGACTACTGTTAACATAGATAAAGTGGTACTCAGGACTAGTGTTAACATGCATAAAGTGGTACTCAGGACTACTGTTAACATGGATAAAGTGGTACTCAGGACTACTGTTAACATGGATAAAGTGGTACTCAGGACTACTGTTAACATGGATAAAGTGGTACTCAGGACTAGTGTTAACATGCATAAAGTGGTACTCAGGACTACTGTTAACATGGATAAAGTGGTACTCAGGACTACTGTTAACATGGATAAAGTGGTACTCAGGACTACTGTTAACATGGATAAAGTGGTACTCAGGACTAGTGTTAACATGCATAAAGTGGTACTCAGGACTAGTGTTAACATGCATAAAGTGGTACTCAGGACTACTGTTAACGTGGATAAAGTGGTACTCAGGACTACTGTTAACGTGGATAGAGTGGTACTCAGGACTACTGTTAACATGGATAAAGTGGTACTCAGGACTACTGTTAACGTGGATAAAGTGGTACTCAGGACTACTGTTAACGTGGATAAAGTGGTACTCAGGACTACTGTTAATGTGGATAAAGTGGTACTCAGGACTACTGTTAACGTGGATAAAGTGGTACTCAGGACTACTGTTAACGTGGATAAAGTGGTACTCAGGACTACTGTTAACGTGGATAAAGTGGTACTCAGGACTACTGTTAACGTGGATAAAGTGGTACTCAGGACTACTGTTAACATGGATAAAGTGGTACTCAGGACTACTGTTAACGTGGATAAAGTGGTACTCAGGACTACTGTTAACATGGATAAAGTGGTACTCTAGGACTACTGTTAACGTGGATAAAGTGGTACTCAGGACTACTGTTAACATGGATAAAATTACATTCTCATGCAAATGTCTTAAAGTGCTGAATGGTACACTGGGCACCATTGTCAGAAATAATTCTGTGTGGACTAGCATGGACTGAGAAATGACATTTCAACTTAGTAATGACAGTACTGGATGTTAGGTTAGGTAACAGGTCAATCTTGAACCAATTTGAATAAGAGTCTTCTAACACCAATTAATGTTGACCGTTCCGCTCGAATATGTCTGTGGCTACCATCGACCAAGTTAGTTCCGGAATCTGGCTTAACTGAAGTGGTTCTTTTTGCAACTGCAGTTTACTAAACAAGATGAAAGTATTTTCTTGATATCTTTTGACATACAGGGCCAAAATACTAGTCTCCTCCCCCCTCTTTTGGTAGAGTCAGTTCCTGGGTGGCCATGATGCAAAATCTGGATGTACTCTTGTTGTAAGGATGTTGGATCGATGACTTTGGGACCTTTCAAGATGATACCATCATCTATCAAATTCTCATCTCTGTAAGGAAAATAAGGTTGCACTTCTAGCAGTACACAAGATTGCTTTGACAGCCATCCAACACAGATGAAGTGGTTGAGCTTTTGTAGAATTGGATCAGCTGCTGTGTGATCTCTAAGCTCATCAAGTTTGGTAGAAGGAAACGTTTGCACTTCCATGACATCTAAGTCAAGGTTCTCTTTGTCAAGCTTTTCTGTGGTATTTCTGGGTGATCTGGATAAAGTATCAGCAAGATAAAGAAGTTTGCCTTTGGTATAGCTCATTCTGAAATTGTAAATTTCAATCTGAGCATCATTCGCTGGAGCTATGCGCATAGGCTTCTTTAAAATAGCAACTAGAGGCTGGTAATCAGTCTCAATTTGGATAGGTCAGCCATAAATATAATCATGGAACTTCGAACATGCAAACACAATTGCCAAGAGTTCCTTTTCAATTTGAGCATACTGCATTTCAGTTTGGATAAGAGTTCTCGATGCATAGGCTACTGGTCTACCCTCTTGAAGAATGACTGCACCAACACCAAACTTTGAAGCATCACAGGAAAGAGTTACTAGTTTGTGTATATCATAGTATCTTAATGCTGGTGGGCTGGCAATTTTCTGTTTCAAGACATCAGATGCTCTTTGGAGTTGTTCCAACCAGGAGCAAGTTACAGATTTGTGTGTCAGCTTTCTCAAAGGTGCTGAAAGTTCACTGATGTCTGACCATGCCAAGAAAATGTTGAAAGAATTGGACATTGTCTGGAGCTGGCATCTCAAGAATGGTTGTTTGTTTGAAAGGATCTGGTCATAAGCCTCAACTGGTAAACAAATGACCAACACAAGTAACTTCTCATAGCCTGAATTTGCACTTCTGAGGACTGAGCTTAAGATTCACTTCACGTGCACTTTCCAGAACTTTCCTGAGGTTTCTGTCATGCTCTGCTTCACCACTGACTCCAACTAGTATATCATCTTCTAATAATATCAAAGGGAAAGCCAGAAAAAACATTGCTCCATCGCACGCGGAAAGACTGCGCTGGCAGAATTTATTGCAAATGGCATTCTTAGAAATGTGTATCTACCCAATGGTGTACTGAAAGTAGTAAGTAGTGAAGATTTTCAATCAAGCATTATTTGCCAAAATGAACTTTTTGCATCTAAGACAGAAAAAACTGTGTCATTTCACATGTTTGGAGCAACTTCCTCAACTGTACGCAAAGGAATGTGAAGTTGTTTTAATGCTTTGTTCAAGTCTCTTGGATCAATATGTATTCTGATATCATCTGAGCTTTTCTTGTGAGCTACCACCATGGAGGATACCCATTCAGTTGGTTCTGTTACTGAACAAATCACTCATAAATGCACACTTTTGTCTAACTGAGCTTTGATTCTGTTCTCCATGGCTACTGGAACTTTCCTTGCTGGTCTAACCACTGGACTGGCCTCTGGGTCTAACTTCATGGAGTACACAACTGGAAGTTTGCCTAGTTTGTCTTCAAAAATATCAGCATACTCTGAAAAAAATAGTGTCAGTGAAATTTGAACTGAGAGATGTACTTACAAGATGGACTTCGTTGGTAAAAGAAAGCAGTCCCATTCTCCAACTGTCTCTGAAGCCTAGTAATGACTGCATTGGTCTTTTGACTACATAATACTGCAAGTCATAGCTGTTCCCAGCAGAGTAACATGAAAGCACTACTGAGCCTTCGGTCTGAATCTCTTCACCTCCATAAGCACAAGCTTCACACAGTCGCTCAAATTAAGTTGTTCCCAGCTCTTACTCTAGAAATGTTTCTGCTGACATCACATTGAACTTTGAACCGGTATCTACATTAAGCCCTGTGGGTCTCCCATTAATCAGAACAGTACAAAACACTGTTTTTATCAACAAATCTACTGCATCAGCCTTTTCACCAAGCACAGATACACCATCTACATAAAAAGTAGGGTCACAGCTTTCTATTTGATCAACTTACTTCCCTGAATAACTTTTCTTAATAAAAGAATGTGGTTTGCTTGATTTACAAAGCTGTTGAAAGTGGCTCCATTTCTTACAGTTGTGGCATTGTTGACCAAAAGATAAGCACTTTCTCGTTTGAGCTCGTGATTTGTACCACAGTCACAGCAGTTGACTATTAAGTCTGTCTTCGGTTTTGCTGAGTCCCCCTTTGCTTAACTGCGTGTGCTCTATGCTTTACTGAAGCTGCACTGGGTTTTGCCTGAACTCGAGCTGTGTTTGCCATGTGCTTGGGCCTGTTTCTGTTAACCGTGTGCTGCATACTATCTACATTTGCACTCAGGGTTTCCAGGCGTCCCTATTTGGGCAGAACTGTCCCGAGATCAGCAGCCTGATCCCGAGTCCCGCCCTGCCAGTTTAAATCCCGGCCAGCCTCCGCTTTGTTTGTTTTTTTTTTTTTTTTGATTGTCCCGTTTACCTGGCATACGGGCCAATCAAAAATTGCTAAACACGGAGCTTCTTGTGTTCCGCATTAAACACGAGAAGCTCCGTGATTAGCGATTTTTGATTGACCCATATGCCGGTATACGGGCCAATCAAAAATCGCTAAACACGGAGCTACTTGTGTTGAATGCGGAACTGCAATGCATTAAACATGAGAAGCTCCGTGTTTAGTGCAGAGCTACTGAGCGAGCTCAGTTCTTTACTGTGGAACTGTGTTCCGCATTAAAGACCTTTTTTTTTTGGTCATCACTGGCCGTGAGAGACCTTCTTTTTTTTGTCCCTACCTGGGGGGCTGGAAATCTGGCAACCCTGTTTGCACTAGAAGGTGCTGGAAGCATACTCATCACTTGTAAGTATATCGGTGTGCTTCTCTGTAAGTTCATATATTTGACAAATCTCTATTGCTTTTCCCAATGTTAAATCACTGTCTCAAAGCAAAACTTTTCTCATTGCATCATTATTAATGCCACACACAAGCATGTCTTTTATCAACTCACCTCTCAAATCACCAAAACTGCATGTTTTAGCATTATTTCTCAAGTCAGTAATATATGCTGTGAAAGTTTCCCCAGGCTTTTGATCTCTTGTGTAAAATGATTGTCTTTCCAATGTTAGGAGTTGCACATTTCTCTAAATGTATGTTTTAAGCACTCAGGGTCCTCCCTTGATTCAACTTGTACCACAATATAGGTTCATGGGTTCATAGGTAGGTACTAGGCTATCTGCCCAAGGGCATTTATAAGCCTAGCCAGAGTGTGTTGGCTTTCGCCTCCCCATTGATTAATTAAATGAGCCTCTGTCAAGCAGAGCCAATGAAGTGATCCCAGGGGGTGTATTTTCTGTTACCCATCCACTCGTCAAGGTTTCTTTTGAAGAGTGTTAGTGAGGGGCTCTGCCTGATGCAATTTGGAATTTTGTTCCAAAGCATGGGGAGTCTCTGTGACAGGAATCTATCCCGCCAGCATGTTCTATTTATTGCTGTGGCGAGGTTTAGCTCACTGGAGCTATGGTGGTCTTCCCCCTCTTCTGCATATACTGTGGGTGCATACACAAATCAATGCTCTCTTTCAATGGCTTCTGAACCAGCTAAACTAAGCAGAATAAATGCCCTCATATGTGCATCTTTGTCAGAAACAGCAGCCTGAATAAAAATATCATATTCCTGCTCAAACACTGTCCTATTTTCTGCAATATTGTTATCAAACACAAGTGGATTGGGTCTGTGAAATGCCTCTGCCATGCCCAAATGTAGTTTCAAACACACACATATGCCAGAAATTCATAGTAATACTTAACTACACAATAAAGTCTTCAAAATGACTGTACTTTGTGAGATAACTGTACACTAATATAGCACACACTGCAAACACTTTCCACATTCGAAGTATCCGAATTGTGCAAATCATTTTAGTTATACTTGAAATAGTGTTAGTTAATGTGAAATAGTAGGTCGTATTGAAACCGCAGGTGTTTCCTAAACGTAGTCGTTTCACCTTTTCATGCTTGTTATGCAAATCGGAAATTACTCGGAATGTTTTCGTATGTATTTCAAACATTTTTGTCAAATATCGTAGATTTGAACATTTTGTTTAATTACTAATTCATTTTGAGTGTTTTGAATGCTTCGTTTTATATTAGTTGAGAGAAAAATCATTTATGCAAGTTTTAGTACCTGAAATTAATTTCTGACCTGTTTGCGAGTCGTTTGAGCAGTAGGGATGATGCACTCATATATATTCCTCCATCACTAACTGGGCACCTCATGGTTTGATTTCTGAATCCTATTCTGACACCATGTCACTCGTCTGGTACAGATTAAACAGATGACGAGGCTTGAGTGTTCATTTAAGTATCTTTATTGCATACAAACACATCTGGATGGAGGACTGGAAACATAAATGAAGTAATAAAAAGGCTTACTACTTCACTCATGCATGCTAACACTCTGGCTGCTCACTCAAAATGGCACTGCTGCCTGGACATGCTCTGTATTTATACGCACATGCACACTGACTGGAAAGCTTCTTAAAGATACAAACATACACTCTGATCTACACAATACCACCCACCCTCTCTGCCCCTTCCAATATCTCCCACCATCCCTTCCAATAGCTCCCACCATCCTTGCCCCTTCCATTACCTCCCACTGTCCCTACCCCTTCCATTACCTCCCACCATCCCTGCCCCCTCCATTACCTCCCACATCTCTGCCCCTTCCAATACCTCCCACCGTCCCTGCCCCTTCGAATAGCTACCACTGTACCTGCCCTTTCCAATTCCTCCCACCGTCCCTGCCCTTCCAATACCTTCCACCATCCGTGTCCCATCCAATACCTCCCACCATCCTTGCCCCAGTGCCTACAACTGTCCCTGCCTATTACAAAAAAATGTAAAAGCATCTAACACTCAAAAACTCAGCCACCTCGCTGTGACAGCTAGCCAGAAGTTTTGTCATTGCTTTTAATAAGCCAGCAGGTTGGTTATCAGTTCAGCTTAGATGCACTTTTCTTGATGCCACTCTTTTTAAAATGCAACTTCATAGAGCACTGCTAGGCCCTGTACTGGCTTATTGTTGTGAAACAGTTTTAGAGATGGCTAATAGCTTTCATTATTAACATGCCACTTTCTCACTTGTCTTTATTAACAGAGATTTCTAGGATGTCGGTCTCAGCATAGGCAGCTCTCTTCGTGATGCTCTTGTGGCTCACCTCCTGATGCACTTGGGGTTCACCTCCTGATACCCTTGGGGCTCACCTCCTGATGCCCTTGGGGCTCACCTCCTGATACCTTTGGGGCTCACCTCCTGATACCCTTGGGGCTCACCGCCTGATACCCTGGGGTTCACCTCCTGATGCCCTTGGGACTCACCGCCTGATACCCTGGGGTTCACTTCCTGATGCCCTTGGACATCTTATTACATTTTCCTCTTTATCCCAACAGCTGATTTTGTATCAGCAGAAGAAAGGTGAATGCATGCTCAGTGTAATTGTAACTTAGTAAACCTAATGTAGGTATATGGAATAGCAGTATATATTGAAACTTATAGATCCAATATAAGTTCATGTGTTTCTTGGAATGCTGCACAAGGTTACCTTTTGCAGAATTCGACTAAACAGTATAAATACTTCCTCTGAATGTATTTGTGTCAAGATATACCTCTTACTACTCTTTATGTTTATATCAGACATTACAACTAGCTTTTTTAATTTACTTTCCTTCTCTCTCCCCTTCTATTATATCAACAGTTGTCCAAGTGCCCCATGTCCTTGCACTTAGCTCTAATTTCAGAAAGATGTCCAGAAATCAGATGCCACAGTGGTGCAGCGGTAGCAATGCCACCTCACAGCAAGAGGTTTTCCGGTTCGATTCTCGGCTGGGGTGCCTTCAGTGTGGAGACTGCATGTCCTCCCTGCATTCATGTGAGTTTCCTCTGGGTGCTCCAGTTTCCTCCTACATTACAAAAACATGCATCTGGAGCCTTTCTCCCCAGGCTTCTGCTGAAAATTGGCTTTGTTCCAAGTCGGACTTTCCCGGTTAACAAATGTTAAATAAAATAAAAATCCTTCTTTTAAGTCTGTTGAGCATTTTCCCCACATAAAATGTTTCACAGTCACTGCATCTTGCCCTGTAAACCACCTGTATTGAGTTACAGTCACCTCCTGTGTTGGTTTTAATCAGTTTCTTTAAATAAGGGCAGAAAACATGTCTCCCTCCTGTATGTGATGCCAAAAAACACAGTTGTCTCTAAACATATTGGTGCATGTATCCAATGGTCTGGGCCTACCTTCAACCCAACTCCTGATGTTTCTGGCTTTCCTATATACAAAGGAAGGAGCTTCTCCAAGGACATCCATTAGATACAAGTTTTCAGTAATTGTGGCTCAGTTCTCTATAATAATATTAGTGATGCCGTGATAATCAACAGTAAAAGTCAAGATACAACTGTCTTTAGATTTGTTGTCCATAGGTTTCTTTAAAACCCTCCTATAAGGACTGTTAAATGCTGGTGAAGTTGTACTTTTTAGTTCAATTATAGGTTCCAAAATGCTTCTTAACATATTGCTTTCATATCTACTCACCAAAAAAAAACATTTTCAAAATCATCAAACTAAACTGACACCACGTATGCTAATATAACAGACATACAGACAGACAGAGCCTCTGTGAAGAAGACCAAGATGTGCAGTGACCTCCATTCATAAAAGTAAATGCCTTTGCCTCTTCATAATGTGCTTCCAGAAGTTTCCATATATGTTTGTACTATTCAGTCTGAATTTCCACACAACGGAACAGATTGCTAGTCTATTTACACAATTAACACAAGCAACCTAGGCTGCTTCTTAAGATTTTCTCTTGAAGTCACTTAAGATTACCTGATATCTCTACAGGAGTAATGTGATTAAATCTGATATACAGGAATGCTAACTGCATGAAACTGGTTATACATCAGTATGCCTGTTCCCATCAAAGGATAACCCCCACCCTTCGATGCACATAATCTCATCTCAGAATTTCTCCCTCAGTATTACTTACATGGATTTTAGTGTCCAGCAGCCTTCCTAAACAGTGAATGATCACAGACAAAATATTAAATGTCACACAGAAACATTGTGACGGCGGCTGCACAATGCACTGAGATATGAGTGCTGCACCTGTCCCCAGCAGAGACGTCACCAAGGGAGATCCAGTAATGGTGACTCACTGAAATATGAGTGCTGCACCTGTCCCCAGCAGAGACGTCACCAAGGGAGATCCAGTAATGGTGATTGATAGCCTGTCCCTGTCATACACAATCTAATATTCACTGAGGTAGCTGTCAGTGCCATTTAGGTACACATGCCCGGCTCAGACAGATAACCTGTCCCTTGTCATGCACAACCTAAAATTCACTTTGATAGCTATCCCTGCCATGTATACACACCTAGCTCAGTAAGATAACCTTCCCTTGTCATGCACAACCTAATATTCACTTTGGTAGCTATCCGTGCCATTTAGGTACACATGCCTGACTCAGACAGATCATCATTCATCGGCAGAGTAATGACTCAATCATCCAAGGGGGCCGTCAGCAGAATAAGGAATCAAGTATCATCCAAGGGGGCCATCGGCAGAGTAAGGACTCACGTATCATCCAAGGGGGCCATCGGCAGAGTAATGACTCAAGTGCTAACTTTCCCCCTGCAGCCATTCATGTGTCCCAGTGCTTGGCTCTCTCCCCATTTACCATAAACACTGGTAATGTGCAGCCATTCACGTGTCCCAGTGCTTGGCTCTCTCCCCTGTTACCGTAAACACTGGTAATGTGCAGCCATTCACGTGTCGCAGTGCTTGGCTCTCTCCCCAGTTACCATAAACACTGGTAATGTGTAGCCATTCACGTGTCCCAGTGCTTGGCTCTCTCCCCAGTTACTGTAAACACTGGTAATGTGCAGCCATTCATGTGTCCCAGTGCTAGGCTCTCTCCCCAGTTACAGTAAACACTGGTAATGTGCAGCCATTCACACATCCCAGTGCTTGTCTCTCTCCCCAGTTACTGTAAACACTGGCAATGTGCAGCCATTCACATGTCCCAGTGCTTGGCTCTCTCCCCAGTTACCATAAACAGTGGTAATGTGCAGCCATTCATGTGTCCCAGTGCTTGTCTCTCTCCACAGTTACCATAAACACTGGTAATATGCAGCCATTCACATGTCGCAGTGCTTGGATCTCTCCCCAGTTACCATAAACACTGGTAATGTGCAGCCATTCACGTGTCACAGTGCTTGGCTCTCTCCCCAGTTACTATAAACACTGGTAATGTGCAGCCATTCACGTGTCACCATGCTTGGCTCTCTCCCCAGTTACCATAAACACTGGTAATGTGCAGCCATTCACGTGTCACCATGCTTGGCTCTCTCCCCAGTTACCATAAACACTGGTAATGTGCAGCCATTCACATGTCGCCATGCTTGGCCCTCTCCCCAGTTACCATAAACACTGGTAATGTGCAGCCATTCATGTGTCACCATGCTTGGCTCTCTCCCCAGTTACCATAAACAGTGGTAATGTGCAGCCATTCATGTTTCCTAGTGCTTGGCTCTCTCCCCGGTTACCATAAACAGTGGTAATGTGCAGCCATTCATGTGTCCCAGTGCTTGGCTCTCTCCCCAGTTACCATAAACACTGCTAATGTGCAGCCGTTCACGTGTCGCAGTGCTTGGCTCTCTCCTCAGTTACCATAAACACTGGTAATGTCCAGCCATTCACGTATCGCAGTGCTTGGCTCTCTCCCCAGTTACCATAAACACTGCTAATGTGCAGCCGTTCACGTGTCGCAGTGCTTGGCTCTCTCCTCAGTTACCATAAACACTGGTAATGTCCAGCCATTCACGTATCGCAGTGCTTGGCTCTCTCCCCAGTTACCATAAACACTGGTAATGTGCAGCCGTTCACCTGTCACAGTGCTTGTCTCTCTCCCCAGTTACCATTAACACTGATAATGTGCAGCTGTTCACATGTCGCAGTGCTTGGCTCTCTCCCCAGTTACCATAAACACTGGTAATGTGCAGCCATTCACATGTCGCAGTGCTTGGCTCTCTCCCCATTTACCATAAACACTGGTAATGTGCAGCCATTCATGTGTTGCAGTGCTTGGCTCTCTCCCCAGTTACCATAAACACTGCTAATGTGCAACCATTCACATGTCCCAGTGCTTGGCTCTCTCCCCAGTTACCATAAACACTGGTAATGTTCAGCCATTCACATGTCCCAGTGCTTGGCTCTCTCCCCAGTTACCATAAACACTGGTAATGTGCAGCCGTTCACATGTCCCAGTGCTTGGCTCTCTCCCCAGTTACCATAAACACTGGTAATGTGCAACCATTCACATGTCCCAGTGCTTGGCTCTCTCCCCAGTTACCATAAACACTGGTAATGTGCAGCCATTCACGTGTCCCAGTGCTTGGCTCTCTCCCCAGTTACTGTAAACACTGGTAATATGCAGCCATTCACATGTCGCAGTGCTTGGCTGTCTCCCCAGTTATCATAAACACTGGTAATGTGCAGCCATTCACGTGTCCCAGTGCTTGGCTCTCTCCGCAGTTACCATAAACACTGGTAATGTGCAGCCATTCATGTGTCCCAGTGCTTGGCTCTCTCCCCAGTTACCATAAACACTGGTAATGTGCAGCCATTCACGTGTCCCAGTGCTTGGCTCTCTCCTCAGTTACCATAAACACTGGTAATGTGCAGCCATTCACATGTCCCAGTGCTTGGCTCTCTCCCCAGTTACCATAAACACTGGTAATGTGCAGCCATTCATGTGTCCCAGTGCTTGGCTCTCTCCCCAGTTAACATAAACACTGGTAATGTGCAGCCATTCACATGTCCCAGTGCTTGGCTCTCTCCCCAGTTACCATAAACACTGGTAATGTGCAGCCGTTCATGTGTCCCAGTGCTTGTCTCTCTCTCCCCAGTTACCATAAACACTGGTAATGTGCAGCCGTTCATGTGTCCCAGTGCTTGGCTCTCTCCCCAGTTACCATAAACACTGGTAATGTGCAGCCATTCACATGTCCCAGTGCTTGGCTCTCTCCCCAGTTACCATAAACACTGGTAATGTGCAGCCATTCACATGTCCCAGTGCTTGGCTCTCTCTCCAGTTGCCATAAACACTGGTAATGTGCAGCCATTCACGTGTCCCAGTGCTTGGCTCTCTCCCCAGTTACCATAAACACTGGTAATGTGCAGCCATTCACGTGTCCCAGTGCTTGGCTCTCTCCTCAGTTACCATAAACACTGGTAATGTGCAGCCATTCACATGTCCCAGTGCTTGGCTCTCTCCCCAGTTACCATAAACACTGGTAATGTGCAGCCATTCATGTGTCCCAGTGCTTGGCTCTCTCCCCAGTTAACATAAACACTGGTAATGTGCAGCCATTCACATGTCCCAGTGCTTGGCTCTCTCCCCAGTTACCATAAACACTGGTAATGTGCAGCCGTTCATGTGTCCCAGTGCTTGTCTCTCTCTCCCCAGTTACCATAAACACTGGTAATGTGCAGCCGTTCATGTGTCCCAGTGCTTGGCTCTCTCCCCAGTTACCATAAACACTGGTAATGTGCAGCCATTCACATGTCCCAGTGCTTGGCTCTCTCCCCAGTTACCATAAACACTGGTAATGTGCAGCCATTCACATGTCCCAGTGCTTGGCTCTCTCTCCAGTTGCCATAAACACTGGTAATGTGCAGCCATTCACATGTCCCAGTGCTTGGCTCTCTCTCCAGTTGCCATAAACACTGGTAATGTGCAGCCATTCACGTGTCCCAGTGTTTGGCTCTCTCCCCAGGTACCATAAACACTGGTAATGTGCAGCCGTTCACATGTCCCAGTGCTTGGCTCTCTCCCCATTTACCATAAACACTGGTAATGTGCAGCCATTCACATGTCCCAGTGCTTGGCTCTCTCTCCAGTTGCCATAAACACTGGTAATGTGCAGCCATTCACATGTCCCAGTGCTTGGCTCTCTCCCCAGTTACCATAAACACTGGTAATGTGCAGCCGTTCATGTGTCCCAGTGCTTGGCTCTCTCCCCAGTTACCATAAACACTGGTAATGTGCAGCCATTCACATGTCCCAGTGCTTGGCTCTCTCCCCAGTTACCATAAACACTGGTAATGTGCAGCCATTCACATGTCCCAGTGCTTGGCTCTCTCCCCAGTTACCATAAACACTGGTAATGTGCAGCCATTCACGTGTCCCAGTGCTTGGCTCTCTCCCCAGTTAATGTAAACACTGGTAATGTGCAGCCATTCACATGTCCCAGTGCTTGGCTCTCTTCCCAGTTACCGTAAACACTGGTAATGTGCAGCCATTCATGTGTCCCAGTGCTTGGCTCTCTCCCCATTTACCATAAACACTGGTAATGTGCAGCTGTTCACATGTCACAGTGCTTGGCTCCCTCCCCAGTTACCGTAAACACTGGTAATGTGCAGCCATTCATGTGTCCCAGTGCTTGGCTCTCTCCCCAGTTACCATAAACACTGCTAATGTGCAGCCGTTCACATGTCGCAGTGCTTGGCTCCCTCCCCAGTTACCGTAAACACTGGTAATGTGCAGCCATTCACATGTCCCAGTGCTTGGCTCTCTCCCCAGTTACCATAAACACTGCTAATGTGCAGCCGTTCACGTGTTGCAGTGCTTGGCTCCCTCCCCAGTTACCATAAACACTGGTAATGTGCAGCCATTCACGTGCCCCAGTGCTCGGCTCTCTCCCCAGTTACCGTAAACACTGGTAATGTGCAGCCATTTTCTTCTTTACTTTTACAATGATTACTGATAATTAAAAAAAAACTTTTATTTCAAATTTTAGAGCACAAACGTTGATAGCCATTTGCTAAACAAAGTAGTCTCACTTTAAAAACGGACTTAGCATGAGCAACAGTAAGCTTCTCTTTGCTTGAAACTCACATTCATTGAAAATGCATTTCACCAGTGGTCTCCAGGCTGGTTTCCAGCACATATTTTTAGGACTACGCATAAATGCATGCATTCTTTGCTTCACTGTCCTGATTGTTTTATTATATTTCTTTTTTAATATAGCAACATTTGTTAGAGTTTGTTTTAAATCTGTAGTTGTAAACTTTTTTCCAGAAAGCAATGATTCAAAATGTATAAACTCATAACAACAAAAGTACCCATTTCAGAACATTTCTACCATAAAAGGACACTCAAGTAAACGTATTCCAGTTTGCTTTACACAAATGCACACTAGCCCTGCAAAGATACAGTAATGACAAACTTTTATCAGCTCAGCAGGATCAGCCATTTTTATCTACAGACATCCCAGCAATTATAGCTACATTACAGACTGCATAAAACAAAATTAATAATAATAATAATAATAATAATAATAATAGTAATACTAATAATACTAGTAATAATAATAATAATATTAATAAAAATAATAATAGTTATAATAATAATGACCAAAGTCACATACTTCAAATTTATTTCAAACAAACATGCAGTAGCCACAGTTTCCCCCCTTAATTCATTCACACGCACTAGTTCTGCAAATCCAGATTAAAGACTTTTTAAAAATGATCAGATAAAAAATGACGTGGTAAGAACACAAGGTACTTTCATCCACAGAGACCCCCCACCAGCAATTATAGGCACTGTATTGATTGTTTACACTCCTTATTGTTAAGATGAAATAAAATGAAATTTACTTTATTGGTGGCTTTGGATGAACTATGTGAAAGTGTATAACATATACTAAGTGAGTTTGATGAACAGTGACTCGATGAATAGACTATTCAACAAAGCGATACAGACCCCTTCTCCATCATGTAGAATAGCTACCCGTCGGGCATAAGTCAATACAGGTCTAACCTCCTTGAATGACTTATAATGCTGTATTGCTACAGCATGCACCTCCAGAGTCAATAGACACAGACTGTGGACAATTACAGCCCTATGCAGTATAATGAATCCAGCCTCCCCACCAGGCATACAAATATCCCATTACATGGCCATCTCACTCTAGTTACCATAAGCACTGTTCAAAACTGTCAGAATGCATAATTCTTCTTTACTTTTAAAATTATCACAAGCATTTAGATTTAATTTATTTATTTATTTATTTATTTATTTATTTGCAGTTGTTTAAATAAATAAATAAAATAAAGATTTAATTTAAAATGTATTTCAAAATTTACAGAAAAAATATTGACAGACATTTTTAAACAAAGCATTTTCATATTGAAAACAGATTTAAGATAAGAAACAGTAAACCTGTCTTCCACTGAAACAAACATTTAATGAAAAAGCACCTGGCAACCCATTAAACTACAAGATACGTACTGAGATTCATACTCGCATAGCATGCAGTGAAGGACTAACTAGTGCAGGAATTCAAAAGACAAATGTGTAACGCATTTGCAGACAGCCTGCGACAGCTCACTGGACACAAGTGTCCCTTTTCAGGAGCAAACCAGGATTTCTGTTTGTTGAAGTAACTTGGCAGAGTCAAAGAAGACAGATGGAGGGTGAAGGAATCATATAATGTACTACAGAAAGCTACACTTTAAAAACCCATAGCCTTACTCATCTTCATCACCTGCTAAACAAACTGCTATAGTCCCAACACAGTGCATTTCGCAGTTGTGTGTCTGAAAAAAATAGCTAAGTTAAAATGTATTCACAATTAAAATACTAACATTAAACTCAGAGACTTCATGCTGTCCAATTTATTGACAGCTTAATAATAAACACATTCACAGCATTCAAAGGAACAAGGAAACCAAGGATCCCATCCAAAGAACACAGCTCATATGACGATGAATCACCCAAAGAATATGGCTCATATGATGATACACCAAAGAACATGGCTCATATGATGAGGCACCTAAAGAACACGGCTGATATGATGATACACCAAGGAACATGTCTGATATGATGAGGCACCCAAAGAACATGGCTCATATGATAATGCACCCAAATAACATGGCTCATATGATGATACTCCCAAAGAGCAGAGCTCAAATGATGATGAACCCAAAGAACACAGCTCACATGATGATGTCCCCAAAGAACATAGCTCATATGATGATACTCCCAAAGAACAAAGCTCATATGATGATGCAGCCAACGAACATGTCTCAAATGATGATGCATCCAAAGAACATGGCTCATATGATGATGTACCCAAAGAACATACACATATTATGATACTCCCAAAGAACACAGCTCATATGATGCTGCACCCAAAGAACAAGGCTCATATGATGATGCAGCCAAAAAACATGGCTAATATGATGATACTCCCAAAGAACATGGCTCATATGATAAGGCACCCAAAAACACAGCTCACATGATGATGTACCCAAAGAACACAGCTCATATAATGATGCACCCAAAGAACATGGCTCATATGATGATGCACCCAAAGCACATGGCTCATATGATGATGCACCCAAAGAACACAGCTCATATAATGATGCACCAAAAAACATGGCTTATATGATGATGCACCCAAAGAACATGGCTCATATGATGATACTCCCAAAGAACATGGCTCATGTGATAAGGCACCTAAAGAACACAGCTCATATGATGATGTACCCAAAGAACATAGCTCATATGATGTTACTCCCAACGACCAGAGATCATAGAATGATGCACCCAAAGCACATGGCTTATATGATGATGCACCAAAATAACACAGCTCATATGATGCTGCACCCAAAGAACACAGCTTATATGATGCTACACCCAAAGAACATGGCTCATATGATAAGGCACCCAAAGAACACAGCTCATATGATGATGCACCCAAAGAACATGGCTCATATGATGACATTCCCAAAGAACATAACTCATATGATAAGGCACCCAAAAACACGGCTCATATAATGATGCACCTAAAGAACATGGCTCACATGATGATGCACCCAAAGAACACAGCTGATATAGTGATGCACCCAAAGAACACAGATCATATGATGCTGCAGCCAAAGAGCACAGCTCATATGATGATGTACTCAAAGCACATGGCTCCTATGATGATGCACCCAAAGAACATGGCTCATATGATGATGCACCCAAAGCACATGGCTCATATGATGATGCACCCAAAGAACATAGCTCATATGAAGATGCACCCAAAGAACATGGCTCATGTGATGATGCACCCAAAGAACATGGCTCATATGATGATGCACCCAAAGAACATGGATCATATGATGATACTTCCAAAAAACACACCTCATATGATAAGGCACCCAAAGAACATGACTCATATAATGATGCACCCAAAGAACATGGCTCATATGATGCTGCACCCAAAGAACATGGCTCATATGATGGTGCACCCAAAAAACATGGCTCATATGATAATGATGCACCCAAAGAGCACCATTCATATGATGAGGGACCCAAAGAACATGGCTCACATGATGATGCACCCAAAGATCACAGCTTATATGATGATGCACCCAAAGAACATAGCTCATATGATGGTGCACCAAAGAGCATGGCTCGTATGATGATGCACCCAAAGAACATGGCTCATATGATGAGGCACCCAAAGAACATGGCTCATATGATGATGCACCAAAGAACACTGCTCATATGATGATGCACCCAAAGAACATTGCTCATATGATGATGCACCCAAAGAACATGGCTCATATGATGATGCACCTAAAGAACATGGCTCATATGATAATGCACCCAAAGAACATGGCTCATATGATGATGCACCCAAAGCATATGGCTCATATGATGATGCACCCAAAGAACATGGTTCATATGATAATGAACCCAAAACATATGGCTCATACAATGAGGCTCTCAAAGAACATGGCTCATATGATGATGCACCCAAAGATCACAGCTTATATGATGATGCACCCAAAGAATGTAGCTCATATGATGATGCACTTAAAGCACATGGCTCATATGATAAGGCACCCAAAGAACACGGCTCATATGATGATGCACCCAAAGATCACAGCTCATATGATGATGCACCCAAAGAGCGCAGCTCATATGATGATACTTCTTTTTACTACAGTCATTTTTCTTCCTTTACACCAAACTCTACTGACTGACACTGATTGAATGTAATGCTCAGTGATTTAGCAAAAAGCTAATGGAAGTCTGCAGTTGATAAAGAGGATTAAGGCTACTGCCTCCAGTAGCCAAGGTACAAATTTTGATTCTGAGCAATGTACATAACTAGGTGGTGCCTCCACCTGGGTCATTTTGTGTGCACGCACACACACACACACACACACACACACACACACACACGCAAACACACACACACACACACACACACACACACATGCACACACACACACACACACACACACACACACACACACACACACACACACACACACGCACACACATGCACACACACACACACACACACACAAGTTACTGCAGATGCCAACAGCATGCACACATTGCTGCATGTCCTGGTTATGGTACTCCGCTCCCATGCTCCTAAATGTAGAACACGTTACTGCTGCCACAGGCATTCAGTCATTCACACTCTCCTTTCATGCTGCTGGTCTTCATAGCAAAAAATATTTCCATGCAATAAACAAACAGAACCAGCCAACAGCTATCCCACTTTCTGCATAACTTCAAACATCAAGCCAATTCTTGAATGGTTGTTCATCCCAGATTTAGTCTCATTGGCTCAAAGCATTTGCCAATGAGACTTCAAATTGGAGCTTGTGACGCAGAATAGGAACTCAGGTTTGCTGTCCTTTTAAAGAATCCTTGGATTTTATTTTTTTTTAATTATCGCTGTGGTCTGGACTTTTTTAATTAATGTTGTTTGCATGCCTTCCAAGCCTGCACCAGGCCCTATGCAGTTGCCTAGGTGTTTGCATGCCTTCCAAGCCTGCACCAGGCCCTATGCAGTTGCCTAGGTGTTTGCATGCCTTCCAAGCCTGCACCAGGCCCTATGCAGTTGCCTAGGTTGCCTTGTGCTGGATCTGGCCCTGAATGCATGCTCTTAAGTTTGTCATGTTATGAGCAAATGTGACACAAAACTCACTTTTCTCCACTGGGTAAATTCTGCTGCATTCCTTGTGTGGGGATCTTCACTTCCTGCACTCCTATTACACACACTGAGATTACCACACCTCAACAAAAGTGCAATTGGTGACAGGTAGAATAACACCTGTTTCAATCCTTCAGTGAGGTACATTAATCTGAGACCATCTTCAGTTTATCATTTGTGTGTTATGATCTCACATCAGTGTGATTCCAGCAACAAAACATGACCCACTGCCACCTTGTACTAATATGCTCAAGCAACTGTGACCTGAGCTGAGGTGACCTCAGCAAGTGTATCCCAGGCCAGATAAACAGTTCTGTATCTTGGCTGACTGCAGAGAACCAGATTTAGGAGGTCTGACCCTGACTACTTCACCATGAGTGAGGTTTGATTAGATCCCTAACGTCAGAGGACTGAAAAGGAGGGATGAGTTACAATGGCTGAAGACCTGCTATCTCGTCCTGGGAAGACTAAATCAGTTTCATTGGGACCTTGGTGCAATCTGATGGAGATGCAGTTATGCTTCAAAACTACTGATTGGCCAGGTTCCAGTATCACTTCAGACCATGTTGTGTGAGAGAGCCTACTATTACCATCCCAACCAAACACATTACACTCATGGTTCTGACTGAGTCTGGAGTTAAAAAGATCAAAAAGCTTGCTGTCTCAGTCCTGATACCCATATGCCACAGTGATATCCCAATAGGGTCATCCATCCTGGCCTAGCAGTGACAGCAGACCAGATTGCAGGACTGCATGCAGTCTGGAGGGGGTGCTGGTCAGAGATACCTGGTATGGGCTGCATTTGAGGTAAAAAAAACATAGTGGTTTAAAAAAGAAAAATATTACATGGAAGGAAAGAGTTGCTGAACAGCAGTTTGTATAGCAGAAGGAAAGTCATCAGCAATGTTAGGGGCTCAAAAGTCATCAGCGGTGTTAGTGGCTCAAAAGTTATCAGTGGTGTTAGTGGCTCAAAAGACATCGGCAATGTTAGGGGCTCAAAAGTCATCAGCGGTGTTAGTGGCTCAAAAGTCATCAGTGATGTTAACGGCTCACTTTTTTAACACTTTGAGCCTTAGATAACATTTAAGACATTTCATTCTATAAGCAAGTCATTGCATAGTAGTAGAGAAAGCTAGAAACAAAAATTCTTTATTTTAATAGAATGAAGTAGAACTTTATCAACTTGAACATTACATAGGCAAAGGCAGCCCTAAAATCTGGCTTCATATGTCTAGAAACACTTGTGAATGGATGAGTTCCTGTGTAACATGTATCTCCTGTTCCTCCAATATCATGCCTGTTAAGTAATTTCTTCAATGTATCTCATACGACAGAAGGTCAGAATGGACTCATTATGCCTTAATATTTCTAGAATATGTTCTGCTATAAACTCTCTGAAACAAGGGTGTCAGAGATAAAAAAGAATCAGTCTGCAACGTGGGATCGTTTAATCCTTAAACATATAATCTGAGTTACTAGCAGCATGTTACCACTCAGGAGACGATGTACAGAGATGTAATCCAAGTGAATTGGGCTCAGAACCATTAATAAGGTATGTAATGTAAATGCCAGATAAGGACGTTTGAACATCTGCCACAGCTAATGCATTCAGATGTACTTATTCCAATCTGTCCTATGATTGTGAGGCTGAGATCATGGACACAAATATAGGGGTAACTAATTATACAACCTTCTCTCGTGAGGGAGTGCTATGTCAAAAGAATGGGTTATCACGATGATCCTGTGTGCCATGGATTCATTTTATTGTTTATCTCCTCTACAGCTTTGGGTCACCATTTAAGTAAACAGATAAAGTAGCAACTGTTGGCGTAAACCTTAAATGGTCTATTAACCATGTGTTGCGGGCTTCCTCCTCACATTTGAGTAGACAGTTACCACTGATTGGTACACCAGTGATGGACACAGGGAACAGTCATCAGTGATTGGTGCAGTGGTCATAGGCACAGGGCCCTTCTTCAACTGGACATGGTGAGTTTTAATAGATGGATAAACAGGAGACAGCTGTTGTTTAATGAAAAATGACTGTACACTGTGGTGGTAACAATTCAGTGAAACATGCTTTACAGGGCTGCCATGGGAAGGGCCAAAGGGACCAAAGGGGAAAAGATGTAGGACTCCTAATCTCAGGAATCACAGCACCCAGTGTGAAGAACCAGGTATGAATATCAGACTTTGGGGATAACATATGAAATAAGTTCCAGACATGCTGAGGTCATTCTTTCATTTTATACTGCACTAGTAAGGACACATCTGGGGTACAAGTACAGTTATGGGGACACACGGCATGAGGAGAGGGTTCCAGACATGATGACATCACCTTTTCATTTTAGAGTTCACTAGTGAGGCTGCAAGTAAATATCCTGGAGGTGCTACACAAGAAAGGGTTTTAGGCTGGTAGACAGCATGCAGCACAGACTTAAAATGGTGACATATATGGAGAGGCAAGACTATAGGAATGGACTTAGACATTTGGGAGATATGTGGTGGAAGAAAGAAGTGAAAGGGGGCACAATAACAAGATGATGCATTCTCTGAGGGGTATAGTAACAAGACGATGCATTCTCTGAGGGGTATAATAACAAGACGATGCATTATCTGAAGGGCATAATAACAAGACGATGCATTCTCTGAGGGGTATAATAACAAGACGATGCATTCTCTGAAGGGCATAATAACAAGACGATGCATTCTCTGAGGGGCATAATAACAAGACGATGCATTCTCTGAGGGCCATAATAACAAGACGATGCATTCTCTGAGGGGCATAATAACAAGACGATGCATTCTCTGAGGGCCATAATAACAAGACGATGCATTCTCTGAAGGGCATAATAACAAGACGATGCATTCTCTGAGGGGTATAATAACAAGACGATGCATTCTCTGAGGGCCATAATAACAAGACGATGCATTCTCTGAGGGGTATAATAACAAGACGATGAATTCTCTGAGGAGTATAATAACAAGACGATGCATTCTCTGAAGGGCATAATAACAAGACGATGCATTCTCTGAGGGGTATAATAACAAGATGATGCATTCTCTGAAGGGCATAATAACAAGACGATGCATTCTCTGAGGGCCATAATAACAAGATGATGCATTCTCTGAGGGGTATAATAACAAGACGATGCATTCTCTGAGGAGTATAATAACAAGACGATGCATTCTCTGAAGGGCATAATAACAAGACGATGCATTCTCTGAGGGGTATAATAACAAGACGATGCATTCTCTGAAGGGCATAATAACAAGACGATGCATTCTCTGAGGGCCATAATAACAAGACGATGCATTCTCTGAGGGGTATAATAACAAGACGATGCATTCTCTGAAGGGCATAATAACAAGACGATGCATTCTCTGAGGGGTATAATAGCAAGACGATGCATTCTCTGAAGGGCATAATAACAAGACGATGCATTCTCTGAGGGGTATAATAACAAGACGATGCATTCTCTGAAGGGCATAATAACAAGACGATGCATTCTCTGAGGGGTATAATAGCAAGACGATGCATTCTCTGAAGGGCATAATAACAAGACGATGCATTCTCTGAAGGGCATAATAACAAGACGATGCATTCTCTGAGGGCCATAATAACAAGACGATGCATTCTCTGAGGGGTATAATAACAAGACGATGCATTCTCTGAAGGGCATAATAACAAGACGATGCATTCTCTGAGGGGTATAATAGCAAGACGATGCATTCTCTGAGGGGTATAATAACAAGACGATGCATTCTCTGAAGGGCATAATAACAAGACGATGCATTCTCTGAGGGCCATAATAACAATACGATGCATTCTCTGAGGGGTATAATAACAAGACGATACATTCTCTGAGGGGTATAATAACAAGATGATGCATTCTCTGAGGGGTATAATAACAAGATGATGCATTCTCTGAGGGGCATAATAACAAGATGATGCATTCTCTGAAGGGCATAATAACAAGACGATGCATTGTCTGAGGGGTATAATAACAAGACGATGCATTCGCTGAGTACACTTGTGGGATGGAGTTAAATAGTAAAAAGGGGGGGAGCAAAGAGTTATAGGAAGCATATGAAACACAAGACACTTTAAGGCAGACTTAGTGAAATATTGTTTAACAGACTGGATGGTAGAGCCCCTTACTTCATTATCAAAGGCAGTGGTAGATATGAAATACAGGACAGGGTAAAATAAAGGAAAGAATGACTACATACAACCAAAAAAACGTATGGTGATTCCATCAGTAATAGGTTTCAGTGTGTCACAATCTCCATGTGTTCATTTCTAATGTATGATTTAAAATAAGAAACACAAGTGATTTAGTCTTGATGTTTGGATGTACATACTGGATGCACACAAAACAGCTCCAGCATCAGATATTTTTCTTATGGTAAATGCTCTGCTCATATAGCAGCACATTTAATTTGCTTTCCTGGTGCCATTTGGATGAATCTGTAGGTATTATTTGTCATAGTTTGAATATTATGTGTGTTTTGGATGGAGTATAATGTTTCTAATGATAGGGCATATTCCAGTCCAAAGATTAAAACATTAATGGCTAATGCCCATCTGACCTGAGGTATTAGGAGATGCAAAGTAATGTATGTTAAGTTTTTTCTTTCTTTATGTTTTGTTGAGCAGTTTAGTCCCACTAGGCCAGTGGTCTCTTTTATGGAAAGATCCAAGCTAGTATTCACCAGACTCGGGGCAATTTTGGCCAGGGCACTGGGGCATTTTCCTTAGTCTTTTTTGATAAGTACAGTGGGATCTTTTACATCCACAAAAGAGCTCCCACCAAATCAGGCAGACAGAATTGCCAATATCTCATCTGAAGGATCGATATTGGATAAAAGTTGGGATGTCATTTGAGTTTTGAATGAGAAAGATGAATCAGGGATCAAACCTATGTACTTCTATTGTAGAATATTCTGAATAAGTGAGTTGTCAGTAGCTTTTTGCAATAGTGCTTTGGTTTTAGACAGCATTTTTCTGTGTTCCAGATAATCTGGAATCCGTGTTTGCATCGAAAAATATTAGTTAGGTCATTAGATACAATCCTTTGACATAGTTTTCAGAAATCTTTCTGCATGACTTTCAGGACAGCAGGATTTTGCCATGTTCTTTACAGTATGATATGCTCTATATATAGTGGTATGTTTTGGAGTTAAATGTTTAAACAAGAAAAAACAAAAATGGCCCTAAAACAGACACTTGCGGAACACCAATAGAAAATGCTTTTTTTCACTTATTAGAAGTTCACCAAAGGTTCAGTCAATAAGTTTCTGAACCAGGCTGTGGTGTTTTGGCCAAACCCATAAAAATGTAGCTTACCTAATAATACTTGCCGATTTCCATTTTCAGACACCCCACTTAAGTTAATAAATAAGACTCCTGTTAGATATCACATATCATACCAGAGAGAAGTTTCTGTGAGACTGTACATGCGACATTATGACATCATTGCCCACTTCTGAAGCCATGCTTGGTCTCAGTGTGTTGCCCATATTTATTGCTGTGCAGTTGCTTGTATATGATTTTTTAAAACCTTTGGTTATGGAACCAAAAAAACTGAGGACGGCCAGTAGCAGTGAAGTATGCAGTGTGGAGGTTTATTAGAGTAAGATGATGGCAGAGTTAAAATTGCAGAGGTACAATTCTTGTAGTGAGAAATAGGTTGAAGATAAGTACTACTGTATGGAAGCCTTATTTTTTTCATAAATCCAAAACCAAAACTCTGCACTGCTGAAAAAACATGAAGATCAACAAACTATTGCTTGGAATTATTTTTCTGCTTTACAGCCAACACAAATCTTTTCCTGTCTGTTAGCGCTTCCTCAGATATATCACAATGTAAGATTATGTGCTGTCATCTCTGGCTGCTTGTGAATTCTTGTGAAAATAAAGCATTATGTTACCTTTTCTGTCCTTGAGAAACACAAAGATCCTTACAAGTTCAAAGTCATTTAAAGTGCAGAGACAAAGAAAGTGGTGTGTATCTTCTGTGCTGCACATGCGTCTGAGATTACATTTATTATACATAGTAAAGTAAATGTTTTAAGTGTAGAAAATAATCTTACAAAGAAACATTCTGATGAACATAACCTTGTAGCTCAGGACAAGAACCTTCAAGGTTACAGACAAAATATCCACTTTGTTTAGTTTGCTTTGTTTACCCATGCTAACAAAGTGCTGATGTAATGACGCCAAAGCAAACAAGTGTAAGGTGAAAAGACACATAAGAGGGGTCCCCACCCTGGGTGCCTATTTATTCTGGTACATAAGGTGGTCAGGTTACTCTGATTTTCTTCAAATGCAAATCCCAAAATTCCCTATGGCACTGATCAGATAAACAGAAGTAAGAGGTAGTATTGTGGGCATGACAGGAAATTAAAATTGTTTAATCAAATGAAGACATATCGGGACACACTTGCTCTGTACTGCCATATGCCTTCTGCCCACTGTATTGGGAGGAAACAGCTCTAAGTTCATGCACATTGATATACAGAATACAAATGTTTGGTTGCACTACATTTATTTATTTGTTTATGCTTTGTTGACTGGGTTATTTCCACCAAGTCAGCAGCCTCTGTTCAGAATATGTCCAAGGTGGCAGTCACACTAACTAGGGGAAATTTGGCCAGGACACCAAGGAAATTTCCATACTCTTTTCAGTAAGTGCCATGAGATATTTTGCATTTACTACTGGAAAATGAATCCAAATACCTGGGGGAGGGGGATAGAACCCACAACTTTCTGATCTTGCAGCACCAAAGGTGAGTGTGTAAACTGTTGAGCCACTAACACTCTTTCTCAGAGTTTGCTTACATATATGTTTTGGCACAAATGCAAACATTTCTTAATTTTAGAAAACCACTGTAGTTCTGTGAACTGCACAGCTAATGAATAATGCATTAGAAGTAGTCTCAGTCCCCATAGAGAGTTCCAGATATTAGTACCACTCTTTTATACATTTCCTCTAGAAGGCCCAAAGAATTTCATAGACTCCCCAGGTGCCCATAATGTCTCTGTCACACACGCAAAGATGACTAAACTTCCTTCAACCTTATTCTTGCTTCCTTGGGGACCCTCCCAAGGCATACATGCACAAATGTGCCTCAGTTGTTCCAAAGATTAGTAGCAAAGTTGTGGTCCCCTTGGAAATAGGGTGTTGGACTCAGAGGGCTTTACTTATACCCCCCAACACACACGTGCACATTCCCTCAGCATTATTGTACTATAATTAGTGATGTCCCTAATAATAATAAAATTGCCAAAGATTCCAAAGACAACCACAAGGCATTTTATAGTTATGTCAAGAATCTAAATGGCAATGCTCAGATCTGCTCTGAGCTACAACAGAATGGCATTAAATAATATTGATCCCAAGGATATTGCCAATATCCTGACAGATCGATTTAGTGTCAACTTCACCCCCCTCTCACCTCGTAATGGGCCCATCTCAATACCAAAAGATTGCCAAATTCCGATTATCACAGCCACACAGGTAGAAGCCGCACTCTCCAAAGCTAGGAATACAGCATCTATAGGACCAGATGACATCCCAGGCTGTGTATTACATGAACTACAAAATGAACTGGCACCTCACCTAAGTGTCATGTTTAATCATAGCCTCACCTCAGTCTTTGTGCCCACTGAATGGCACACAGCTATAGGTATCCTACTCCACAAGGGGGGATCAACCTTGGATCCCGGGAACTACCATCTCATCAGTCTGATGAGCCTGATCTGCAAGGGCATGGAACGCATTATCATGGAACTTATAAACAAAGACATTGGCAACCTTCAAACACTGGACCCCACCCAGTTTGGGTTCGTGAAGGGCCAATCTTGTCTCCTGAACCTGACTGACTTCCTCGAATTAGTTTCCAGAGCTGTGGATGAGGTTAAGGTGGTCCACACAGCCTATCTGGACCTCGCCAAGGCCTTCAGCACCATCCCCCATTCTGGAATCATAGATAAACTTACTAAGCTGGGCATAAATCCCTATGTCACTCGCTGGGTTGCCAACTGGCTTAATGACAGAACCCAGACTGTAAAAGCAGCCGACTCCAAATCCAGATCCAGACAAGTGACAAGTGGAGGACCTCAGGGTTTAGTCCTGGGATCGCTCTTGTTTGGCATCTACTTCTCTGAAGTACAGGCCATCACTAAGGGACTCTGGCTAACAAAGTTCACAGATGACTGCAAACTGGGAGCCATTACTGAATCCCCATATGATGTGGATACTCTACAAAAGGGCCTTACAGAGATAGATGCTTGTTGCCAGAGCCATGGGCTAAAACTTAATGCCAAGAAATGTATAGTTATCCCCTTTGGGAAAAAACATGTACCCATGAATTACCACATAGGTGCCAGTACACTAAACACTGAAAGTGTGATGAGAGACTTAGGAACACAGGTGGACAGTGGTCTCACCTTCGATAACCACATCGCCACACAACAGTCAGGAAATCCTTCTATGTGGCATGCCTCATCACTAAGGGCTTTTCATCCAGAAAAAAGGAGGTCATTGTCCCACTGTACTCATCCCTCATTAGACCCATTATAGAGTACAACACCCCATTTGGTATGTACCTCACAAGACATCTGCAACAGCTGGAAAGGCCACAGAAATACCTCACTAAAAGAATCACAGGCCTAAAGCAGATACTATGCTGACTATCTAAAAAAAACTCCAGCTATTCTCTGTCGCATATCATCTATTCAGAGGTGATCTCTGCTTAACATACAAGGCCATGTCAAACTCTGAGCTATTGGACATGCTCCACTTAAAGAAATCCCAATCCCTCAGAGTCATACGCTCCAGGGATCTAAACCTTGTCATCACAATGAACAAAACATGCTGGAGGGATAGTTTCCTTACCCAGAGACTCCCCATACTCTGGAATAGACTGCCCATACATGTCAAGCAGAGGGCTTCCTTGGCCCTCTTCAAAAGGAACCTTGATGATTGGATGGGAGATAGGAAATTCACTCCAGGGATCACATCAGTGACCCTGCTAGACAGGGGTCCAGGAAAGTAAATATTGTAGGAAGAAATATCCAGGGAATTGTTATGGATAGGCTTGTATAGGCCCTAGGGCTGATAGCCTAGTACCAACCTATGAACCTATGTATGACAGGAAGTTAACTCTTCCTATACTAAAGTGCAGAGGAAAAGCATTTCACTCATAGGGGGTGGGTTGTATAGTTATAAATCAAAAAGAGCATGACCAAAGGAGCTAATGTTTACCCTAAATAAGCAGGCCTATTACATCCAAGTAACAGCCACCATCTCTGGCCTCTCCCCAACCTTCTTACGCACCTGCTAATTTCTCCATGTAACTCACCCCCTCCTTTTTTTTTTTTTTTTGATATGCTGGTAGAATTTCCTTTGAACCACCTGTTTCTGACACAGCAGGATCTCCCCCTACCTTTTCTTGACCGTTTCTGCCCTTCATCTGTAGAGTCTTTGGTCAGAAAGCAACAGAGTACCTTAATTACTATTCCTTAGCAAGGTAACCCTCCTCAGACTAAATGGTGGATGCTCACTGTGATACCATGTCGTCTCACCATGCACTATCACAAGGTTACTGACTGGGGATGCTTGCTGTGATGCCATGTGGTTTCACCTTGCACTTTCACCAGTTACGACATCCCACCTTGCACTTTCACCAGTTACTGACTGGGGGATGCTCACTGTGACACCATGTGGTCTCGCCATGCACTATCACCAGTTACTGACAGGGAGACACTCACTGTAATACCACATGATCTCGCCATGTACTCACACCAGTTACTGACAAGGGGACACTCACTGTGATACCATATTGTCTCACCATGCACTATCATTAGTTACTGACTGTGGGATGCTCACTGTGATACCATGTCGTGTCACCTTGCACTATCACCAGTTACTGACTGGAGGATGCTCACTGTGATACCATGCGGTATCACCTTGCACTATCACCAGTTACTGACTGGAGGATGCTCACTGTGATACCATGAGGTCTCAGCTTTCACTATCACCAGTTACTGACTTGGGGATGTTCACTGTGATACCATGTGGTCTCACCTTGCACTATCACCAGTTACTGACAGGGGAACACTCACTGTGATACCATATTGTCTCTCCATGCACTATCATCAGTTACTGACTGGGGTGGGTGCTCACTGTGATACCATGTGGTCTCACCTTGCACTCTCACCATTTACTGACTAGGGACACTTGTGATAACACATGGTTTCACTATGCACTATCACCAGTTACTGACTGGGGGATGCTCAGTGTAATACTATGCAGTGTCACCTTGCACTATCACCAGTTACTTACTGGGGGATGTTCACTGTCATACCATGAGGTCTCAGCTTTCACTATCACCAGTTATTGACTAGGGGATGCTCACTGTGATACCATGCAGTCTCACCATGCACTTTCACCAGTTACTGACTGAGGGATGTTCAGTGTAATAACATGCGGTCTCAGCTTTTACTATCACCAGTTACTTACTGAGAATGCTGACTTTGATACCATGTGGTCTCACCATGCACTCTCACCAGTTACTAACTGGGGGACTCTCACTGTTATATCACATGATCTCACAATGCACTCTCACCAGTTACTGATTGGGGGTTGCTCATTGTGATACCATGTCGTGTCACCTTGCACTATCACCAGTTACTGACTGGGGGATGCTCACTGTGATACCATGAGGTCTCAGCTTTCACTATCACCAGTTACTGACTGGAGGATGCTCACTGTAATAACATGTGTCCCCACCTTGCACTATCACCAGTTACTGACAGGGGGTGCTAACTGTGATACCATGTGATCTCACCATGCACTATCACCAGTTCACGTAATTCTTCACCACTGACTTACAGTTACAATCTGTGATTAGTGACATCTAACACTAATGTCTTTTTTGGAAAAATCAAGAAAATTATCAAATAAATGTGTACAATCTGCATAATACAGACCAGAACAAGGCCTTTAATTTTACTTTTGATTTGAAATGATGTCACATAACAGATATGGTCATTTCATCACTGAGCTATATCCTGGCATTGTCAGTGGCTGCGTGGATGCTGGGCATTACTCCATACAAGGTGTCACAACATTTCCAGGCATACCAGCTGACAAGTGGGAAACAGTGTTAGTGATGTAAAAGGATCTTTTACATGCTTGGTGAGCTACTATGCGGTTCAAGGCCCACTATTGCTAAGCCCATCTCCACCTCATATGTAACACCACAATGCCACATACTCTGAGCTTTGATGTTTGCGGCACATCAAGAGTACCATGCAGGCTGTGCTGCACTTTACCGTCACATGCCATGCAGGCTGTGCAGCAATTTGCCATCAATAGCCATGCAGGCTGTGCTACACTTTACCATCACATGCCATGTAGTCTGTGCTGCACTTTACTGACACATACCTTGCAGGCTGTGCTGCACTTTACTGTCACATGCCATGCAGGCTGTGCTGCACTTTACCATCACATGCCATGCAGCCTGTGATGCATTTTACCATTACATGTCATGCAAGCTGTGCTGCACTTTATCATCACATGCCATGCAGGCTCTGCTGCACTTTACCATCACATACCATGCAGGCGTTCTGCACTTTACTGTCACATGCCATGCAGGTTGTGCTGCACTTTACTGTCACATGCCACGTCACATGTGCTTCCACATTCAAAGCAACCCACCAATGTAATTTGTTCGATGAACCCAGCCCAACAATTGTGACTATCCTTCTGTGCTTTATGCTAACTCATGACTTCTGCCACAGAAAATATATGGCAAGGAATTTCTCTCCCTCTTCTCAACTGACTGGAAAAAAACATTACTAGCTGTTACTTGCTAGGTCAGGAAAAAACAGGTGAATGCTGTGGGTTCTTGTTCAAGCAGCTTTATTATATACAAGCACATTATAAATGAGGCTAAGTGACTGAACTTATATACAAACTAGCTATCATGCACATAGATGTTAACTTTCTGGCTGCACCTTCAAAATGGCACTAGGCATGACGTGCTCATAATTTATATGCACTCACAGGCTTAGAAATGCTTCTTAAAGGTTCTTCTACACAGGCTTAGAAATGCTTCTTAAAGGTACGGTACTCTTGTTATTCTACGCAGGCTTAGAAATGCTTATTAAAGGTACGGTACTCTTGTTATTCTACACAGGCTTAGAAATGCTTCTTAAAGGTACAGCACTCTTGTTATTCTACACAGCCTTAGAAATGATTCTTAAAGGTACAGCACTATTGTTATTCTACACAGCCTTAGAAATGCTTCTTAAAGGTATAGCACTCTTGTTATTCTACGCAGGCATAGAAATGCTCCTTAAGGGTACAGCACTCTTGTTACTCTACACAGGCTTAGAAATGCTTCTTAAAGGTACAGCACTATTGTTATTCTACACAGGCCTAGAAATGCTTCTTAAATGTACAACCCTCTTGTTATTCTACACAGGTTTAGAAATGCTTTTTAAAGATACAGCACTCTTGTTATTCTACACAGGCTTAGAAATGCTTCTTAAAGGTACAGCACTTTTGTTGTTCTATCCAGGCTTAGAAATGCTTCCAAAACGTACAGCACTCTTGTTATTCTCACAGGCTTAAAAATACTTCTTAAAGGTACAGCACTCTTGTTATTCTACATCCTTCCGCTTTGAGAAATGGTACACACATTGTTACTGACATTAACAGATATGCAATGTATATGAAATAATCTTCATCATGCAATTACACATAGCTAAGTACATTTATACAACTATGTCCAAGTTGCCATATATCTCACACTGAGTTTGAGATGTGACCGTAATGTGTGACATAAAATTTGGGATCTAGTTTACCAATTGGAATTGTGTCTGTCTATTGTTCTATCCTTGGAACCTTAGCACCATCTGCCAGGAGCAGTATCTGCAGTCAAGACACATTCGGGAACAGTGATATCATTTGAAATGCTCTGAGAGTTAGAGTCTTTGTCATGAGAACAATGTTGCGATATTGGCTCTGCTACCAGAAGGAGATGTCTACGATTCCTTCTATACTCCACACCTTCAGATTTAACAACATAGGATCTCAGCTCTGCACATATACTCATTACTTGATCAATCCAGTCAAACCCTTTTGATGTTTGCATCTTTACTGTCTCTCCTTCTTTCAATAAACAAAGTGATCTGCTTGATTTGTCGTAGCTACACTTTTGTGAAAAATGCATTTTGAAAAATTGGGCTCTAATGACTTTGTTGTTTTTAGCTTTATGCCTCAATAAATTAGAATTGATAGGTAATATTGTTCTGGTTTGACTGGATAAAAGTCTTTGAACAGCTGACCCAAGTATATCATCATGGGGTATGTTTCTGAGATTGAGTAAATTCAAAAAAAAACATTGGTATTATCAGACTTTGACTTCTCAAGTAATTGTTTTGCACTTTGTACTGCACATGCTCTAAGTCTATTTGATTGTGAATACTGCAGACTACTTGTAACATGTATGAAGTTTCATTCTCTTTCAAATTTCAGAAACAATTGACTGATAAAATGGGTACCATTGTCAGAGATTCATTTCTTTGGACTGCCATGGACTGAGAAATGGCATTTCAACTTAGTAATGATAATGCTGGAAACAGGTGCATCAGTGCAGCTGTTTACATGCTGATACAGTTTGGTGGAATATGATTCCGCATATACAGCAGAGGTTTCTTGGCTTGGTGGTGATTTGAATATTGCCAACAAATCATTTAGGAGTAGATAGTTTGTCTTAAAAAAGTTTCTAAAGGAAATACAGTCAGAGGAGGTCCAGAAATCTAAATGTCACCATCATATCAAACAACGTGTTTTATGATATCATCACCATTTCCATGAAGCAACATTTTGTGATCCTGTTCTTATATTTCCTCCACAAGATGTCATACCTACTGCTACATCCTTTTTTACATTTGCTCCATCATCTAGCCATCTGATTACACGGGGCATCCATATCACATATCTGCTTCTTCTCTCTCTGTCTCGTGTATGCATTCTGATGTTGTGAGCTTTTCCTAGCAACTCACTTCCCACATTCCTTTATAATCCTGGCAACCCTTCCACTCAAAGTATGCACATTCCCCATACCATGCTGATAATGCTTCCACTCCCCACTTTGAGCCTTTCTCACACCCCATGTCCCCATCCACCTAACATGTTAGTAACCCTTCCAGTCTACACTGTGTCCCTATGTCCTCATTCCTGTACCATGTTTGTAACCCTTCGATTCCACAGGGTGTCCCCATGTCCTCATTCCTGTAGCATGTTAGTAACCCTTCCATTCCACACTGTGTCCATGTGTGCACGTGTCCTCGTTCCTGTAGCATGTTAGTAACCCTTCCATTCCACACTGTGTCCATGTGTGCACGTGTCCTCGTTCCTGTAGCATGTTAGTAACCCTTCCATTCCACACTGTGTCCATGTGTGCACGTGTCCTCGTTCCTGTAGCATGTTAGTAACCCTTCCATTCCACACTGTGTCCATGTGTGCACGTGTCCTCGTTCCTGTAGCATGTTAGTAACCCTTCCATTCCACACTGTGTCCATGTGTGCACGTGTCCTCATTCCTGTACCATGTTATTAACCCTTCCATTCCACACTGTGTCCATGTGTGCACGTGTCCTCTTTCCTGTAGCATGTTAGTAACCCTTCCATTCCACACTGTGTACATTCCCAGTTCCCAAATTGTGGGTGATGTTAGGTCATGTCCACTAGAAGAAGAATCTTATGATATTAGGTCATGTCCACTAGAAGAAGAATCTTATGATATTAGGTCATGTCCACTAGAAGAAGAATCGTATGATATTAGGGCATGTCCACTAGAAGAAGAATCTTATGATATTAGGGCATGTCCACTAGAAGAAGAATCTTATGATATTAGGTCATGTCCACTAGAAGAAGAATCTTATGATATTAGGTCATGTCCACTAGAAGAAGAATCTTATGATATTAGGGCATGTCCACTAGAAGAAGAATCTTATGATATTAGGGCATGTCCACTAGAAGAAGAATCTTATGATATTAGGTCATGTCCACTAGAAGAAGAATCTTATGATATTAGGTCATGTCCACTAGAAGAAGAATCTTATGATATTAGGTCATGTCCACTAGAAGAAGAATCTTATGATATTAGGGCATGTCCACTAGAAGAAGAATCTTATGATATTAGGGCATGTCCACTAGAAGAAGAATCTTATGATATTAGGTCATGTCCACTAGAAGAAGAATCTTATGATATTAGGTCATGTCCACTAGAAGAAGAATCTTATGATATTAGGTCATGTCCACTAGAAGAAGAATCTTATGATATTAGGGCATGTCCACTAGAAGAAGAATCTTATGATATTAGGTCATGTCCACTAGAAGAAGAATCTTATGATATTAGGTCATGTCCACTAGAAGAAGAATCTTATGATATTAGGGCATGTCCACTAGAAGAAGAATCTTATGATATTAGGTCATGTCCACTAGAAGAAGAATCTTATGATATTAGGTCATGTCCACTAGAAGAAGAATCTTATGATATTAGGTCATGTCCACTAGAAGAAGAATCTTATGATATTAGGGCATGTCCACTAGAAGAAGAATCTTATGATATTAGGGCATGTCCACTAGAAGAAGAATCTTATGATATTAGGTCATGTCCACTAGAAGAAGAATCTTATGATATTAGGGCATGTCCACTAGAAGAAGAATCGTATGATATTCGGGCATGTCCACTAGAAGAAGAATCTTATGATATTAGGTCATGTCCACTAGAAGAAGAATCTTATGATATTAGGTCATGTCCACTAGAAGAAGAATCTTATGATATTAGGTCATGTCCACTAGAAGAAGAATCTTATGATATTAGGGCATGTCCACTAGAAGAAGAATCTTATGATATTAGGTCATGTCCACTAGAAGAAGAATGTTATGATATTAGGTCATGTCCACTAAAAGAAGAATCTTATGATATTAGGGCATGTCCACTAGAAGAAGAATCTTATGATATTAGGGCATGTCCACTAGAAGAAGAATCTTATGATATTAGGTCATGTCCACTAGAAGAAGAATCTTATGATATTAGGGCATGTCCACTAGAAGAAGAATCTTATGATATTAGGTCATGTCCACTAGAAGAAGAATCTTATGATATTAGGTCATGTCCACTAGAAGAAGAATCTTATGATATTAGGTCATGTCCACTAGAAGAAGAATCTTATGATATTAGGGCATGTCCACTAGAAGAAGAATCGTATGATATTAGGGCATGTCCACTAGAAGAAGAATCTTATGATATTAGGGCATGTCCACTAGAAGAAGAATCTTATGATATTAGGTCATGTCCACTAGAAGAAGAATCTTATGATATTAGGGCATGTCCACTAGAAGAAGAATCTTATGATATTAGGGCATGTCCACTAGAAGAAGAATCTTATGATATTAGGTCATGTCCACTAGAAGAAGAATCTTATGATATTAGGGCATGTCCACTAGAAGAAGAATCTTATGATATTAGGGCATGTCCACTAGAAGAAGAATCTTATGATATTAGGGCATGTCCACTAGAAGAAGAATCTTATGATATTAGGGCATGTCCACTAGAAGAAGAACCTTATGATATTAGGTCATGTCCACTAGAAGAAGAATCTTATGATATTAGGTCATGTCCACTAGAAGAAGAATCTTATGATATTAGGTCATGTCCACTAGAAGAAAAATCTTATGATATTAGGTGATGTCCACTAGAAGAAGAATCTTATGATATTAGGGCATGTCCACTAGAAGAAGAATCTTATGATATTAGGTCATGTCCACTAGAAGAAGAATCTTATGATATCAGGTCATGTCCACTAGAAGAAGAATCTTATGATATTAGGGCATGTCCACTAGAAGAAGAATCTTATGATATTAGGTCATGTCCACTAGAAGAAGAACCTTATGATATTAGGTCATGTCCACTAGAAGAAGAATGTTATGATATTAGGTCATGTCCACTAGAAGAAGAATCTTATGATATTAGGGCATGTCCACTAGAAGAAGAATCTTATGATATTAGGGCATGCCCACTAGAAGAAGAATCTTATGATATTAGGGCATGTCCACTAGAAGAAGAATCTTATGATATTAGGTCATGTCCACTAGAAGAAGAATCTTATGATATTAGGTCATGTGCACTAGAAGAAGAATCTTATGATATTAGGTCATGTCCACTAGAAGAAGAATCTTATGATATTAGGGCATGCCCACTAGAAGAAGAATGATACAATATTAGGTCATGTCTGCTAGAAGAAGAATCATACTTCTGAAACCCTTCCCTGTCTTTGTACTTTCAGTGAACAAACTGACCTTATTTTCTAGCCCATTGTGATCTTGGAATCGGATTTAGGAACTCCATCACCATAACCCACTGAGATCTCTCTAGTTTGTTTCCTGTGATGACGTGCAGAATCATTTTCTATAAGGAGTTATCTCCATTGTGGACCATTGCTGTGGAAGGACACCACCACTGCCATCCACATGTTCTCTGACATCACAGCTATTCCTCAGTCCCTAAGGGGGCACTAGAGAGCACCTTCCCATATTTGTTTCTGTAAATTTTAGAGACAAAATAAGCCATTCTTGATATTGCCTGTGTACTGCTTTCTTATATGCCTACCCCTGTTCTCTATTATTTTTAACTGTATTCATCTATTTTTTAACCAGATTAATCCCACTAGGCTAGTACCTCTTTCAGGGGGGACCCAAGATTGAATTTATACTACTAGGGTAAATTTGGCCTGGGCATCAGGGAACTTCCTTGCTCATCATTGTTGTGAGTGGGAACCATTTTGTATGAGCACTTCCTGTTCCCATTCCAGGTGCAGAGGCAGGATGGAGAAACAGGGAGGCAGATGGAGAGACAAGGAGATGATGACTTTATGAAAGAAATGAAGGAGAAAGCAAATATTGAGACCAGAGAGTGTGTGCAGGATTGTGAGTAAATGTTTTAAAGAAACCTGTTTGATGGAGAGGCATCAGCAAATTATAGCTGTATAATTACAACCCTCCAGTTAGGAGGGCTGTGGGATGATTTACTTAAAGAAGTGGTAGCGCAAAATGAGCCAGAAAATGAAAGAGATGTTTCCTGGGAGGACATTATGGAGAAAATACAAAAGGAGGATGGAAAGACAATCCTGAATAATTGTGGTGAGATGGAAAAGAAAACATATGCAGCAAAAGTAAACGAAGACAAAAGTGGAGTAACAGAAAAGAAGGCAGAAGAAAATGAAAAACAGAAGTACGTGGTAAGGATTCAAAGTAACGAAGCCAAAGAAATGGACAGGTGTGAAGTGTGTGACAATTTAATAGCTCCTTTGGGTGTAAAAGCACATGAGGTAAGAGGATTTATTGTCATTAACAAAGATACATTTTGTGACATTATATTTGTGACTGTTTTTTCAATGGAAAACTTTGTTGTAGAATATGGAAAAATAAAGACTGTAACCCAAGTAGTCTTTATGTGATTAAAGCATTTAACATGAAAAAAAGAAGATTTGTGTACAATTCTGCACAGAGGTAGAAAGAAACACATTCAAAGGACGTTGGAAAGCTTTACGTAAAGAAGTACTGAACATTGCAAAGGTTTATGACAAAATGGCTTTATGGACTGGTGCCCGGGATTGTAATATTGTGTTCAGAATAGAAAGAGGAAAATATACATATACCAAGCTTGATAAATGTGGAGGTGTCGTAAAATACTGGGGACAACCCAAAACATGTTTTTTTGTACAAAAGAAGGACATTTGATAAGTAACTGTGGAAAAAGAAAATTATATATTTATGGGAAATGGAACAGGATGCAAAAAAATGAATAGAACTGTTATAAATGTAACAAAATTGGGCATTTATGGATGGATTGCAAACATGAAAATAACAGTAATTAAAAAGAAAGAGAAAGAGAAGAAAATGACCAAAGAGAATAAATGTTAGAAGTATAAATAGCAGAAACATTAGATAAGAAAAAGAGGGCATAGAAGAAGGTTCTGAAATAAGTGACAAAGAAAACACAAACTGGGAGGTAGGAAAAGGGTAAAAGAAAAAGAAAATTTTAAAAGATAAGTACAAAAGAAAACAAGAAAGGATTTCATGGACTTTTAAAAGGGGTATATCAAACTGAAATAGATTATATTATAGTAGCAGAAGGTTTAGTTATGGGAGAAGGGGAAGAAGCTGAAACAGGATTTTCTAATCATCTTGCAATATGGCCAGAGATAAAATAAAACAAAGAATATATAAAAATAGGCGAAGGAATAAAACAGATAAACGAGAAAGCATGAAAGGAAGAGGAAAAGAGATTCGTAATACAGTCATGGAAAGATCATATTTCGTAATACAGTCATGGAAAGATCGTATTACGAGAACATTTCATAAAAACTGCTCTGAATGCTGGGAGATATTTAAAGAAAATTATAAAAACCTTTTACAGAGACAATATGATGTGAAAAAAGTAGAGAAAGAAAAACATAAAATAACATATAACAATGTATAGGAAGATATAGAACATAATGACAGAATGTACTTTGACAAAGTCAAAGAAAGAAATCAATAAAAAACACAAAACTTGTTATAAACACAAATATATTTTTAAAAGGAAAAGAGAAATATCAAGTTACTTAAGCAGATTAGTAAAGGAAGATGGTAATGTAATGAGAGATAAAAAGTAAAAGGAGAAAGAGAAATAACCCCGGAAAGATTATAACTGGGGTAATACAATATGTGCAAGAAATGTTTGAAGAAAAACAAAGGTAGTGAAAAACATGGAAAGTAAAAAGTTAAAATAAAAAGAAAATAAAGACTCGGAAAAGGAGATTTCTTTAAATAGATAAAGTATTACTACAAGTAAATACAGATTTGGCTCCACACCCAGATGGAATAGGGTATGAAATGTATAAAAATGTAAGAGATTTTAAAGATTTTGAATGAATGGTAAAATCAAAGTCTTATGTATAAAGAATTATGTACTTCTTCTTCTTCTGGCTTTTCCCGGTTTGGAGTCGCCACAGCGGATCATCTGTCTACTCATGATTGGCAGTGGAGTTTTATGGTGTCGAGTTGCCAGCCCGGCACCCAACCTTCCACAGAAGGAGCACACACACTCACACCTAGGGCCAATTTAGAGTGTCCAATCCACCTACTGCATGTCTTTAGGATGTGAGAGGAAACCGGAGCACCCGGAGGAAACCCACGCAACCACAGGGAGGACATGCAGACTCCACACAGAAGGCACCCCAGCCAAGAATCGAACCGGAAAACCTCTTGCTGTGAGGAGGCAATGATAACCACTGCACCACTGTGGCCGCCCTATAAAGAATTATACACTAGCATACTTAAATTCATATGGTAAAAGTAAAATAGAAGAGAAATAAGACTCTAGAGACAAATAGTATTGAATAATAATGATTATAAAAGATCTTTATGAAAATAATACGAAAAGGATTTGAAACTAAAATGGAAACTATTCAGGAAGATTGCATATATAGTATAAAGGTGAAGGGTTATCAAGAATTGTTAATGATAGAGAAATTATGGATGATATGAACAGAAAAGAAGCAAAAATCATGAATGGTGATCTTAATAAAGCATTTGACACAACTGAAAATGAAATCTTATGGGTAATAATGAAAGAATATAATATAAGTGAGAAAGTTAGCAAATTATGTATGTCAGTATATAGTAATAATAAAGTAAAAAACTTGTAAATGTCTGGTTAAGCCAAGAGCTACATATGAAGAGTGCTGTAAGACAGGAATGCCCAATGAGGTGTATACCCTTTGATTAGTTATGAATGTGATAGTATGTGAAATAAATTACAAAATAATATAATACCTGAAGGGTCAAGAATTCCACTTCTCTTAACATATGCAGATGACATTATAATAATTGCAAAAAACAAAATTTGGATAAAAGAAGTAATAATCTACACAAATGAGTGCCCAGAGATGACAGGGATAGATTTAAATAAAGTGAAAAGTCAAGCTTTAGGTCACATAGTAAAGATCAGGGTTATATATCTTACAAGGAATTCAATTTCTATGTTAGGTATAACATTTGGGAATTAAGATATAAGTAGAATTCAATGGGGAAAAGCAATAGAAGAAATAAAGCAAAATGTATTTTCTGGAGAACATATAAATTATAATTCAGAAAAAAGGCTTATTTGATAAATTCAGTACTGATGGGAAAATAGCATGCTTAGCAAGTGCATTTATGTTGCCAGCAGAATTTGAAAAGCAATTATTACAGATATTTGTTTTCATTTATATGGGGTCCTAGATTAAATCCAGTAAAAAGAGGAGTTTTGTATGTAAATAAAGAAGGAGGTTTGGGTTAATTAACCCCGCGGTATACACTGCTTCATTAAATTTGTACATAGTGTTAAAGTGGATAAATGTAAAAGATGAAAGATTAGTAGTAAAACTGTATAACTATAAGTATGATAAATTATGGGGTATGGTAAAAAAGAGTAAAAAAGAAAAAAATGTATAATGAAGAAATAAAATGTTACCAAGAAAAAGCCTTTTTGTGGAAAATAAAAGTTGATGACAGAAAAATATAGAAAAGTATGGTATAAGATTGTAATGAAAAAATATTACTATGTAAAACCATGGGAAAATCTAATACATGGAAAAATTAAAGCTATAAAAATAAGAAGCAAATGGTGTAATCAGAAAGTAGAATGTCATGATTTTTTGTGGAGACTGGTTATAGATAAATTACTAGTAACAGGAAATATGCCATATAACCAGAAACGTGATCAAATACATTTACATTGTCAAGAAGAAGAGAAGAAATTATGCAACATGTGTTTTTTTGAAATGTAAAAGAGTAAAAAAAAGTTAAGGGGAAAACTATATAATAATTTTTTTGGTGATATTAAAAAAAGTGGATAAAATAAACATGAATATGATTAAATATGGATATTATAAGAATATAGGTAAAGAATATGTTAAAATACAAGTTTAAAAGTTATTTTATGTTACATAGGTTATATGGAATTAAATAATAAATGAAAATAAATGAAAGAATAAATGAAAACAAATATCTGTAATAATTACTTTTTTTTTTCACAGCCATAAACAAATTGTATAACAAAAGAAGGAAGCTACTGCAAGACAGAGCAAAATCCCATAAAGGGAAGGCATCTCTGATCAGCACTAGTAGAAAGCTACGTTCTCTCATAAAAATATCCAAGGCCAACTTTGAGAGAAAAATCGCCAAGGACACTAAAGATAACCACAAGGCATTCTTCAGTTATGTTAGAAACCTGGGCGGAAACACTCAGATATGCTCAGAGTTAGTACACAATGACAAAAAGTTTACCGAACCCACAGATATTGCCAACATTCTGGCAGACAGGTTCAGTGCAAATTTCTCCCCTCCCTTACCTCCAAAAGAAGAAATATTCATCCCAGCTGAATGTAACCTCCCTGTCATCTCTGATGTCCAGGTGAGAACCACCCTCAACAAAGCAAAAAACACAGCATCTATGGGACCTGATGGTATCCCCGGCCGCGTGATACGTGAACTCCAAGAGGAGCTAAACCCGCATATAAAAATGTTATTTAACCTTAGCCTTACTACAGGATATGTACCTGAACACTGGAGTACAGCAACAGTGGTCCCACTCCACAAGGGAGGCTCCACTACAGACTCTGGGAACTACTGCCCCATAAGCTTGACCAGCCTGGTTTGCAAAGCTATGGAAAGAATTATTATGGAACTCATGAACAATGACATTGGGGACCTACAGGCACTTGATCCCACCCAGTTCGGCTTTGTAAAGGGCAGATCCTGCCTTTTGAACCTGGTTGACTTTTTCGAAACAGTCACTAGAGCCATTGATGAGGACAAGGCAGTCCATACAGCCTACCTGGACTTGGCTAAAGCTTTCGACACAATACCCCACTCGGGGATCATAGATAAGCTAAACAGCTTAAATGTAAATCCATATGCCACAAGATGGGTTGCAAACTGGCTCAAGAACAGAACCCATAAAGTCAAGATTGCGGGAGCCATGTCAGACTCAAAGCCAGTCACAAGTGGTGTCCCACAGGGCTCTGTCCTGGGACCCCTCTTGTTCGGCATTTACTTCTCAGATGTGAAAGCAAACATGGGAGGGTTGTGGCTGACAAAGTTCACAGATGACTGCAAACTAGGCGCCATAGTCTATACACCAGCTGACACATACATCCTACAGAAAGGCCTCACAGAAACGGACAACTGGTGCCAGAATCACAGCCTTAAACTAAATGCCAAAAAATGTATAGTCATCCCCTTTGGGAAAAACAAAGTACCACAAATTATCACATAGACAGTAACCCACTGAGTACGGAAAAAGTAATCAGAGACCTGGGGACCCAAGTTGATAGTGACCTCTCATTTGACACCCACGTTGCCAAAGTGGTTAGAAAGACTTTCTACCTTGCCCACCTTATCATGAAGGGGTTCACATCCAGATCAAAGGAGGTCATCATGCCCCTGTACTCCTCCCTTATCAGGCCCATGATTGAGTACAATGCCCCATTTGGTATGTACCTCACCCGGCACTTACAACAGCTGGAGAGACCCCAGAAGTACCTCACCAAGAGGATCAAGGGTCTCCAACATATGTCATATGCTGCCAGGCTAAAGAAACTCCAGCTCTATTCAATAGCATACCACCTGCTCAGAGGTGATGTGTGCCTGACGTACAAGGCCATGTCCAACCAGGAATTGATGGACATGCTCCATCTCAAAAAATCAAAATCCATATGAACCACGAGAGCCAAAGATTTAAACCTCAGTACAAACATGAATAGAACATGCTGGAGGGACAGATTCATAACTCAGAGGCTTCCCATACTCTGGAACAAAATCCCAGTCCATGTTAGGCAGAGCCCCTCACTGATTCTCTTCAAGAGAAATCTTGACAAGTGGATGGGAGATCGTAGGTTTACCCCGGGGGTCACCCCTGTGTCACTACTTAACAGAGGCACAGTAAACTAATAAGTAAGGGGGTCTTCAATGTGTCACTACTAGACAAAGGCACAGTATTCTAAATTTATACACCTTAGTACCACTACATGGGGTGGCGAAAGCCACATCTCTAGGGCTAGGCTTGCAAATGCCCCAGGGCAGATAGCCTAGTACTAAACTATGAAACTATGAAACTATGAAATTATGTATAGTGGGGTATGGATTTCAGCAACAATATTAAGTAAGATGATATGTGGTTATGGAAAAAGAATAGGGTCTAATAGGGATGGTTAGTTAGCATGATTGTAAACGAAATTGTAAATATATGAAAATATATTTGTACATATGTAAATATTTGTGACTATGTCAATATTTGGTAAATAAGAGTTATTTTTGTATACAAAGGACCCCTACTTTTTTTCAGTAAGTGCCGTGGAATCATTTACATCCATCTACCTGAGCTACCACCAGCTCAAGCAGGTAGGCCTTTGGCTTAACATCACAAAGGACAGCACACTCAAGAGTGCAGCACCTTTAATCCTGCACTGTAATGTCACCTGGAGTGGGAAAAGAACCCACAGCCTTCTGGTTTCCATCAGCAAAAGTAGGTGCACTACCTGCTGCCCCATTGACACTGACTGGTAAACTTGTCTTTAGTCAGGTTTCCTTGCCCTCCATGTTGTATTACTATTTACCCCACAGCACACCCCAGTCCCTCCATGTTGTATTACTATTTACCCCACAGCACACCCCAGTCCCTCCATGTATTACTATTTACCCCACAGCACACCCCAGTCTAGCATGTTCTATAATTACAGATGACAGAACCTCCTTCAGACTATTGATTAAGCCTCTGCTACCTCATTAATAAGAAACAGTTGCAGCTGTAATATCCTGCCTATTCAGTGCATAAGGAATTGCACCCTATGCATTGTAATTTATAGGAATGAATGACTGCCTTTTTTACCGTGGTGGGGTGGGGTAAAGTTTAGCTATTATGTCTCAGTAACCTAGCTCAAAAAATGCAACTAGTTACTAAGTTACTGTTGCCTCTGAATCTGTACTTATGTCTTTACCACATTAAAACAACAAAACTGTATTTGTCGCTAGACTTAGCTAGACATTCATTTGATATCTTTTTCATTGTCTTTTAGTGGTACATTTAAATCATTTTATTGATTTGTGTTGTTACAGAATGGCAGCGCTTCACTTTTTTATTTAACAAGTAACTTCTACGTTTTCCACATAAATGAGCATTTTCTAGCACTTTTAACTCTTGACAAAATTTTATATCACTTAAGATTAAAATGTTTAATTGTTATTGAAGTTGGTTTGCCTGTGGCTCTTTTGTGAACTGCCTTTTTTATTATTTTATTATATTAACAGCAGATGTTGTCAGCTAACATCTGCCTCAGGTTTGTATGTTGATTTCTCCTCAGGAAAAAAAACTATCTGGCTCCACTCAGCATAACTATCTGTCCAGTGTCGGACCTCACATGGGCTACATACACTTTACACTTTCCGCATATTCCCCTCTTTCTTCTCATGATGGACCTTCCCTAGAAAAACAACTTTCACATGTGAAACTGCCAATCATGTGATATGCCTGATTCAACTGCTATTATAACAATTTGGTGAATCTGTGTGTAACTTTGGTTAATATGTTCCCTCCTTTCCCTGGCCATTAACACCCAAAACTGTCCATGCATAGTGAAGGCAGCATATCTAATAAATAAGAAATGTATTCCTGTAGTACTTAGTACAACTCAGATTTATTGGCTGTAACTGAAATATGGATGAAGCTTAATTTGTATGTTCCCTCTCACCGTTTAGAGGGTTGCAGTTGTCTCAGACAAGAAACACCAGGTGATAAAGGCTCCTTTTGCTCTGCTGTGTGATACCTTCATTCACATCTCTCCCTCTCTCATCATGTGATTATATCCCACTAGATGTTGGTTACTACTGCCAGACATAGAAGGCTATGTTAACCATGGATATACTGTGGACCCCACCTCACCATCTAATGTGCACCCCACTGTGCCGTCTAATGTGTACTCCACTGCACCATCTAATGTGCACCTCACAGTGCCATCTAATGTGTACCCCACTGCACCATCTAATGTGCACCTCACTGTGCCATCTAATGTGTACCTCACTGCCCCATCTAATGTGCGCCCCACTATGCCATCTAATGTGCATCCCACTGCACCATCTAATGTGCACCCCACTGCACCATCTAATGTGTACCCCACTGCATCATCTAATGTGCACCCTACTGTACCATTTAATGTAAAACAACCTGATTGCAGAACTTTCCCCAACATTTGTATCTGTACGTTCTATATGTACCTTATGAATCTTACGGTTATTTATAAATGTGGAGCTTTTCTCCCTGGCCCTCCACTGAAAAGGGATGTTTTGAACAATCAGACTTTCCTGGTAAACAAATGTAAAATAAATAAATAAACACACACACACACACACACACACACACACACACACACACACACACACACACACACACTACCTCTTACCTCTCCCTGAGCTGACAGAATGTCTTTAATG